>NC_057824.1:22113252-22416282 GCF_910594005.1 Cervus elaphus
GGGTGCCTGTCCATGCACGACCTTGGGGTGCAGTTTTCCTTTCCTTTCGATATCATGAGCATGCATTACATCTCAGCCCTCTGTGTCCCCAGATCGACCCTGTGATGCGGCTATAACCACCTCCATTCTATGGAGAAGGAAACCAGGACTCTGGAAGATGAAAGAGCTTTATTGATTCCTTCACTCATCCATTCAATCCATTCAACAATATTTATTGAGCACCTGCCTCGTGCCAGACAATGTCTCCAGGGCTGTGGCTGCAGCAGGGAAAAGACAGAGTAGTTTACATTCTCCCAGAGGAAAGGAGACAAGAAGCAGGAGATAAATCACTGAGCACAATGATTACAGATTGTGCCAACTTGGGGAAACAAGGAGGGAGGCAGGAGCATCGCTTTTACCAGGGTAGCTTCTTGGAGGAGGTGACATGAGAGGATGAGATCTGAAGGGTGAAATAGAGCCAGGGTGTCCATATCATGGGGAAGAGCACTCTAGCAAGTGCAAAGGCCCTGGGGCAGAACCAGCTCACCTTGCATGATACAAATGGAACAATACAAAAGCCAGCACTGTGTTTAACTCTTAAGTGAAGGGAAGTGAAGTTGCTCAGTCATGTCCGACTCTTTGCAACCCCATGGACTGTAGCCTGTCAGGTTCCTCCATCCATGGGATTTTCCAGGCAAGAGTACTGGAGTGGGTTGCCATTTCCTTCTCCAGGGGATGTTCCTGACCCAGAGATCAAACCTGGGTCTCCAGCACTGCAGGCAGACTCTCTACCATCTGAGCACCAGAGAATCCCTGTTTAACTCACAGCAGGTACACAAATGGTATTTAATAAATATTCCTCATTCACTGTTCATCTCAAAGGTTTTTGCAGCTTTCCAACCCATGAAACCAAAAGCAGCAAAGGTCTTCTCTTGGTCTGTATGCTCGGCACCTGGCATAAAGTGGAGACCTCTTACCAAAAGGCTTAATAAGGAGTCTGTGTCATTGGCTACTCTGTTCTTGCTAAGTTTAGATGTCAGGGAGACCCAAATTCAAATCCCAACTCTGCTTGTCTATGCCTGTGTGATTCAGGACCCAATTCTTATCTGAGCCTCACCTGTGAAATGGGCATGGAATTGTTGCAGGAAGGGGAAACCCCTTCCAGGGCCCCAGACCTGGCTCTTTTCTAACACTTGGAAATGAACTATCCAAGGAGACACTCCTGCTGACAAAGCAAGAGACTTTACTGGGAAGGGGCACCTGGGTGGAGAGCAGGAGAGTCAAGGAAACCAGGAGAACTTCTCTGCCACGTGGCTCGCAGTTTCAGGTTTTATGGTGATGGGATTAGTTTCTGGGTTGTCTTTGGCCAATCATTCTGACTCAGGGTCCCTCCTAGCGCATGCATTGCTCAGACAAGATGGATGTCAGCAAGAAGGATTCTGGGAGGTGGAAGGACACGTGGCATCTCCTTTTGACCTTTTCCGAGCTCTTCCGATTGGTGGTGGCTTGTTAGTTCCATGTTCCTTACTGGGATCTCCTGTCATAAAATAACTCACACAAATGGTTACTACGGTGCCTGGCCAGGGTGGGAGGTTTCAGTCAGCATGCTTCCCCTAACACAATGGATACTTCCTCATGATTTCATTGTTAGCACAAAATGAGAAAATGTATGTAAATCCCAAACAAGATGCCTGGTCTATGATAAGACTTTTATTTTTTTGGTCATGAGGTTTTTCTGACTTTAGCCAATCCACATTGAGCTCTTTACTCTGAGCCTGCATTAATTTCCTCTCCTGTGTTGTCTTTGAATCCTCACATGAGACCATTAAGGGAGGTACTGTGTTTGCCCCACTTTACAGGAAAAGGAAGTTGTGCCCAGAGAGGTTAAGGAACTTGCCTAAAGTCACACAGCAGTAAAGAGCTAATAAACAGGATCTGACTCCAAATTCACCTTACTACCCTTCCTTTTCCCTATAAAGGGGGGAGGGGGGCAGTCTGTGAGCTATATTTTGTTTAGCAAGTTATTATTTTCCCCTCCCCATCACCTCCATGAGATCTGCCAAGCTGCTTGCTTCCTGATAGATTCTGATATGAATTTACTCACCCAAAATGCACGCACATATACACGCTCTCACTTTCTCTCTTGCTGGCTATGTGTGTGCTGTCTCTTCAGTCATGTCAACTCTCTGTGACCCTATGGACTACAGCCTGCCAGGCTCCTCTGTCCATGGGATTCTCCAGGCAAGAATATTGGAGCGGGTTACCATGCCCTCTTCCAGGGGATCTTCCTGACCCAGGGATCAAACCCATGTCTCACTACATTTCCTGCATTGGCCGGCAGGGTTTTTTTTTTTTTAACCATAATTGCTACCTGGAAAGACCTCCTCTCTTGGAGGAATTAATTTCTGATAAGGCAGATGCACCTGGCTTCCACCCACTGTCCCCACCTTCTCTGCAGACAACCCCATGCTGTTCTAGTTAATAGGCCCTGTTGCCCCTTCCTGACCTGCTCCTCCAAACCCAACGAGTACTCCCAAAGCATCCAATCATTGCCTCCCCCACCTCTCGCACCGTGGAGAGTGCCTCAGAAGGAAGCCGAGCAGAAGAATGACGCTTCTAGGGGAGCAGGACAGACTTCCACAGATCAGAGGAGAGTGACTTGGCTGCTCCTGGCTCTGTTAACATAATGAGGGGATAACCTGGTATTTAAATGGCAGCCCAAGTGGTAAATCCGCAGTCAGCCTTCAACGTGATTTACAAAATAATTTAAAAATGCATGAACCTTCTTCTTGATAAAGCACAGGGGGGTGTTATGGTAGCTTCTAAATATTTTAGAAGCTCCTAAGGTGAGCTGTTTGCCTTGTGGCCATCACTCATGGAGCTAGCAAGGGGGGCTTGAAGTGTGTGAGCTTCTGAAGACCCTCCTTCATCAAGTTCATCGCCATCAAATGAGTAGGGGGAGGGTGTGGGTGGTTTATGGTCCTTGGAATCGTGCTTTGGCTTGCCATCTTTCTGGAAAATGGCTGCTTGCAGGCGTCCCCAGCAGACTTAAAGGTGCTTCGTTCATTAGGACCTAGCCAAAGATGGCTGATTTTGAGGGTCTACCGGGGCAAGGATGTCTGGAAGGCTAAGGGGAACCGGCAGGGCAGACGAGGGGTGCCACTTAGGTGGGCACTTTGGAGAACAGGTAGGGAAAAAGAGCAGCCTTTCCAGCATCTTTGCTACCTGGAAGATGACCAGGGTGAGAAGCAAGGACAAAGATTCCTTCAAACTGGGAAGAGAAGAAATGCTGCTTGAAAGAAGTAGCTGTTGTTTTGTTTTCTTGTATCACTAACTTATTAGTCAAGGCAACAGTCCCGTGCATATCCCTGAAGCTAAATGTTGTCCCACACCGATTCTGAGCAGGACTCCCAAAGCCATCTTTGTCCATGGGACTCAAGTGAGAGCTCTTATAGGCAGATGGGGTGGGAGAGGTTCAGGAAGAAAGAGAACCAGATGTGGCTTTCTTGACATAAGAGAACCCTTTTTCTCTTTTTTTGCCATATGGCTTATGAGATCTTAGTTCCCCAACCAGGGATTGAACCTGGGCCCTTGGCACTGAGAGTGGGAAGTCTTAACCACTGGACCACCAGGGAAGCCCCAAGACAAGCCACTTTTGACCTAAACCATTTTGTGATCTAAGCCTGGTCTCAGTGCTTGCCCTTGAACAGGTCTCAGTAATTAATGATCTTAAGGGAACAAAAGGATTCAGGAACAAAGAAAAAGCAATTAAGAAACGATAGTTCCCAGATAAAACAGAGTCCTAGTTCCTCCTCAAGGGAAATACTTCAAAATCCAACACAAATCTTTGGGTTCCATAGGAACTAAGGCCCTACCCAGGCAGAGGAAACTGCAGGCTGAGACCCCAGGTTGCTCAGAACCTCAGTGCGAATGATGTTGACCTTTTCTGACCTTCGTGACTTCAATCAACTAAAGCTTGGATTCTGCCCATCTTTGCCCTGATCCTATGCTGAATTTTCCTCTGCCCAAGCCCCTTCATGAACATGCATGGACCCTTATCTTCTGTGTGTGAGCTCAGTAGCTTCAGTCATGTTCAACTCTTTGTGACCCCATGGACTGTAACCCAGCAGGCACCTCTGTCCATGGGATTTTACAGACAAGAATACTGAGATGGGTGGCCATTCCCTTATCCAAGGGATGTTCCCAACCCAGGGATCGAACCTGAGTCTCCTATGTCTCCTGCACTGGCAGATGATTTTTTACCACTGTGGCACCTTTAGCTTAAAAATTCCCCAATTTTGCCGTTCAGGAAGACACTGCTTTGGGAAAGATCCCCAATGTTCTCCTTGCTTGCTGCAAGTGATCAATCTTTTCTTTTTTCCCATCTTTGGCTGATTGTGTCTTTTGACTCGACACCCACAGAGAAGTGAACCCAGTTTTCAGGTAACACCCTGTCCCGTGGACGTCAACCCATCACCTTGGATCTGGCTCCTCCCTGTCACTGGAAAGGAAGTGGTGGCTGGACAACGGGCCATGGAGGAACAGAAGCAGAATACCTGGGAAGAGGAGCCCAGGAACCAACATTTACAATCAACTTCTACAGTAGTTCTCATGCACACTAAAATTTTAGAACTTCTGGGCTACAGAGCTTCTGAAGAACATTAAGAGCTTCTGGATAACTGTCTGGACATTAGAATTTGTAAAGGGCAAGTTTTAAAAAGTACTGATGCTCCAGATCCCAGCCCCCAGATATCCGGATTTGACTGATGCTCCGTGTCACTTGGATGTGAAGAGCTTTAAAAGCTCCCCCAAGCTGAGGTGCAACCAAGGTCGACCGCTATGAAAGCAGAGGAACTTTAGTCTCTTGGATTCCCGTGAATTCATGTCTGCATTCAGCTTGAACTTCTCTAAGTAATGGTACGTTCCCCACTTTACCTGGTTGTTCATTCCTTGACTGATCATCTGATTGTGAGGCCTTATACCTCCAACTGAACTGAAACTTCACCTCAATTCCACTTGCTGGTCCTAACCGCCTTGAGATCAGTCATCCCAATGGACAAACTAGAGTTCATGAAATTCGCATTTGCAGAAGTGGATGAGATTGTATTCACTTTTCCCTGTTACATTTCTTCTCTCAGGGCCCTCACCTCTTTCCCTCCCTGTAATCCCACCTAGAAGCCAGGGCCCTAATCTCTCTCCCTCCATGAAAACACTCTCAAGGAAAGTGTCAGAGATGAGTCAACTGCGCCTTAGCATGAAAGAGTTGATGGAGGGGTGAGTGTTAGATGTCAGTGAGCTGGTGCCAGCTGGTTCTACTCATGTAGGATCTTGGACGTGACCCATTCACTCTCTGGGCTTCAGAGTTTCCATCCTTAAAACAAGGAAGGGTTCATCTAGATTCATCTTCAGCTCCTGCAGTCCAATATGGGGAAGGTAGGAATAATGGCTGATGTAGCTGACCAATAGAAGGAGAATGATGGGGGTAGGTGTCGGGGGAGAGAAGGAAGGAGACAAGAAGGGAGGGAGGGAGGAAGGAAGGGAGGGAAGGAAGGTAAGAGACAAGGAAGGAAGGGGAGGAGAGTCAAATAGGAGATGAAGGATGGGAGGGAGGGAAAGAAGCAGAAAATGGGAGGAGGGAGGGAGGTAAGGAGAGGAGGAAGGAAGAAAGAAAGAAGAAGGGAAGAAGGGAGGGGAGGGAGGCAGGGAGAGGAAGGAGGAAGGGAGAAAGGAAGGATGGACTCCCAGAGTCCTTTGAGAACTTTTTAAGGCATCGAGTAAAATATTTTGAAGCTGTAGACAACACGACTCTTTATATAGTTACTTATTACATGGTGCTGGTGTGCTGTTTGAATCACAAATTGCATGCTAATGGTCTAATTCATAAACCATTGACATTCTTTATGAGTCCTTAGCATTCAGAAATGAAGAATTTGTGTGCAAAATGTAATTTGCATTGCAAAATCCAATAATTTAGTTTCTCATATTCATTAATGCCTAAAACCACAACACATAACTTATCCCATTCCAACTCCCTCTTTAGGACACTGGGAAAAGAAGTGGTTCAGCCAAGATCTCAAGTACTGCCTTTCAGGGCCAAGTTGGGAACAGCTCTGAGATCATCACCAGGGGCAGCCATGCAGGTTTCCTTAAGGAGTGGACCCTGGAGGAGTCTGCACGCTAAGAAAAGAGAGCTAGTAGTGCCTCTCAAGCACATGCTTGTTTCAATTTCCCAATTGAAGAAACCCCATCAGAGACTTCCCCGGCTCAGATGGTAAAGAATCTGCCTGCAATGCAGAAGACGCCAGTTCGATCCCTAGGTTAGGAAGATCCCCTGGAGAAGGGCACAGCAGCTCACTCCAGTATTCTTACCTGGAGAATCCCATGGACAGAATTGCCTGGTGGGCTACAGTCCAGAGGGTCACGAGTGGGACACAATTTAGCAACTACTATAACAACCAAAAGGAACCACATGAGTGTCATTCAAAGCTGTATCCCCAGCACCCAACCTACACATCATACATGCTCAAGAAATAACCCCCATTCATTCAACAGATCTGCTCTGAACACTGACAGTGTGACGGGCTACCTCCAAGGCAAGATACAGTGATGAACAACACAGAGCAAGTTCTTACCTCTGTGGGGCTTCCATTGGAGTGGAAGAAACAGGCTACAAACAAGTAAAGTTCACATAAATGAACCCAAACTGCTGCTGCTGCTGCTAAGTCGCTTCAGTCATGTCCGACTCTGTGCAACCCCATAGACGGCAGCCCACCAGGCTCCGCCGCCCCTGGGATTCTCCAGGCAAGAATACCGGAACGGGTTGTCATTTCCTTTTCCAATGCATGAAAGTGAAAAGTGAAAGTGAAGTCGCTCAGTCGTGTCCGACTCTTCGCAACCCCATGGATTGCAGCCTACCAGGCTCCTCCATCCATGGGATTTTCCAGGCAAGAGTACTGGAGTGGGGTGCCATTGCCTTCTCCAGAATGCAAACAAACAAGCTCAAATAGTAATAAGAGCTGATAAAACGGGCTTCCCGGGTGGCTCGGTGTTAAAGAGTCTGCCTGCCAATGCAGACGACTCGGGTTCTCCCACAGGAGATGCGAGTTTGATCTCTGAGTCAGAAAGATCCCTTGGAAGAGGAAATGGCAACCTGCTCCAGTGTTCTTGGTGGGAAAATCCCATGGACAGAGGAATCTGGCAGGTTACAGTCCATGGGGTCTCAAAGAGTCAGACATGACTGAGTGACTAAACAGCAAGAGCTAATAAAATAAGGTAACTAGATGGAGAGGGGTAGGGATGGGCTATTTAGATTAGGTGCTCAGGCTTATCCTCTCTGACAGTGGAGGGAACATTTAAGCTGAGATCTGGACCAACAAGAGGCAGCCACGGGAAGATGTGGAAGCAAAGCACTGGAAAGAGGGAACAGCAAGTGCAAAGGTCCTGAGGCAGAAACATGCTCTGTGTGTTCATAAAAGATGAGCAAAGGCCCAAATGGATGGAGTATTGTGAGCGAGGGACAATGAGTAGGTGAGGCAGTCAGAGTAGCACTGGGAGTGGATTACGTAGGGCCTCCCAGGCCCCTGGTCAGGAGTTAGGAATTTATCCTAAGTGTGACAAGAAACTCTGGAATGTATTAAGTAGGTTAGTGGCATGATCTGGTCCTTAGCTCTAAAGATGCCACTGTGATGCATCATGGAAAATTGAATGGTTGAATGAATGGGGGTACAAAATATCTCCTCTATGCACCTGGGAGGGTGATGCCCACCCTTGAGAAGGATGCAGTCAAACAATTCGGAAACCCAGCGTGACCCCTGCTATGATGGCAACTGGCTAGGAGAGCCACAGCACCCACCTGGTACCCAGCTCCTCAGTGTGAAGCCAGGAGTGACTCTCATTCCAAAATTCACTCTTCACCTCCTCCCATCTCTGCACACTCTACAGCCTTGTCGTGAGACCAAGTCATTTGTCAGCAAATCTAAAATATTTATTGGGCATATTTTAAAGGCCGAAGTGCTACATCACTGAGCTCTGCCCAGAAGGGGACAAGGTTTCGCAGAGCCAATGACCAGGATGAGGATGTGCCGGACAAAATTGCAGACAATTAATCTGAACAAATGGAGCTCTCTTCAAAGGGAACTGAAGGACTCACTTAAGTGCCAGAGACAAACCAGCCTATAATGACCACCATTAAAATTTAATGCAATTTGCTTATTTTGAGAAAATGAAATTCCTCATGTCCTTTATGGCCATCACTTATCCTGCAGGGGAAATGTGAGAGACGGTAGGACTCCTCTGAGGGCAAATCTTGAACCAAATTCTTCAGAGGGTCTCTCCAGAGGCATCCACATTGGTAGATGTTCATCCATCACTACTCTTCCTCTGGGAGAGGTGAAATAGAATGTGTAAGTCCTTGGGGGAGGCGTTGGAGGAAGAGGCACTAGTGAGCAAGGTGCACAAGGTGGTGATTGTTACCGACCTTGAGCAAAGTCTCTAGTCTTCTCTAAGTCTCAGGATCCTTATTTATCAAAATGAGGTGAGAGGAAAATCTGTTCTGTGAGGTTGTGGTGAGGACTGAACAGGATGGCCCATGCAACAGGCTGAGTACCGTGCTTGGCACCTGGTCTCATTGGATCCATGTAACCGTCGTCATAGTTACACTGGATCCATGTAACCATCATCATAGTTACACTGGACCCACGTAACCATCGTCATAGTACACTGGCTCCATGTAACCATCATCATAGTTACACTGGATCCATGTAACCATCATCATAGTTACATTGGCTCCATGTAACCATCATCATAGCCAGTGTTGGTTGGGGCTCTATTGTTATGGATATACTACCTAGATAGCAGCTATGCAGCTTTGGGCAAATCTCCTAATCTTCCCATAAAATGGGGTTACAATTGTCTCTTCCCTGCGGAGTTCTTGGAAAGATTAGACAAGGCAACATATGCCAGTACTTAAGACCGAATACAACTCCAGCTGTTCCCATCATTATCACCATCTTCATCATCTTCAGAGACTGACTTCATCCTCATTCGGGAGTCATCTTGGAACTGAGGCTGGTGCTCAGATGTTGTCAGAGCAGAACTAGGCAGTCGGGAGTCTCTGCATCCAGGTGCCTGCTCTCCCTAATCCCTGTCCTTCTCCATACCTCAGTGTCCCCAGTCGGTATGTCAGCAATCATATTGGACCCACACTTTTCATTAGCACTGTTTTCAAATGAATTGCAAGAATGGATACGAAGGCACTTTTTTGTTGTTTAGTTGCTAAGTTGTGTCCAACCCTTTGTGACCCCCTGGACCGTAACCCACCAGGCTCCTCTGTTCATGGGATTCTCCAGGCAAGAATACTGGAGTGTATTACCATTTCCTTCTCCAGGGGATATTCCTGACCCAGGGATCAAAGCCGTGTCTCCTGCATTGGCAAGTGGATTCTTTACCACTGAGCCATCAGGGAAGCCCACGAAGGCACTAGAAAGGTTAAAAAAAAAAAAAAAAAAAAAAAGCTCTCTATAAATATAAGGTGTGGATGGTTATTATTTATTAAGTAAAGAGGAAGTTTTTTTTGCTATTATTTTGATTCTTCCAGCCCTGAGATAAGCAGATAAATCAGAGCAACATCAAGTCAGAGTAAAACATGGGTTTCCAAAATCCAGGGAACCAAGTTTCATGGGGACTTTTTTTTTTTCTTTTGGCAATCTTTGCTGAAAGACATTTGAAGTGAAGTTAATAATTGAAATGTAATGAATAATTGCAGTTTGGGGTCCATAGCACAATCATAATTGCCAGTTTATTACTTTTTTAATATATTTGCCGAGTATTAATAATATTGAAATAATGCAAGAAGATCATGGGAAAAAAATGAAATATATCATTTGTCAAGGAAGAAGGATTTCCAAACTGTAGGCACTGCTCTTATGAGTTCTGTGATGAATGCGGCAGGGCGCTGAATCCTTCATCATAGAGACATCACCTGCAAATTTGGGTTCCTGCAGAATTCTCATCAAGTCAAATCAAGGTGAAGATCCAGAAGGTTCCTTGTGTAGACAGCCCTGCCATCTTTTATGTGCTTGTTGGCTGGGGGGGTGGGGGTGGATTATGGTGCCAGGGAAAGTCCCTGAGCGAGGAAGAGCCCCGGCTCTTTGATCTTGGACAAGTTCCTTCCCCAAACAAGGTCTTCCAGGAAAAGTGGATATACAGCATATAAAGTGGAAAGCAGAAACAGAAAAATAAGATAAAGGGGTTAGGAACTTCCCTGCTGATCCAGTGGTTAAGAATCTACCTGCCCACACAGGGGACATGGGTTCAGTCCTTGGTCCAGGAAGATCCTGCAGGCCTCGAGGCCACTAAGCCCTGCACCCTGGAGCCCACACTCTGCAACCCGGAGAGAAGCCAGCACATGGAAAAGCCCATACACCACAACTCACAGCAACAAAGACCCAGCGTAGTCAAAAATAAGTAAATAAAAAATTTTTAAATGACACAGAAAATTTGGAATAAGACCCTGGATCCCAAGTCTGTCATCTCTAAGAACCCATTTTATTATTTTTCACCACCCCCGCCAGGGACTGCCTGTTTTGAAAGTTCTTCATATACTAATTTGAACTTGACTCAATTCACAAATTTTACTTTGGGCACCTAAGGCAAGGAGCTGACTCATTGGAAAAGACCCTGATGTTGGGAAAGATTGGGAGCAGGAGGAGAAGGGGGCAACAGAGGATGAGATGGTTGGATGGCATCACTGACTCAATGGACAAGACTTTGAGCAAACTCCAGGAGATGGTGAAGGACAGGGAAGCCTGGCATGCTGCAGTCCATGAAGTAACAAAGAGTTGGACATGACTTAGCAACTGAACAATGACAATTCACCAAGGCTTGTCTTCTGCTGGAGGAGCAGTAGAGGGAATATACGTCCTCATCTGTCAAGTGAGCAGGTTGATTTGGGCAGAGGCATCCCAGCACTGGAGAACCATGGCTAACAACGGGGAGGTCACAGCTCATTTATCACTACAATCAGCGGAAGTGATGATGTCTGCAAATGAGGATCTAAAACAAATGAGAGTGGATTTGAAGATCTCTCTGACAAAGCCATTCTTGCTTCTTTATGTACAGACACATTTCCATTTATCTGCTACATATCTAAAGCACTTATGACCTGCCCAGCACCCAGGGAGGAGGTGCGCTTACAGCTGAGGTTCCGAGGACCACCATCATTCCTGGTCTGTGTCTTCCATCCTCAGTCTGTAGTAAAAGGCAGCGCAGTGGGTCTGGAGGGTGGGATCACAGCTCCAGTAAGCCTGAAGAACAGAGTCTTGAGCCAAAGAGGATTATTCTCCAGACTTAAGATCTCATGGAATTTGTTTCATAGTTTAGACTCTCTTGGAATCTGGTCTGTTTTTTTTTTTTTTTTCTTATTTTCTATTTCTCCCTTTGGGAATAGAAATGTCTGTCCCATACTTGTCCTAGCATTTCACATGATGTACTCTGCATATAAGTTAAATACAGAGGGTGACAATACACAGCCTAGAAGTACTCCTTTCCCAATTTGGAACCAGTCTGTTGTTCCATGTCCGGTTCTAACTGTTGCTTCTTGACCTGCATACAGATTTCTCAGGAGACAGGTAAGATGGTCTGGTATTCCCATCTCACACAGTCAAAGGCTTTGGCATTGTCAATAAAGCATAAATAGATGTTTTTCTGGAACTCTCTTGCTTTTTCTATGATCCAACGGACATTGGCAATTTGATCTCTGGTTCCTCTGCCTTTTCTATATCCAGCTGAACATCTGGAAATTCTCGGTTCACGTACTGTTGAAGCCTGGCTTGGAGAATTTTGAGCATTACTTTGCTAGCGTGTGAGATGAGTGCCATTGTGCAATAGTCTGAACATTCTTTGTAATTGCCAAGTTCTAGCCCCATGATTAGTTTTGCCCCTTCTCGTAGTTCATGTAAATAAAATGATACAGGCTTGCCATGCTGTCATATCTCAATAAATGTGTTCATTTTTATTGCTGTAGAGTTTTCCATGGTATGAATATACTAAAAATAATTCAACCATTCTGTTAATGGCCGCTTGAGCTATTTCTAAGGTTTTTGTTGTTGCTGCTGTTATTAGTATATCCTAAAGAAGATGTGGTACACGTATACAATGGAATACTACTCACCCACCATCGTGTTTTAGAAGCTCATCATTTGTTGGATTTCACATGGTTCATGCTAAAGAGTAATTTATTTCAGGATGACTCAGACCTGGTGTCTCTCCCATCTCTGATTGAGGTGATGCTTAGATGAGATTTAGGATTTTAGACTTGAAAGTCGATGTTGGGATGAGTTAAGATTTGGGCGCTGTTGGGATGGAATGAATATGTTTTGCAGGTGAGAAAGACATGAATCAGGAGGATCAGGAGTGGAATGCCACAGACTACATGTTTATAGCCCCCCCACCATCACCACCAAAGGACACCAAAAGCTCAGCTTCTCTGTACACCAGCGTGGAATCGGATTGCAGAGACAGTTCTGGGTGAAGTAGAAAAGGGGAGCTTTATTACTTTGCCAGGCAAAAGGGTACGTGGTGGGCTCATGCCCTCAAAACTGTGTCTCCCAACTTGGAGAAGATAGTGAGAAGTTTTATAGTAATGATTCAAAGAGGGCATGATCATGTCGTGGACATTCTTCTGATGCATTGTTGGTGCGGTAAGTAGGCATCAACATTATCAGCCTTCAGGTCTAACTGTTGGTCCAGGGTCTACATGTTTGTGGGCAGTCATACTATCATTAATCGTTAACTTCTCCCAACTGGAGGGGGTTTCAACATCTGCAAAACAGCTCCAAGATATTGTTGTGTTTATCAGTCGATGGGGAAACAGGACCTATCTTGCCCTGAGGCTACTGACCATTTCTCCCTTTTCTCACATCCCCTCCCTTCCCTAATTAACAACCGCTTGAATCTGCCCAGTAGAACTCAAGGAAGGCCACAGAGGTGGTCGAATGAAGGCTGCTTCCTGTAAATCAAAAAAATAGGGGACACAGAAAGGCTTTGTGCCCAGAAGACTCACTGAGTCCCGATGGGTACCACAAACGCATATGCTGAAATTCTAACTCCCAAGGTGATGTTATGTGGAGGTGGGGACTTTGGGAGGTGATAAGGTCATGAGGGTGGGGCCTTCATGAATGCAATTAGTACTTTAATTAAAAAGACCCCAGAGAGCTCCTTGTCCCCTCTGCCATGGGAGGACTCAGCGAAGACAACTGTCTGTGAACCAGCAAGCAGACCCCCATCAGACCCCAAATCTGCTGGCACCTTGACCTTGGACTTCCAGTCTCTAGAACTGTGAGAAGGAAATTTCTGTTGTTTATATCCACCTGGTGGCTCAGATGTTAAAGAATCTGCTTGCAATGCAGGAGACCTGAGTTCAATCCTGGGTCAGGAAGATCCCCTGGAGAAGGGAATGGCAACCCACCCCAGTTTTCTTGCCTGGAGAATCCCCATGGACAGAGTAGCCTGGCGGGCTACAGTCCATGGGATCACAAAGAGTTGGACACAACTGAGTGACTAACACTTTCATTTTTTCATATATATATATATATATATATATATATATATATCCCTGCAGTGCAGGAGACTGGGTTCGATGCTGGGTTGGGAAGATCCTCTGGAAAACAGAATGGCAACCCACTCCAGTATTCTTGCCTGGAGAATTCCCATGAAGAGAGGAACCTGGTGGATTACAGTCTTCGCACAAAGAGTTAGACACAACTGAGCAACTAACACACCCCATGTTTTACATAAACATGGTAATATAGGTGCTCAAATGTAATTTGCTTTTTTTTCCACCAGTTCTATTCTATGCCAGGAACTTCTTTTCATGACAGCAAAGCCCTGCAGAAGTTTTCCATTGTACTGGTTTACTATTAATAATTCACCATTGACATCCCCATGGCTATCAAAAAGTAGCAGTGAAAAGAACATGAAAGCTTTTTTGTGTACTTACAAGGAACAATCTTTAAGATCGTTTGTTAAGTGTAACAAGCAAGGTTATAACAGTGTTTACTTTGCTCCCATTTGTGTAAAAATACAAAGAAAGAAAAAGTAAGGTGGAGCAGGAAGAATACATAAACATACCTGCTCTGCAGACCCTAAAGGGCTGGTGGTGCTGGGATGATTCTGGGAGAAGCCCCAGTGGGCAGGGACCTGAGGCTGGAGAGAGACCACTCATTACAGACACCATTCTGTCTTCTGAATTTGGGGCCATATGATTGTATTAACCCAGAAAAGACATGTGTGGGTTGTGTTTCTTATGTTTTATATGCTTCACTGTGTATGAGTTAAGGTTTGGGATCTTCTGCGTATGAGAAGGGTGTGAATCTGGGGGACCAGGAGCAGAATGCTACAGATTAGATGTTTGTTTATAGCCTTTTAGGTTCTTCCTACTCCACCTTACTTTTTCTTTCTTTTTATTTTTACACAAATGGGAGCAAAGTAAACACTGTTTTAACCTTGTTTTTTATCCTTAACAACTGATCTTAAAGATTGTTCCCTGTAAGACAAAATCCACCCAGTGCTCACTGACTGCTCAGTATATAAAACATATCATTTCAGATATGGGTTTAGGTTAGGGTTAGGGTTAGGGTTACATAGGGTTAGGGTGCTCGGGGCTGGTGCACTGGGATGACCCAGAGGGATGGGATGGGGAGGGAGGGTCAGGATGGGGAACACATGTACACCCATGGCTGATTCATGTGAATGTATGGCAAAAACCACCACAATATTGTAAAGTAATTAGCCTCCAATTAAAATAAATTAAAAAAACATATCATTTTAGATGACACAAATGAGCTTATCTATTAATGTGAAATAGAAACAGACTCACAGGCATAGAGAACAGACTTTTGGTTGCCGGGGGGAGCATGGAGGGATGGATTGGGTGTTTGGGGTTAGCAGATACACACTATTATATATAGAATGGACAGACAACAAGGTCCAACTGTATAGCACAGGGAACCACATTTGTGCTCAGTCGTGTCTGACTCTTTGTGACCCCATTAGACTGTAGCCCGCCATGCTCCCCGTCTATGGGATTCTCCAGGCAAGCGTACTGGAGGGGGTTGCCATTTCCTTCTCCAGGGGGAACTACATTCAATACCCTCTAATAAGCCATAATGGAAAATAAAAATAAACTTTTTTTTTATATTTCTACCTATTCTCCTTTTTTTTAAATTCTCAGCAACTTCCACCATCTTCAAAAGATGATTCTGGAGTTGTTGACTATAATCATTCAAAATAAGTATGTAAAAGCAGCAATATATATCATTTTAATATAATAGAGAAATCTGTGCTATATTTAAATTATACCATTTATACCATATGTATTTGAGACTTAAAAATACATCCCCAGTTACTGTATCCCCAGTCCCCAGTCAAGTACCTAGAATATAATGAAAGGCTCAATAAATATTTATTGACAAATTTAATCCCTGGATAGATTAATATGTTGATTACTAAAATGCCATATTTGTGAGTTGCTATTTTTTCCACAGTTACTTCCATTCTCTTTAAACTTGGAGGTTTTGTCACCATCGGATGTCATCTGTGTGAACAATATATGGGGGTGAACGAATGTTTGAGATCCCTGAGCCATTTTTGCTCAGGCGGTCCAGGGTTCCAGGACAGTATCTGGAAGACATGAGAATCAGGATTCTTTCCTTGTGGGATGCTCGGGGAGAAGGGGAGGGGAGGTGGGGGCGTGGTTGAAGAGGAGGATGGGGTGAGGCTGGGGGTGCTATACAGTAGGACCTTGCTGGTTACCTATTTTATATATATGTAGCGTGGATATGTTAATCCCAAACTCCTAATTTATCCTTCTCCCCTTTCCCCTTTGGTAACCACATTTCATTTCTGTTTTGCATGTAAAGTTCCTTCACATCATTTTATTTAGATTCCACATAGAAGTGATACCATATTTGTCTTTCTTTGGCTGGCTTACTTTGTTTTGTATGATAATCTCTAGGTCCGTTCATGTCACTGCAAGTGGCATTGTTTCATTCTTTTTGATGGCTGAGTAATATTCCATTGCATAAAATTCACCCACTTCTTACTGACCACTTGGGATGCCTCATCATTACCCTGGGCACCGGAACCAGTGACAAGCAAAGGGGACACAGTTCCTGCCCCCTTGGCGCTGACAGTCTGGCGAGAGAGACGAGCTTGAACCAAAGGATCAGCAAACTGAATGGAAAAGTGCTCCAGCGTCAAGTTCAAGAGAAAGGTGTACGATGCTGCAGCAGCTGGTAACAGGCGATTTGATCTCACAGGAGGAGTCCGGGAAGGCTTCCCTGGGAGTGATGTTTGAACCAAGATCTGAAGGATAACTAAGAATTATTCAGGTGGAAAAGGGAAGCAGCCAGTGCAAGGTCCCTGTGGCCTGAGGCAACCTGACAGGCACAAAGAACCAAAGAAGTCCCACGTTTCTGGAGGGAGGCTGCTTAGGGGAGTGCAGTGGGGAGGTGAGGCCAGGAGATAAGTATGGACCAAGCTGCTGCAGAGTCTAAAGACAGTAATGGCCACAGTTATGATGGCAGTGATCATGTATTAGTCACTTCCTGTATGCCGAACACTGCACCAGCCATGTCACTCATCTAAACTCCTAATAACATAAAAGTAATGTTACTATCATCTGCTCTCTACCAGTGAGGAACCAGGCTAAAGAGAGGTGTTGTGCTCCAGTGTTCATTGCCACACTCTTTACAATAGCCAAGACATGGAATAAAGAACATAAAGCGTCCACCGACGGATGAATGGATAAAGATACAATACAGACACATAATGGAATATTACTCAGCCATCAAAAAGAACGAGATAATGCCATTTGCAGCAACACAGATGGACTTAGAGATTATCAGACCGAGCGAAGTAAGTCAGACAGAGAAAGACAAATACCGTATGATATCACTTATATGTACACACACACACGTGCGCACGCATGGAATCTACAAGATGACACAAATGAACCCAGCCATGAAACAGAAGCAGGCTCACAGACTTAGAGAATGAACTTACGGCTGCTAGAGGGGAAGGATGGGAGGAAGGGATGGTTAGGGAGCTTGGGATGGACACGTCCGCACTGCTATACTTAAAACGGATGATCAATAAGGTCCCACTGTGTAGCACAGGAAACTCTGCTCAATGCTATACGGCAGCCTAGATGAAGGGTGAGTTTGGGGGGAGAATGAATACATGTAATAATATATTAATGGCTGAGTCCTTTTGATGTCCACCTGAAACTATCAAAACGTTGTTCATTGGCTATAGTCCAATATAAAATGAAAAGTTTCAAACAATAAAAAAAAAAAAAAGTGCTGTGGTGTACCAAGAACTTGAACCAGTTATGTCTGGTGCAAAAGTCCTTGCAGTCTTGGACTCAGAAGGCCATATAATTTGTCACTCAAATAGGAACAGCGATCATTATCAATAATGCCAAGAACACAGACATAAAACAAGACCGTCCCAGGCCATACAAGAATATATCCCAAAGAAAATGAAAGGACTTTGTAAACAATCCCATTCTTTAAGAGACACGAGACCTTATTAAGCTGAGCGTGGGGTTCAGGGAGGGAAAACTTGGTGTCACCAGAAGATGGTTTCTTGAAACAATTCTTCCCTCTGCTACAACAAGAGACCCTGTTCTACTCTGATCCCCCCTCTGAAATATACTTGACATTTCAAAAAGAAAAAAAATGTGTCGGTTTTATTAATGTTTTAAAATATAAATTAAAAATGTGACAAATGAATGAGAAACAGCAGTCTGTTTTAATG
This sequence comes from Cervus elaphus, assembly GCF_910594005.1. Lineage (NCBI taxonomy): Eukaryota > Metazoa > Chordata > Mammalia > Artiodactyla > Cervidae > Cervus > Cervus elaphus. The sequence continues at coordinate 22,131,049 of NC_057824.1, forward strand.
AAAATTTCATACTCTCCATCAATAAATCATAGATCAGAGAGAACCCAACATGGGCCATAATATTTCTTGCCTGTCAGGGTAGGGGTTACTGGAGTTTACTAATACTAACCTGGCAGAAGGATTCCACTTGGGGACTGGGAGTCCCTTGTCCCGGGAGGATGGGAAGCCTGACCCCTCCGACTCCATGCACCTTGGTTCCCCAGGTCCAGACTCTGTTCCAACTTGAGGACGCATTCCCAAAATTTTCATCCAGAACCTCTACTAATATTTTGTCTTCTCTTTTTTGAAGCCTTATAAGACATGCTTTGGGCTTCCCTGGCGGCTCAGCAGCAAAGAATCCACCTGGAAGGCAGGAGACACATGAGACATGGGTTCGAGCCCTAGATCGGGAAGATCCTCTGGAGACGGGCATGACGGCCCACTCCTGTATTCTTGCCTGGAGCATCCCATGGACAAAGGAGCCTTGCAGGCTACAGTCCATACAGTCACATAGAGTTGGACACGACTACAGCAATTTAACACACACTTGCTGGGTCTTTAAGTTGTGGCATTTGGTATCTTTAGCTGTGGTGTGTGGGATCTAATTCCCTGACCCCAGGAAAAGAATTTGGACCCCCTGCATTGAGAGCGCAGAGTCCTAGCCACTGGACCACCAGGGAAGTCCCCATCCAAGCTAGCTTTTAATCCTTCAACACCATCTTGGAAAACCTTCATATCTGATCTGGGGTTTACAAAGACGTGAGTCAAGGACTTCCCTGGTGGTCCAATAGTTAAGAATCCGCCTGCCAATGCAGGGGACACAGGTTCAATTCCTGGTCCTGGAAGTGACCACACGCCACGGGGCAACTAAGCCCATACACCACAACCACGGAGCCGGCCCTCTAGAGTTCACGAGCTCTAACAAGAGAGGCCACGACAATGCAACGAACAGTGGCCTCCACTCACCAAAACTAGAATAAGTCTGCTGGCAGCAACCAAGACTCAGAGCAGCCAAAAGTAAATAAAATAATAAACATTTTTTTAATTCAATTTTTAAAAAAAGCTACAATTGGAGTAAATTCACTGTGTCCTGAATTAGCTGTTGGAAAACTTGAAGTATACGAGAATGATCTGGGGGTAGCAGGGTGGCTGAACATGCAGATTCCTGGGCCAGTGTCTTATAAATGCCGATGCCCTGGGTTGAGGGAGTGGGGACCAGGAGTGTGCCTTAGACACAAGCATTCCACAGGGCCTAATGAAGGTCATTTGAAGACCATGCTTTCAGAAGCACTAAGCTGAATAAGCCTTGGCCAGAGCATGAAGTCTGAAACCTGGGTGGGCAGAGGGTGGGTGCCTGGGAAAACTGGGATATTTCCCAGCAGAACCACCTCAGTCTCAGCTGTCCAGTCCTCCTCGACTCTTCCCCACATCCTCCTTCTACGCCCGAGTTGAGCAAACCTCGTCTTCCGAGGCCAGATTGAAATGCCAGAATGTATGGAGATTAATCACAGAATAATACAAACTGCCGCTTATCATCTCCCATATATTTGACATAATTACCCTACAAGCAACATGAAAATGTTATACTGTAATAACTCCCAGGCAGAAGAAAAAGCAGTGTTGCTGATAACATGAAAATAGAGAAGACGGAATAGAGCCCTTCGAAAACTTTTAATTAATTTTCTCCCCTTTCAGCATAATTGATGTCAATTCAAGCTTCAGTGTTTTCAAAGCGCTTGGCCTCAGAGCAAAGGAATTTAGGGCTGGTGGAGGCTAGCTACAGAGCAAAGTTGGGCCCTCCTGCATTTCTGCATCTTTTTAAATTATTCTGTTGAAGGATAGTTGATTTGTGATGTTGTGTGATGTTGTGTTAATTTCTGCTGTATAGCAAAGGGATTCAGCTATATGTAAATATACATTGTTTTTCATATTATTTTCCATTCTGGTTTATCACAGGATATTGAATACAGTTCCCCGTGCTATATAGTAGGACCTTGTTGTTCATCCAGCCTTTATATAATAGTTTGCATCTGCCAACTCCAAACTCCTAATTGACCCCTCCGCACCCTCCTCCAACTTGGCAATCACAGGTCTGTTCTCCACGCCTGTGAGTCTGTTTCTGTTTCAACATCCATCTGTGTTGTGCTGTAGATTCCACATACAAGTGATGTCATGTGGTCTATGTCTTTGTCTGACTTACTTTCCTTAATGTGATAGTCTCTAGGTCCATTCACGCTGCTGCAAATGGCGTTATTTCATTTTTTATGACAGAAATATCCCACTAAGGGCTTCCCTGTGGGCTCAGCGGTGAAGACTCCACCTGCCAAAGCAGGAGACAGGGGTTTGATCCCTGGGTTGGCAAGATCCCCTGAAGAAAGAAATGTCAATCCACTCCAGTATCTCGCCTGGAGAATTCCATGGACAGAGGAGCCTGGCAGGATACAGTTCAAGGGGTTGCAAAGAGTCTGACATGACTTAGCAACTAAACAACAACAACATATGCTGGTAAAGAATCCACCTGCAATGCAGGAGCCCTGGGTTCGATTCCTGGGTTGGGAAGATCCCCTGGAGAAGGGCATGGCAACCCACTCCAGTATTCTTGCCTGGAGAATTCCGTGGACAGAGGAGCCTGGCAGGCTACAGTCCATGGTGTCATAAAGAGTAGGACAGGACTGAGTGACTAACACTTTCACTTTCACTTTCTGTGCGTATAAACAGGAAAAACACACTGAAGGAGTTTTTTGTCTCCTGGGAAGCAGTCTTGATTACAGTACAGTGCAGGAACTTGACTTGCTGGAGGCGTGTCCTGGGTACCATGGGAGTAAAGAAAGCAAAACATGAGGCTTCCAGGGGAAGTTGGGAGGGGCTTCATGGAGGGGATGATGTTGACTGGGGTCTTAATGGATACATAGTTCATCAGTTTGCTTCAAGAAAGTGCAGTGATATTACAGGAGGACCACATATGGGCTGGAGGGGTGAGTAGATGACCAGCCTGTTAAGACAAGGAAGGCTAGATCATGAAACACACAGAGGCAGACCCTGCTGCTGAGTTTAGATTCTATCCTACGGGCCACTGGCCTATAATAACTGTTTTGCATACCGGGACCCTGTTTCAATGTTCAGAAATTTCACGGCAGTAGTTTCATTGCAAATTGTCTGAGAAAACATATCACAGCAAAAGTTATGGTAAGCTCAGTGATGCATTTAAATTAATTTGTACTTTGATCAGCCCAATCAAATCTACAGACGTTTGAAAAATAGCTGTACCCAGCAAAACATACGCTGTTCTCCTCATAGCTATAAATAAAATATGACTGGGTCTGTTCTACTCAGTAACTCTTCTCCCCAGCATCTTACATGGTGAGGCTCAGCACTGAAGTACTATGATCTCTGCATTATGTCTTTCTACATGGTACCCACTTGTGGACAGCTTTTATCAGATGCTTCCCTCTTTTATTTAATTAGGCTTGTTCTGCACCTTTTCTCTTCTTTATAATTGCTTTCCACTTTCTTTAATGTTCTTTCTGGATAATCTGTTGTCAAATTGCACTCTGATGTGTTCATCTAAATCAGTGGTCCTCCAACTTCCCGGCTCACCGGCATCACCAGACGGCTGGTTAAAACACAGAGGGCCCAAATTTCCCTGGTGGTCCAGTGATTAAGAATCTGCCTGCCAATGCAGGGGACATGGGTTCAATCCCTGGTCCAGGAAGATCCCATAAGACTTGGGGCAACTAAGCCCATGCACCACAGCTACCTTAAGCCCTTGAGGCTTAGAGCCCATGCTCTGCAACGAGAGAAAGAAAATGAAAGTGTTAGTCACTCAGTTGAGTCCAGTTCTTTGTGACCTCACAGACTGTAGCCCTCCAGGCTCCTCTGTCCATGGGGTTCTCCAGGCAAAAATATTGGAGTGGGTTGTCATTCCCTTCTCCAAGGGGATCTTTGCGACCCAGGGATCGAACCCAGGTCTCCTGCATTGGAGGCAGATTCTTTTACCAACTGAACCATCAGGGAAGCCCAAACAGCTACACCCCAATACAAAATAAAAAGTTAAATTTTTTAATTTAATATAGAAAATTAATTAATTAATTTTTTAAAATACAGATTGCTGGGCTCCATACCAGAGTTCCTAGTTCAGTGGACTGGGGCCTGAGAATGTGCATTTATAACAAATTCCCAGGTAATACTGATGCCACTGGTCCTGAGGCCATTTATTTACATTATTTCTCTTCTACTTTATTATCAGCCCATCTAAAGTTTAATGGATTTCTCACACAGTTTTACCTTCTTAAATTTTTCAAACCCTTGATTTCCTAAGGAAATGCTCAAATAATATGAAATAAGCAGGTTAAAAAATAAATGTCAGGTGGTATACACAATCCTTTTAGCAGTTTTACATCTGCTTGATGTTTTAGACGGATGGTGCATATCCCTAAGAATTACAGTGTTGCAGAAACTAGCACCCAAGAAACCAAGTCTCACACTTGGAGAGCTGGAGAACCCAGGTTTATTATACCCGCGGCCAGAGGAGCCACCGCTCCAGGCTCTGAGCCCCGAGCAGAGGGGTTACAGAGTTTTTACAGACAGACTACAGTGGGCAACGCAATGAGACTATGAGCCATGCTGTGAAGGGCCACCCAAGACGGACAGGTCATGGAGGAGAGGTCTGACAGAATGTGGTCCACTGGAGAAGGGAATGGCAAACCACTTCAGGATTCTTGCCTTGAGAACCCCATGAACAGTATGAAAAGGCAAAATGATAGGACACTGAAAGATGAACTCCCCAGGTCGGTAGGTGCCCAATATGCTACTGGAGGTCAGTGGAGAAATAACTCCAGAAAGAATGAAGAGAAGGAGCCAAAGCAAAAACAACACCCAGTTGTGGATGTGACTGGTGATGGAAGCAAGGTCCGATGCTGTAAGGAGCATAGGAACCTGCAATGTTAGGTCCATGAATCAAGGCAAATTGGAAGTGCTCAAACAGGGGATGGCTAGAGTGAACATCAACATTTTAGGAATCAGCAAACTAAAATGGACTGGAATGGGTGAATTTAACTCAGATGACCATTATATCTACTACTGTGGGCAGGAATCCCTTAGAAGAAATGGAGTAGCCATCACAGTCAACAAAAGAGTCCGAAATGCAGTACTTGGATGCAATCTCAAAAGTGACAGAATGATCTCTGTTCATTTCCAAGGCAAACCATTCAATATCATGGTAATCCAAGTCTATGCCCTGACCAGTAATGCTGAAGAAGCTGAAGTTCAACGGTTCTATGAAGATCAACAAGACCTTCTAGAACTAACACCCAAAAAAGATGTCCTTTTCATTATAGGGGACTGGAATGCAAAAGTAGGAAGTCAAGAAACACCTGGAGTAACGCAAATTTTGCCTTGGAGTACAGAATGAAGCAGGGCAAAGGCTAATAAAGTTTTGCCAAGAGAACGCACTGGTCATAGCAAACACCCTCTTCCAACAGCACAAGAGAAGACTCTACACATGGACATCACCAGATGATCAACACCGAAATCAGATTGATTATATTCTTTGCAGCCAAAGATGGAGAAGCTCTATACAGTCAGCAAAATCAAGACCGGGAGCTGACTGTGGCTCAGATCATGAATTCCTTATTGCCAAATTCAGACTTAAATTGAAGGAAGTAGGGAAAACCACTAGATCATTCAGGTATGACCTAAATCAAATCCCTAATGATTATGCGGTGGAAGTGAGAAATAGATTTCAGGGACTAGATCTGATAGACAGAGTGCCTGATGAACTATGAAAGTTCATGACTTTGTACATGAAGTTCGTGACATTGTACAGGAGACAGGGAGCAAGACCATCCCCAAGAAAAAGAAATGCAAAAAAGCAAAATGGCTGTCTGAGGAGGCCTTACAAATAGCTGTGAAAAGAAGAGAAGCAAAAGGCAAAGGAGAAAAGGAAAGATATTCCCATTTGAATGCAGAGTTCCAAAGAATAGCAAGGAGAGATAAGAAAGCCTTCCTCAATGACCAGTGCAAAGAAATAGAGGAAAATAATAGAATGGGAAAGACTAGAGATCTCTTCAAGAACATTAGAGATACCAAGGGAACACTTCATGCAAAGATGGGCTCAATAAAGGACAGAAATGGTATGGATCTAACAGAAGCAGAAGATATTAAGAAGAGGTGACAAGAATACACGGAACTGTACAAAAAAGATCTTCACAACCCAGATAATCACAATGGTGTGATCACTCACCTAGAGCCAGACATCCTGGAATGTGAAGTCAAGTGGGCCCTTAGGAAGCATCACTATAAGCAATGCTAGTGGAAATGATGGAATTCCAGTTGAGCTATTTCAAATCCTAAAAGATGATGCTGTGAAAGTGCTGCACTCAATATGCCAGCAAATTTGGAAAACTCAGCAATGGCCATGGGACTGGAACAGGTTAGTTTTCATTCCAATCCCAAAGAAAGGCAATGCCAAAGAATGCTCAAACTACCACACAGTTGTGCTCATCTCACATGCTAGTAAAGTAATTCTCAAAATTCTCCAAGCCAGGCTTCAGCCATATGTGAACCGTGAACTTCCAGATGTTAAAGCTGGTTTTAGAAAAGGCAGAGGAACCAGAAATCAAATTGCCAACATCCGCTGAATCATCGAAAAAGCAAGAGAGTTCCAGAAAAACATCTATTTCTGCTTTATTGACTATGCCAAAGCCTTTGACTGTGTGGATCACAATAAACTGTGGAAAATTCTTCAAGAAATGGGAATATCAGACCACCTGACCTGCCTCTTGAGAAATCTGTATGCAGGTCAGGAACCAAGAGTTAGAACTGGACATGGAACAATAGACTGGTTCCAAATAGGAAAAGGAGTACGTCAAGGCTGTATATTGTCACCCTGCTTATTTAACTTATATGCAGAGTACATCATGAAAAACGCTGGGCTGGAGGAAGCACAAGCTGGAATCAAGATTGCCGGGAGAAATATCAATAACCTCAGATATGCAGATGGCACCACCCTTATAGAAGAAAGTAAAGAAGAACTAAAGAACCTCTTGATAAAAGTGAAAGAGGAGAGTGAAAAAGTTGGCTTAAAACTCAACATTCAGAAAACAAAGATCATGGCATCTGGTCCCGTCACTTCATGGCAAATAGATGGGGAAACAGTGGAAACAGTGGCAGACTTTATTTTTTTGGGCTCCAAAATCACTGCAGATGGTAACTGCAGCGATAAAATTAATAGACGCTTACTCCTTGGAAGAAAAGTTATCACCAACCTAGACAGCATATGAAAAAGCAGAGATGTTACTTTGCTAACAAAGATCCATCTAATCAAGGCTATGGATTTTCCAATAGTCATGTATGGATGTGAGAGTTGGACTATAAAGAAGGCTGAGCGCCAAAGAATTGATGCTTTTGAACTGCGGTGTTGGAGAAGACTCTCGAGCGTCCCTTGGACTGCAAGGAGATCCAACCAGTCCATCCTAAAGGAAATGAGTCTTGAGTATTCAATGAGGGACTGATGCTGAAGCTGAAGCTCCAATACTTTGGCCACCTGATGCGAAAAGCTGACTCATTTGAAAAGACCCTGATGCTGGGAAAGATTGAAGGCAGGAGAAGGGGATGACAGAGGATGAGATAGTTGGATGGCATGAGTTTGAGTAAACTCCGGGAGTTGGTGACGGACAGGGAGGCCTGGCGTGCTGCAGTCCATGGGGTCGAAAAGAGTCGGACAGGAATGAGCAACGGAACTCAACTGAGAGTCAGCAACACTAGCTGCTAATAGGCTGGTGTAAACTAACGGGTTTCACAGGCAGGATCAGCGGTTAAGATGCGGAGGGGGATGCCTGGCCTGGACATGATTAAGCAGGTTTTCAGGGGCTGGGCCATTGCAAAGAGCATGACAAGGGTGAGAGAGATAAGCTCTAGTTCCTAGTATTGTTGTAAACCCCACTTCCAAGACTATGTGACCCACATGATCCAGACTTTGCAAAGAGCAAGCTGAATTACAGAAGCAGAACAAGCAGGAGGTTATGTAAAATTTTAACTTTTTCTCTTCAGTAGGAATTCTTAACTCATTTCAAACTAAGTAAATAAATGCTTCTAATTGTATTACCTCTGTCACCGGTCAGTATATGTAAACATATATACCTATTAAGAGCCAAACTTTTCCTGTGATCACTCTATGTTTATATATTCATTATGAGAAACTGAATACACAAACAGACAATGGCCAAACCATATTTAAAGGGGAATTCTACTCTCCTCAGTACTCTGTAATGATGTATACGGGAGAAACAAGAGAGCAGATATATGTATATGCATAACTGATTCACTTTGCTGTATACCTGAAAACTAATGCAATATTGTAAATCAAATATACTTCAATAACGGGACTTCCCTGATGGTCCAGTTGTTAAGATTCCATGCTTCCAGTGCTGGGGGCACAGGTTCAATCCCTGGTGAGGGTACTAAGATCCCACATGCCAAACAATGGGGCCAAAAAAAAAGCCTATAATAAAAATTAAAAATAAGATAAATAGAATTCTGACCCATAGTCTACAGCAACCAGCCCTGGAAACCATTCCATTATCTACACTAATCTGGCCAGGAAGCCAGCCTGCTCTCTATAAGTACATACATTCTGTAGGTCAGGCTGTAGGAAGTTGGACCACTGTCTCTAGCAACCAGTCCAGAAAGGCAAAACTTTGTAATAATTGGCCTCAAGTGATCAGGACTTTATTAATAACTGACATCTTCCCTAATTGTTGTCCATTCTGGCAACCTGGGACTAACCAGAGAAAGTTAGATACACCCCTAACCATCCACATAAGATGCCCCACTTTTTAAAGAATTTTTAAAAACATTTATTAATTTGGCCACACCAGGTCTTAGCTGCAGAACTCGGGATCTTAGCTGGGGCATCTAGGATCTACATCCCTGACTAGGGATCGAACCCCAGGCTCCCTGCATTGGGAGCCTGAAGTCTTAGCCGCTGGATGACCAGAGAAGTTCCAGTGCATCACTTCTAAGTGGCTCATCCCCAACCTTCCCGTTCCAACATCCTCCAATCAGGGCACACCTGAAGCCTCCCCCTTTTTCTCCTGAAGGAGGAAACAGAACAGGCTCTATCTTGAAACAGGACTCTATCTTGGGCCGGACTGCACACAAACTGGAAAACCGGGCCCCCGGAAGGAAGAGCCCCAGGGCTCATACCTAGACTCTCCTCCACCTAAAAGAATACCCTAATTATCTGTGTAACTGAATAGAATCATACATTTCATTATGCTTATTGGGGTATGACCACAGGCCTATAGATAATTGTCCACTGTTAACAACCTAGGCTTAACGCATATGAATCACAGGATAACTTTGATTGTATCTTTCTTTTTCCTTTGTTCAGACTAGTCTCAGGGAACCTTATACACTTAGGGTATATAAGGTTTTCACAAAAACTGGTCAAGGTCCTTGGCTAAGAGGAGACTCTGCCTTGGGCCCGCCAGTGTAATAAACTGCATTCCACTATCTGCATTGTTCTTCTGAGTGAGTTTGTTTCCCAGAACGCCTGGCTACGGCACTCCTACAAAGCTTTCCCTCTCCTCTGCCTGCCTTTGGGCCTCTGCCAAAACACAAGGGAGTTGGCCACCATCCCTTGTGTCTTGCCAAGCTTCGAATAAATAGCCTTTTCTGGTTCTCATCTTGTTGGTCTTTGTTTGTTTCCTCTGTTAGCCGGAGGAGCCAGAGGAAAGCCATAGACAACTGAGCCCTGGGGAAAAGTGTCAGTCACTAAGTTGTGTCTGACTGTTAGCAACCCCGTGGACTATAACCTTCCAGGCTCCTCCGTCCATGGAAGTCTCCAGGCAAGAATACTGGAGCAGGGAGCCATTCTCTTCTGCAGGGAATCTTCCCAACTCTGGGATGGAACCTGGGTCTCCTGCACTGCAGGCAAATTCTTTATCATCTGAGTGACCAGGGAAACCCTTAGGGGTGGGGTGGTATCTAACAAGCATTTCATGAAAAGAGTTACACTTGTAAGACCCATGAGGGTATTTTTCCAGACTGTGTACAACGATGGCCGTGCACATGTGTTCCCCGGCCCTTCTTTGTAATTTATGTTAAAGGACCATGGGGCCTTGGGGATGGCAACTATGACTGTTGGCAAAGGGAAGCCCTCTAGTAATTTTTGAGCTGAGACATGTATGATCGGTGAGTTAAAAGCACCATCTTAGCAGCTGTGTGGAGGATGGAGAATAAGAATAGGATGAGTCGACCAGGGTTTCTTTAAGGAGATAGAATGAGAACTCTAGACGAATCCTGTCTCCAGGGCACCTTTCCTTGTCAAGCTCCCCCCTTGGAGAACCAGGCTTTCATTCCTGATCAGAAAGGGTGGGGTCATTGTCTCCCCAGGCTTTCCCATTGTCTTCTTAGGGTCTTGAGTGAAGCTACATGGAGCCCCAGGCCACAGTCATGGTTATTTAATTAGCAGGGTAGATTTTCAACAGGAAGTCAGGGGCATATTCACAGCTGAGAATCCCCTCTGGGTTTGGGTGTGGGAGGCCCATCAGGCCTTTGATGGGAGTGAGGCTTGTTCTTTTGACTTCCAATATCCTGCCTTGCTGGGGCCATGGAAGTGACTTCAGGCTTGGTGATTGGAATCCCAGGAATGAGACTCCGGCCCCAACATTTGGCGAGACTTTTTAAATTTCATGAGAATGGGAAATGCACACTCCACATTCTCAGAGATACTGCAAGCAAGACCCCCCAGAAAACCCTGCATATAACTCCATCTGCCTGCGTGCTCAGTCGTGTCCGACTCTGCAAAGCCATGGACTGTGGCCCGCCAAGTTCCTCTGTCCATGGGTTTCTCTAGGAAACAATACTGGGGTGGGTTGCCATTTTAACCCTGATCTCCCAGTAAGTTCAGATGCCCCCAAGTTTGATCCAAACCTCAGCGCTTAGCAATGGCAAGATCCTGAGGGTGCAAGTGCCTCACCACCCCACCCCTCCACTTCCTCATTTATAAGATGTTGCAGTGTGAAATTCTGCCTCTCAGAGAGAGATGGTGGATCTGAAGGACTTGGTGGCCTGGCCCACAGCAGATGCTGATGACAGTTATGACACACACATCTCAAATTCCAGGTGACACTTTATGGCATCCTGCAGTTGAAGTCAGCAATTCCCAAATGTCAGGCCCTCGGGTGCAAGAAGATCCACAGCAGCTGTTCATGACCTTTTATTCCCCATCACCTCCCCCAAAGAGTCTTTTAGACATCTTTTCTTAATTGCTACCCCTCCCGTGAAATTTTAATAGCACAGATACACTGTACATTTATGGACTATAGTTCTTTGGAAAGTCAAAAACCGTGAATTTTTTCACCTTTAAGAGCCAATTTTTCTCAGCAGAGATGAAATCTTAAATGCATCTTTGACTCTTCTCCCTGGCCAGAGGGAAGTTAGCTAAGATTCACTGTATCAATATGTGTGCAAAGCATATACACACATGTATGGATGACGGTAGCTTTATTTTCATTAAGAGATATGATAATGTAAAATATTTACATTTTGTATAGAAGAGGGACTGCTGCTGCTGCTAAGTCGCTTCAGTCGTGTCCGACTCTGTGCATCCCCATAGATGGCAGCCCACCAGGCTCCTCTGTCCCTGGGATTCTCCAGACAAGAATACTGGAGTGGGTTGCCATTTCCTTCTCCAAAGGACTTGTGTTAAATAAAACACCTCCTAATTTAAAAATAAAAAAATGTCAATTTTCACTCCTGTTAGGAATGCATGGGGACTTCCCTGGTGGTCCAGTGGTTAAGACTCTGAGCTCCCAAAGCAGGAGGCCCAGTTCCATCCTGATCCGGGAACAAGATACCACTTGCTGCAACTAAAGATCCCGCGTGCCACAAATAAGACCCAGCACAGCCAAATAAATGCACCTTTTTTAAAGAGAAGTTACGTACTGTGTGACTCCACTCGTGTCAGTGTCAGGCGAGGGTATGCTCCTCGGTTCTGTCTCGTCACAACAAAGACTTGGAGCGACGGACATTAAAGCCCTCCGCGCGGCACAGCTCTCGGCCTTGGACAGACCGTGTCATAGCTCTCAGGTCACGAACAGACCGTGTTACAGCTCTTAGACAAATCAGTGTTACAGCTCCATGTTACAGCTCTATTTTATTTAGAAAATAGCAGGAAAATCCATCCTCAAGGCGTGAGGGCATGTCGACGCAAAGACGTGAAGAGAAGAAAGGGGGGGAGCACCCCAGCGCATGGGAGAGAGAGACCCCCGGCCCTTTGGCTCCTCTTTTTATATGTCTTTTCCTTCCCCCTGGGCCTGCCCTATGTAAATTGGGCTAGCCAAGAGTGCTGTTTATTCTATCTGAGGTCCTCACTTTGGTCCTCGGACCTTCCTTTGTTCTATTTTCGAGGGCTTTTCCCTTCCTTGTCTTTTAGCCACCACCATTCTGGACTCCTATTTCCTATTCTAACTACCTAACATCATCGTCCCTAAATGACAAAACTCTGGGATGGAAAATGGGACCAACATGGGGCAGTGGTGGGTAGCTGCCCCACCAACTCAAAAAGGGTAGCACAAGGGCATTTGTTTGTGACTGGGGGAACGTTCTGCATCTGAATTATAGTGGGGATGCAGGAATCTATATGTAGGAGGAAACCGCACAGAACTACACATCAGGGGCTTCCCTGGCGGCTCAGACAGTAAAGAATCTGCCTCCAATGCAGGAGACCCGGGTTCAGTCCCTGGATGGGAAAGATCTCCTGGAGAAGGGAATGGCAACCTACTCTGGTATTCTTACCTGGAGAATTCTATGGTCAGAGGAGCCTGGTGGGCTCCATGGGGAGTCCATGGGGTCACAAAGAGTTGGACAGGACTGCATGACTAACAAACACTTTCTCACACACACACACACACACACACACACACACACACACACACACACACGCGAGCGCGCGCGCGCGCAGAAGTGAAGTTTGTACTCCCTCTTGCATTGCACCAACGTCAACTTCCCAAGCCTAACATTGCGCCTCTATAACAGGGTGTCACCCCTGCAATTCATGGGACCCTGCACTATTTTTGCAACTTCCTGTGAATCTACAATTATTTAAAAATACAAAGTAAAAGCCCCAGCAAAAGACGATGGCCGTTATCTCAGGCTTCTCTGGAGCTCTCCAAGTCTGAGACTTGAAGGGGAATCCTCGCTGGGCTGGCACCAGCCCCTGCCCTTCCTGCAGCCCCGAGTCAAGGCTGACGCAGCTCTCAGCCAGCTGCGCTGTGAGTCCAAAGCGCCTTTGATCCCTCTCTCTCCATCTCTCATCACTTATGCCGCCTGTGTTTCACACTCTCTGAGTGATCTCCATTCTTTCATCCGGGCCCTTTGATGACTTAGCTCTGGTCACTCGCTAATCCAGCCAAGCTTCCTGCCTCCCACCAGGTTTTCTTCCATCTTCTCATCATCTCCTTTGTTGCTGGCCCTTTGATGGGCTAAAAGGCCATGACCAAAAGACCAGGGTACTGCGGGACTACCGACCACAGTTGGGGCCTCCCTCCGGCCTGAGGAACATTAAGCTGACCCCCAGGGCTTTGGCTCACAGAGTCCACATTCCCAACCAAGACTTATGATTTAATGGGCACCGTTCCATAATACTTTGAAACTGGAGTGCTGGGAAAATTCGGCAACAGGTGGTCTCTTCTGTGGGTACTTGTGACCAGAGAACTCATCCAGGAGCATTAAAGAGGCTGATGAGTTTAAAGAATCAGGAGGTGGGGATTCACACAGTTTCACCACCACTTGCCAACAAGTGGCTACCTCTCCTGGAGACAGAAATAACTTGGTCTGGACCTACAGATGTGCTCCAAGCAGCTGATAAGACAAAGGCGGGAACAGGATCTGCAAACAGGACAGCACTCTGCAGATCAAATTTACGAGTTACTACTCCAGGGACTTTCTTGGTGGTCCAGCGGCTAAGACTGTGCTTCCAGTTCAGGGGGCCTGGGTTCAGTCCCTGGTCAGGGAACTAGATCCCGCATGCTGCCACTAAAAGAACCCGCAGGCCACAGGGAAAGATCCAAGATGCTGTGTGAAGAAGTCTTTTGGGCCTAGAAAAGAGAACAACAGTCTCAAAGGCCCCTTGCTGAATCATCTAACTTCGGAGAAAACAAAGCATAACTTTAGTTCCATCCTGATACTCCAGGCCAGCTGCATCTATCTGGGACTTATCACCCCCTGTCCGGAAACCTACCACCCCCTACACCCGCCCAGAAGACTTATCACCCCCTGCCCAACTACAAATGTCATCTCAACAAAAGAATACTCAAAATATCCCACTTGATTGACGTTTCCCTTATCGCTTCCACAAACCTCCCTATAAGTATGAAGCCTCCCTGATCCCTTTCGGCGCTCAGCCTGGTCATTAGGCCGACTGTCGCCCCTCCTTGCCTGAATAAAGGTAACCTACTTCTGTTGAGGTCGTCTTTCCTTTTCTGCCTCGCCGGAACCATGCCTTACATTTTTGGTGCCGAAACCCGGGAGGGGGCGAGGCACTCGTCTCACTCTCTCTCACTCTCCCTCCCTCTCACTGTTTTCCCCTTTTCCCCGGAGTCTGGGAGCGCAAACATCCTCCGAGCTCACTTCTCTGCCAGGGCTCTTAAGTTCCCCTCGGGGACGCCTAGTGCCTTTGTGAGCGGTGCAAGTCTTGTGCTAAGGCTTTATTGATGATTTGCGTACCCCCAGGCCTCGGCTTTACCCCCTTTTCTCTCTCTCTCTGATGACCTCCAGAATAGGGACCTCTTGCCATTCGACCGCTCTACATGCAACACTCCACTCCAGCCGGCCCCTAGATTAAGGTAAGATCCGATCCGGACGGAGTTCTAGAGGCGCCCTAGAATTCAGTCCTCTCCGGGTCCCAGGGACCCCCGGCCCAGGGCCACTCTGTGGGCGACGGTGGGGGACGCTCCACCTCGACACAGAGCTCTCTTCTCATAACTCCTATTGCGACTGCGGGTGATGACTCGAGTTCCCAATAGGAGCCTCTGCTTGCCTTTCAATTATGGGGTCTGGCCACTCTGTCCCAAAAGATTCCCCTCTGGCCTGTGTTCTCAAAAATCTCAAACCACTCTCACTCACTGAACTCAAAGCTAACCGCTTAAAGCAACTCTGTACACAGATTTGGCCTCAATATCAATTAGACAATCAAGACCGCTGGCCTGAGGTCGGCACATTTGACTTTAACATTCTCCAAAATCTCACTGACTTCCTTAAACGGAATGGCAAGTGGTAGGAGATCCCCTATGCCCAAGCCTTTTGGGCTCTTCGGAGCAGGCCCTCCCTATGCCAGGCCTGCTCCACCCACGAAGTCCTTCTATGCACCTTGCCTCCCAAGCAAAAGAGCTCTTCTTCCTCAATTAACCGCAGACCGCAACTTTCTGCACCCCCAGAGTTCGACCCCGCGGACGAGCCCCCTCCCTACCCGCCACCCCGCCGCCCCTCTCCTTCCCCTTCATCCAACTCACCTACTGGCACTGAAACCTCTCCTGACTCCCCCTCCCCCCTTCCTTCCCCCCCTGCCACACGGTCACGTACCCAGCACATGTTTCCCCTAAGAGAGGTCGCAGGACCAGAGGGCCCCACCCGAGTCCATGTGCCATTTTCATTGTCAGATATGAGCCAGATAGAAGAAAAGTTAGGATCATTTTCTGAAAATCCAACCAGATACAGAAAAGAATTCCTGAGACTCTCCCAGGCCTATAACCTCACATGGAGTGACGTATATTATATCCTAAATGCCACTCTCACCCCAGATGAAAAAGACCGTATCTGGCAAGCGGCAAAAGCCCATGCTGATCATTTACATAACCAAGACCGGGACAGCCCAGTTGCTGATGAGGCTGTGCCTCAGTTAGATCCCCACTGGACTTACCAGCCCGGTGACCCAGGTATCAGGAGACTCAATCATATGATCACCTGCATTCTAGAAGGAATGCAGAAAAATACTCATATCCATGTCAATTATGATAGAGTCAGGGAAGCCACCCAAGGGGCAGACAAAAATCCAGCCTTATTCTTGGCACGCCTCACAGAGGCAGTCCAAAAGTATACCAACCTAGATATCACTACCCCTGCTGGGTTACTGTACCTTCATGTTCAGTTCATCAGCCAATCTGCCCCTGACATCAGACGCAAGCTTCGCCAACTAGAAAAGGGCCCTGAGACCCCCCAGAGAGACCTTCTAGAAGTAGCCTTCAAGGTGTTCAATAATAGAGAGGAGGAGGCTAAGAGAGAAAAAGAACGTGAGAGAAAAGCTAAATATGCCCTTTCGGCAGCAGCAATTAAAGAAAGAAATCAGCCTGGCCCAAATCATCCCAGAACGGGTCTTAAGACTCCCCCCGGACCCTGCTTCCGATGCAACCAGTCAGGACACTGGGCAAAGGCATGCCCAAACCCACGGCCCCCGACAAAAGCATGCCCAGCCTGTGGCCAATGGGGACACTGGAAGATGGACTGTCCCCGGGAGTGCCCTGGCACCCCTGGGGAGGTCCCCACCTCCCAGACCTGGAGAGTGGAATGTCCACAGGGACGCCCTGGCGCATCTGAGGAGATCCCCACTTCTCCCCAAAACCCCAGCCCAACTCTACAAGAATTGTTCCAATGATGGGGCCCGGGTTCCAGCCCCCCGGCCCGTGTCTTGAACACGAGCTCGGAACTCAGGGTAGACGGGGTAGTGGCCGGAAAAAAGACCTCTTTTATAATAGACACTGGAGCCACTTTCTCTCTCTTAACTTCCTACTCTGGCCCAACTCAAGACTCAGAAATCACAATCAAGGGGGTCTCTGGAGTTCCCCTAAGGCCAAAAATCAGCCCTCCATTACTCTGTCAATTTGGAAAATCAACCCTTATACACTCATTCCTTATAATGCCTCAGTGCCCAATGGCACTTCTAGGGAGAGATTTGTTATCCAAATTGGGGGTCTTTATTACCATGCCCCCCCTCGATACAGTCTCTATATTCTGCATGCAAATGGCACCTGGACAGTCCGTATCCCTCACCCCTGACCTTCCCTTAGATCTACCTGCCTTAGACTCCCAAGTCTGGGACACTGATCACCCCTCAATAGCCAAACATCATCCCCCAGTCCACATTACCCTAAAAGACCCCTCGACTATAATCACCCAACAATAGTATTCTCTCACCCCAGAGGCCCACAAGGGACTTAAGCCTATCATAGACCATCTTCTTCAAGCCTCTATCCTAATTCCTACCCATTCACCACACAACACCCCTATTCTGGCAGTAAAAAAGAGACCAAACTCTTAGAGACTGGTCCAGGACCTGAGAAAAATCAATGAGGCTATTATGCTGACATTCCCAGTAGTCCCTAATCCTTACACCCTTCTGTCTACCATACCCCCGACTGCAACCCACTTCACAGTATTAGATCTCAAAGACGCTTTTTTCACCATCCCCCTCCACCCCCTCTCCCAACCTCTTTTCGCCTTCACCTGGCAAGACCCCGAGACTCATGTTTCCCAACAGCTAACATGGACAGTTCTCCCCCAGGGGTTTAGAGACAGTCCCCACTTTTTTGGACAGGCTTTACAAAAGGACCTACAGACTCTCAACCTAGCCCCGAGTCATCTCCTCCAATACGTAGATGACCTCCTCCTTTGTAGCTCAACCCGAAAACTCTGCCTCCAACATACTGCCAAACTCCTTGGGGCCCTGGGATCCTGGGGTTATCGGGTATCCCAATCTAAGGCCCAAATAGTCCAGACAAAAGTCACCTACCTGGGACTTTCCATATCCCATCAACAAAGAACTATTCCCCCAGATAGAATCCAGGCCTTAATTAACTGTCCACTTCCAAAAACAAAAAGGGAACTCCTGTCTATCCTTGGCCTCCTAAATTTTTTCCGTATCTGGATCCCCAACTTCTCCCTCATTGCAAAGCCGCTCTATGAGACAACTAAAAGATGTCTGGATGAGCCCCTCTTTAATCGTTCCTCGCTGGCCAATCCTCTTCGCCAACTCACCCAGAGCCTCCTCCGAGTGCCAACTCTCCACCTGCCAGATCACACCAGACCATTCTTTCTCTTTGCACATTCCAACCAAGGACAGGCCCTGGGGCTTCTATGTCAGCGGGCTGGAGACACCTGGGCTCCCATAGCCTATCTATCAAAACAGCTAGACATGGTGACCAAGGGGTGGCCTCCCTGCATACAGGCCATGGCTGCTATCGCAGCCCTCGTACCCGAAGCAAATAAACTCTCTAGACATGCCCCTTTAACAGTCTGTTCTCCACACACCTTCCGAGACTTGCTGTCACATCGGGCTTTCCTCTCCCTTCCCCCTTCCAGGGTACAGGTCCTACATGCCTTTCTCCTCGACCCTCAGCTCTCATTCTCCCCCTGCTCTCCCCTTAACCCCGCCAGCTTATTACCCATGTCCTCTACAACAGACTCCCTCTTACATAGCTGCAGCCTAACAGTAGATCTTACCCAAAACCCCTTCCAACATGTAACAGATCAGCCCATCCTAGACCCAGACACCCCACACTGGTTCGTTAATGGCAGCTCTCAAAAATCCCCACCGTTTGCAGCAGGATATGCCATCATCCAGGGGGACCTTCGTCACAATCATAAAACACAGACAATTGAAGCTTCACCGCTGCCACCTCACACCACCTCCCAACAGGCAGAACTGATAGCTCTCACCAGAGCTTTAACTCTGGCTAAAAATCTAAGGGTTAACATCCACACAGACTCCAAATATGCCTATAACATACTTCACTCAAACATCCTAATATGGAGAGAAAGAGGTTTCCTAACCCAAAAGGGATGCCCTATTATTAATTCAGACCTGATTCACAAACTTCTAGAGGCAGCACTCTTACCAAACAAAGCCGCTGTCCTCCACTGTAGGGGACATCAAAAGGGAAGTCTCATATCAGCCTACAACAATGCTGCAGACCAGAAGGCAAAGGAGATAGCACTGTCCCATCCTTCCCTCCAGTCCCCTGTCATCTTAGCTCTGACTCCACCCGACCCTCCCACCACCAGAGAAATCCTCTCTTATCTACACTCACTTTTTCATCCCTCATCCAAGACACTCCAGCAGTTCCTCCGTAACCACTTCCCCATATCCACTGCTGACCAACAATATTTAGATAACCTTACCCGCTCCTGTCAAACATGTCAACGTACTAACCCCAATTCCAACCTTAAACCGACATCCTTTCCAACCCATCAAATGCGAGGCAGCCTCCCAGCACAAGATTGGCAGATAGACTTTACTCATATGCCCCGGGTCCGGAGAGTCAGATACCTACTAGTCCTTATAGACACATTTTCGGGATGGGTAGAAGCATTTCCCACTACAAACAAAAGAGCCCACACAGTGGCCCAAATCCTCCTCACAGAAATTATCCCCAGGTTTGGGCTGCCTTCATCCCTACAGTCTGATAATGGCCCAGAATTTACATCCAAGGTCACCTCCTGGGTACACCTCTCTTGTCTAAAACGGGTCACCTCTAATCCTGCGCTGCCCTCCTTAAATGACACCTATCAGGTCTCCCTCACAGGACCCACCTCCTTAAAATTCACCCGGCGACAACCCCTTTCAACCATCGGAGAGGACACTGAATGACCTGGACTCTCTTCAACCTACAACTGTTCCTGACCCAACTACTACAAGACCTCTGGATCAGCGCCCCGACAGGAACCTCCTTCAAAGACCTGACTACACTGGTGTCTCAACTGTGGCTCCAGGGAACCTTCTACAACCTGACTCCAGAAGAAATTGATTTCTTTACCCTCATTCTCTACATCATTCTACATCCTAATGAGCACTGTTCCTCCTCAGATTCAAACAACCACCAACTTGGGGCCTTCTGCCCCTCACCCTGACTGGCCTCTCCCTGTCTCTCTAACCATAACTGCACTCCTAATCTTAATCCTTGCTATAGGCCTAGTAACTGTCTCCCCTCAGGACGTTCTCACCGCAAAAAAGAGAGAGACCTGCCTTTTCCTAGGAGAGAACTGCTGCTATTTTGTTAATGAAACAGGCATAGTCCAGGGCCAAGTCAAAGAACTTAGAGACAGAATTGAACGCCGCAGGAAAGAGTTACAAAACCTTTACATTCCCCAAAACCTGTTCCAACAGATACTCCCTTGGTTGCTCCCTTTCCTGAGACCATTGGTACTTATCATTCTATTCCTCTTATTTGGACCCTGTCTCTTTAATCTCTTTCAAAGGTTTCTCCAAGAACGGATTCGGGCCATCTCTCAAGATCAGGTCAAGACCATTCTTCTTCTCGAGAGCCTCACCTCAAGCTCAGAAAAAGGAGACTGTGGGCCCTAGGACGATCTCCATTCCAGACCCAAAACCGTCGCCCCTATCCAGCAGGAAGTAGCCAGAGAGATACGGCGCCCTTTTCCCCTTTTTCTTATGATTTCAGGGTCTGGAATGAAGGAGTCTTTTGGGCCTAGAAAAGAGAACAACAGTCTCAAAGGCCCCTTGCTGAATCATCTAACTTCGGAGAAAACAAAGCATAACTTTAGTTCCATCCTGATGCTCCAGGCCAGCTGCATCTATCTGGGACTTATCACCCCCTGTCCGGAAACCTACCACCCCCTACACCCGCCCAGAAGACTTATCACCCCCTGCCCAACTACAAGTGTCATCTCAACAAAAGAATACTCAAAATATCCCACTTGATTGACGTTTCCCTTATCGCTTCCACAAACCTCCCTATAAGTATGAAGCCTCCCTGATCCCTTTCGGCGCTCAGCCTGGTCATTAGGCCGACTGTCGCCCCTCCTTGCCTGAATAAATGTAACCTACTTCTGTTGAGGTCGTCTTTCCTTTTCTGCCTCGCCGGAACCATGCCTTACACTGTGTCCTGCAATTAAGACCTGGCACAGCCAAATAAATAAATATTTCTTTAAAAATAAAAAAATCAAAGCTAGCACCCTAGTTTCATCTTATTTCTCTTCTGAGAACAGTTCTCTGCAGTTGCCTCACTGCAGTTCCATCAATGTCTGTCTGTCATTAGACAAACAGAAGATGTCCCACCTGAAGGCAAGGAAGCCGGAGTATCTACAAGCTCCACCCTGTTGTAGGTTGAGAGATGCTCCCAGGGGACCTAACTCCCCCATGCTTACAGCCTAATCCAGGCATTAGGCAAGCAGACATCTGAGGACAAAGAGAGGGTCGTGGAAACTAGATACAGAAAACCACCGGTCCAGAAGGAAATGGTGTCGGCCAAAATGAGACGAATGGGCCCTGACGGTCTCTGCTGTAAACACAGTATTCCAGAGTGCTATTCTATGTGGCCTCCCCAGTGGCTCAGCGGTGAAGCATCTGCCTGCAATGCAGGCAACAAGGGAGATGTGGGTTTAACCCCTGGATCGGGAAGATCCCCTAGAGGAGGAAATGGCAACCCACTCCAGTATTCTTGCCTGGATGATCCCACGGACAGAGGAGCCTGGTGGGCTACAGTCCATGGGGTCACAAAGAGTCAAACACGGCTGAGTGACTGAACAGGACCACAACTGTTCTGCGTATCTAGTGCTGCCTAAGAAATCACCCAGAGATAGAGTGATCTATCACCATGACCACGTTTGTTTTGCCCGTGAATCTACAAGTCAGCAGGGCTCGATGCAGAGAACTAGTCACTGCTCCACTCAGCCTCAGCTGGTGGTACAGCTTGGAGGATGGGATTTGGAATCCTCTGAATGGTCACTCCATCACACATCCAGGGATTGATGCTGGCTGTTGCCAGGACCACAGCAGGGGCCAGAGCTGGATCACTGCAGATGGTCCCTCCACATGGCTGCCTGGGCTTCCTCACAACATGGCAGCTCAGTTTCAAGGGCACAGAGAAGCCAGGAGAGGGGGAAACTGGGCAGAAACCGCACTGTCTTTTATGACCGAGCCTCAGAAGTCATGCAACAGTACTTCTAGTGCCTGTTGGTTGGGAGCAAGTCACAAGGCTAGCCCATACTTAAGAGAAGAGGGGAACTCCCTGGTGGGCCACTGGTTAAGCGTCCACCTTCCAATGTTAGGGATCAACGTTTGATCCCTGGTCAGGAAGCTAAGATCCCACCTGCTGCAGAGCAACTAAGCCCACATCACAGCTAGAGAAAGCGCGAGTACTGCAATTAAGACCCAGCACAGCAGCCAAAACTTTTTTTAAATTTTTTTAAGAGAAAAAGAATTAGATTTCACACTTTCAGAGAATCTGCAGATGTATTTTAGAGCCACCACACTATACACTTCCATTCAGTTTTACAAACCCTGAGCATTTCCTCTCTGTCAAGCATTTTGCTAGACACCAAGGTGACAGAAATGGGCAATTCATTTGGAAAAGAGATTTTAAAAAGAACTCTGGAGTCAAAGTGTTTAGGTTCATTGCCGTATTTATCTCAATAGTAGTTTTATAATTTGCATGAATTTTTGATTAATGCTAATTTTTTTAGAAATGATTCAGAAATACGTACGTTGTTCGAGAATGCTTTTGTGCTCAGGGCCAGCACTTACGGTGGGGCAGGTTGAGCACTGCACAAAAGCACCTCCCCCCTCCCCAAGGAACCAAGCTGGGGAAGAAATCCAAATTGCACCTGCTCATCAGACCATGCCCTGCTGCTGGGCTGGTTCATAAAAGGGTGTTTTCTGGTTCCATGTGCTACCCCATTCACCCCTACCTGGAGGGGGCATCTTTTATTTATTTACTCAAAGGTGCCCAAAAAAATAGAACATAAATGACAGAAGTAATATTATAAAAAATTCAATAAAGATTTTTTTTAAAAAAATACGTCAAAATATTAATAGATGTCATCACTGAGTGGTGAAGTACAGGAGGCTTTTATTCCCTTTCTGTTGCTTGTGTGTGTTTTTCAAATTTTCTATAATGAACACAAGCTATTGCTGTGAAGAAAAAAGTAATAATAAATTCTTAAAGTCATCTGACTAGGCCCACTGGACTGTACCTGTCAAGCTGTCCAGGGAATGGAGCAGAAAAATCCCCTTGAACTTGGATCTGACCCTAGATGCCATATTTGAGAGCCTCGTTTGTGACCCTGAACACACTATTTCTTTCCTCTGGGAAAGTTTCTTCATCTGTGAATGGGTGAACAACAACCCCCATCCTGGCTATTTTCTGGGACACCTAAAATCTCAAAAGAGATCTCAGAAGTGAGCGAGCTTTGGAAACCATAAGATGCTCTACAAATAGGAAGAACATTTCAACCCCAATACCCTCAAAATAAAGGCTAGGTCCTGCAGGAGCCCACGAGGATCAGAACTAGGGTGAGACAATGAGCCACGGGCCCTGGGTGCAAAATCTAAGACCCCCTCAACCACTCGCTCATCTGGATAAATAACGCGGCCGTGTCCTGCTCTTTTTAAAAAAACTTTAAACTTTTTATTTTGTATTGGACTACAGCCAATTCACAATGCTGTGATAGTTTCAGGGGGACAGCAAAGGGACTCAGCCGTACACATACATGTGTCCATTCTCCCCCAAACCCCCTTCCATCCAGGCTGGCACAGAACATTGAGCAGAGTTCCCTGTGCTATACAGTAGGTGCTTGTTGGTTACCCATTTTAAATATAACAGTGTGAACATGTCCATCCCAAACTCCCTAACTACCCCTTCCCCCATCTGAACTTCTCCTGTAAGTTCGTTCTCTGTTTATGAGTCTCTTTCTGTTTCGCAAGTTCATTTGTACCATTTCTTTTGAGATTCTACATATAAGGGATGTCACATGATATTTCTCCTTCTCTGACGTCACTGCTGTGACAATATCTAAGCCCGTCCATGTTGCTGCAAATGACATTATTTCTTTCTTTTTAACGGCTGAGTAATATTCCATTGTATATGTGTACCACATCTTCTTTATCCTTTCCTCTGTCAATGGGCATTCAGGTTGCTTCCATGTCTTGGCTGTTGAAAATGGTGCTGCAATGAACATTGGGCGCACTGCTTTTTTAAGCCTCCAAACACCCAAATTGAAGAGAATAGCAACATCTTCAAATGAAGACGGGATCTGACTCAGTACCTCCACCAACCCTCACTCTCAACTCACCCTGGTCTCGACCCTGAGACCTGGACTCTAGAGCAGAAGTGATTGGAGGTTTAGCGTCCAGGAGAGGAAGGGCCTGAACTCCAGGTCATCCTTCAGGTTTGGAGGTCGAGGCTGAGCCAGGGTCCAAATCTCCCAGCCTTTAACCAGGAGTGTTTTCCATCATGCCAAGTGGTGTCCCCGCTGCCAGGATGATGCTTGAGGAAGATGTGTGTATGTGTATGTGTCCCCTGTCCCCACCATCAATACTAAAATCAACCCGAACAAGCAGATGGCTTTCTCCAGAAAAGCCATGAGGCTTAAGGAACAGCTTTAACACTGCCCCTGTTTCTCTACATTCTCATACACATTTTGAGAACTTGGTGTTTCAATTCAAAGCTGAGCTTGAAGAGAGTGAAGCCCCTTTCAGAAGAAATAGCAGGCCCTAAGACGGCTTCACAGGTATCCTCTCTCCAGGATGATGAGAGATGCATTGGAGAGGGTTTCCATCCTTGGCTTGCTCCCTTGGTGGAGGGTCGGGCCCTGCAAACATCTGTTGCCGAGTTGCCTGCGGAAGCTGCCCGCAGCTGAACCCAGAAGGCTTCTGCATCCTGGCTTCTCCTCTTGCCCTTCATCACAGCACTTGTCTCCCTCTGTAATTATGTGTGTGACATTTGATTAATATCTGTCTCCCGCACCCCACCCCAAGCACAGGCTTTCTGCACGCCGGGGTCTGCCTCCCTCCTGCTCACTGCTTCTCCCCCGGGAGGAGCGTGGAGTAAGGCTCCTGGACATATTTGCTGAAAGTATGAATCATGGAGTTAATTAAACCCGTGAACTAAGGCAAAGGCCGAGGTCTGGAAACGAGCAGAATACTAAGAACAGCAACCCCAGTTTACACTTTCAAATGAGAAGCCCGGTCTTAAGCTCTGTGCGGTGGAGACGCATGTAATCGCCACAACTATCTCGAAGGCAGGTACCGCTCGGAGCTCTTAGGGCTGAAGAAGTGGAGACACGAGAGGCTTAAGCCATGCCCATCACACTCTGCGGTCCCTCCCCGGCCACGGAGTCCAAGCAGAAAGGTGAGGCTATCGGCAGGTGAACAGAGGGAGGTGGGGGTAGCAGACCTCACCCTGATCTGCCTTCCTCCAGGCTTGTCCCTCCTCCCTCCCCCCGGTCCCTCCTTCTTGATGAGTCTGGTGGCCTCTGCTGGAATGCCCCATTGGAGCTGGGTCACAGACGCAGCGGGCCTCTCCTCTCTCACACCACACTGACCCTCTGAGCATCTCAAGGAGTGCAAAGGTTTACACCACCCTCTAGATACAGACTCTCCAAAGCACTGGACCGAGTAGTTCTCACCTGGAGCCACTGTGCCCCCCACCCCCAGGGGACATCTGGCAATGTCTGGAGACACTTGTGATCGTCACACTTGAGAAAGGGGTGTAATTGACATCTCCTGGGTAGAGTCCTAGACAGTATATTAAAAAGCAGAGACATTACTTTGCCAACAAAGGTCCGTGTAGTCAAAGCTATGGCTTTTCCAGTAGTCATGTATGGATGTGAGAGTTGGACTATAAAGAAAGCTGAATGCCAAAGAATTGATGCTTTTGAACTGTGGTGTTAGAGAAGACTCTTGAGAGTCCCTTGGACTGCAAGGAGATCCAACCAGTCCATCCTAAAGGAGATCAGTCCTGGGTGTTCATTGGAAGGACTGATGCTGAAGCTGAAACTCCAGTACTTTGACCACCTGATGCAAAGAACTGACTTACTGGAAAAGACTCTGATGCTGGGAAAGATTGAGGGCGGGAGGGGAAGGGGACGACAGAGGATGAGATGGTTGGATGGCATCACCGGCTCAATGGACATGAGTTTGTGTAAACTCCAGGAGTTGGTGATGGACAGGGAGGCCTGGCGTGCTGCAGTCCATGGGGTCGCAAAGAGTCGGACATGACTAAGCAACTGAACTGAACTGAACTGGATAGAGTCCAGAGGTCAGGCACCCCATCAACGCACAGGGTGGCCCCCACAATACACCGTGACCTGACCTCCGACGTCACTAGGGCTGAGGCTGGGAAGTCCCAGCCGATCTGACCCACTGTGCTGAGAAATATCCCCAGGAATTCCCTGGCAATCCAGTGGTTGGGACTCTGCACGCCCAATGTAGGGGGCACAGGTGCGGTCCCTGGTCAGGAACTAAGATTCCACAGGCAGCAAAACACAGCCAAAAATCACAATTTGGAAAAAGCAAGGTGCACGTGTGTGTGCTGGCATGTCTGACTCTTTGCGACCCCATGGACTGTAGCCCACCAGGCTTCTCTGTCCCTGGGATTCTCCAGGCAAGAATGCTGGAGTGGGTTACCAGGGGACCTTCCTGACCCAGGGATAGAATCCACATCTCTGTGTTGGCAGGTGGATTCTTTTTTTTTTTTTTCTTTAATATTTATTATTTATTTGGCTGCTCCGTGTCTTACTTGTGGCACACAGGATCTTTAGCTTTGTCATGCAAAACTCTTACTTGTGGCATGTGGGATCTAGTTTCCTGACCAGGGATTGAACCCGGGTCCCCTGGCATTGGGAGCTCAGAGTCTTAGCTACTACACCAGCAGGGAAGTCCTGGTGGGTGGACTCCTTACTACTGCACCAGCAAGGAAGCCCTTTCAAAGCAATATATAATTAAATTTTTTTTAAAAAGGATTCCCACCTGCCTCCTGGGTGGGCCCACTTGGATGTCCCCTGGGGTCTCAGCGTCCTCCAGAGCGAAGTCATAGTTTGCACCTCTCCCCCAGCATCACCAGTCGGCTGGCCTTCCAGCATTTTTCAGTTCTGGAAATGCCAGTTCTGCTCACATTACTATCCCATCTGGGAAACTGTTATCATCTGGGCACATCGGGCACCCACTTCAGAAACCCCATCACCTAAACGCCAGCTCTGAATTCTTCTTGCCTTCCCATCACCTCCGCCCACCTGAGCCCCCATGCTCCCTGCACCGCACCAGCCTCCCTGCTGGCCTCGATCCCTGCAGCTTCACCAACACCCGCTCCGGCCCATCACCCACGCAATGAGCAGAGAGATCCTTCTCGAGCCTGAAAGTGTCGCCTCTGGGACTTCCCTGGAGGTTCAGGGGTGAAGACTCTGTGTTTCCAATGCAGCGAGCATGGGTTCGATCCCTGGCCGGGGAACAGAGTTCCCATATGCCACATGACTTGGCCAAAATATAAAAAATAAAAATATCACCTCCTCCATAAAAATCCTCATTTAGTACAGCATTTCCTTTTGGAGTGATGATAATGTCCTAGAATGAGACGGTGATGCTTGAATAATGTTGTGAAGGTGCTAATGCCCCTGAATTGTGCGTTTTAAAATGTTTAGACTTTACACTGTAGATATTGTACCACAATTTCTAAAAAACCTCCCCCTTGACCTCTGGGCTCTTCTCTGTGGCTTCCACAATCTGGCCTCTGCCTTTCCCTCTAGCCTTCTTTCTTGCTAAGCACTCAGATCAGTCACTGGGCTTTGCTGGGGACTGGAGCAGGGTGCGGGGGGAGTGGGGTGCCTGAGATCTTGCAAGCGGAAACAGTGAAGCAGTGAGATTAAGGGAGCAAATTAGACTTCCCTGGTGGTCCAGTGGTTAGCACTTCACGTTCCCACTGCTGAGGGCCTAGATTCAATCCCCGGTCGGGGAACTAGCTAAGATTCCACAAGCGGTGCAGTGCGGCCAAAATCAATAATAAAATAAATTAAAATTTTCAAAAATTCAAAAAAAAAATTAGAAGTTTCCCTGGCGGTCCAGCAGTTAAGAATTCACCTGCCGACGCAGGGGACACAGGTTTGATCCTTGGTCCAGGAAGATCCCACATGCCAAGGGGCAACTAATCCCGAGACTAGAGAGTAGCCGCTGCTCAAAGACCATAAGAGATTTAAAAAAAAAAAAAAAAGATGGCTGCTGGTTTTAGCTGCTGCTTTTGGGGAGACGTGTTATCAAGCAAGAAAGAAACAGGCAGCTGGTCAGCCAGCCTCGACGCGTGTCCAGACCCAACTCTCACCAGAGGTGCACACTTGGGCCATCATTTCCCCTCCGGAAGCTTCAGTCTAACTTCCCTGGTGGTTCAGACGGTAAAGCTTCTGCCTGCAACACAGGAGACCTGGGTTGGATCCCTGGATCGGAAAGATCCCCTGGAAAAGGAAATGGCACCCCACTCCAGTATTCTTGCCTGGAAAATCCCATGGACCGAAGAGCCTGGTGGGCTACAGTCCATACGGTCCCAAAGAGTCGGACATGACTGAGCGACTTCACTTTAGCCTCAGTCTGCTCGTCACAGAAACAGTACCTGCCTCCCACGTGTCTCCAGACAGAAGAGAAAGTACGCTCAGTACATGACAAGCACTTACCAGTGTAGCTACGGTTACTATTCTGATGCGTTTTTTAAAGTAATGATTTGGCTACACCAGGCCTTAGCTGCAGCATGTAAATCTCTAGTGGCAGCACGTGGGATCTAGTTCCCCAGCCAGGGATGGAACCCCAGGCCCCCTGCATCGGAAGTGTAGAGTCTTAGCCGCTGGACCACCAGGGAAGTCCCGATTCTGATTTTTAGAACAACCCAGGTTATAGTGCCTGCCTTCATTTCCCAAGGCCACCACGACAAAAGTCCCTAAACTGGGCAGCTAAAAACAACAGAAAGTTATTCTCTCACAGTTCTAGAGGCCGGACATCTAAGACCAAGGTACCAGGGGACTTCCCTGGCAGTCCAACTTTCACTGCCGGGGCCCAGTTTCAGTCCCTGATCAGGGAACTAAGATCCTGCAAGCTGAGTGGCATGGCCAAAAAAAAAAAAAATTTAATGAAAAAAAAAATAAGAGCAAGGGTCAGGAGGACCATGCTCCATCTGAAGACTCCAGGGCGGGAGCCTTCCCACCTCGTCCAGTCTCTGGAGGCTCCAGGAGTGCCTTGGCTTACAGCAGCATCACTGTCCACCTGGTCTCCTGTCTGTGTGTCTGTGGCTTCCTATGGCGTCTCATGCCTGTCAGTGCAGGAGACAAAAGAGACTCAGCTTTGATTCCTGGGTGGGGAAGATCCCCTGGAGGAGGAAATGGCAACCCACTCCAGTATTCTTGCCTGGAGAATCCCATGGACCTGGTGGGCTACAGTTCATAGGGTCCCATAGAGTCTGAGATGACTGAAGTGACTTAGCACGCGCACACACATGGTTTCTTAAAAAGACACCAGTCACTGGATTTACCCTAATCCAGTGTGACCTCATCTTAACTACTCACATCTGCAAAGACTCTCTCTCCAAATAAGATCATGTTCACAGGCACTAGAGTTACAAGTTTTGGGGTATACCCTCGAACCCATGCGTGTGTGTGCACGTACGTGTCTGTTCACGTCCGACTCTTTTTCAACCTCATGGACTGTAGCCCACCAGACTCCTCGGTCCATGGGATTGCCCAGGCAAGAACACTGGAGTGGGTTGCCATTTTCTCCTCCAGGGGATCTTCCCGACCCAGGGATGGAACCTACATCTCGTGCATTGTCGGGCAGGCTCCTTACCACCGAGCCACTTGGAAAGCCCTTGAACCCACAGCGGTCCCTTTGCAGGTAGGCGACTACTGGAACACACAGCTCAGCTCTCAGGGCCCCACAGGTGAAAGGTGAAGGTCAGGTGTGGACATCAGACCGTCTAGGACTGACACCAGCTGGTTCCATGGTGCTGAATCAGGACCACGTCCTCGGTGAGGAGGAAAACCGACAGCTGGCTCCAGGAATCACAGGTGGGGCCTCAGCTCACCTCTCGGGCTCCCGCAGGCTGCTGCTTCCAGGCAAGGGCTCAACAACCCAGGATGGCGCAGGAGGGAGCAAGCCCCACGAAGGAACAGGGAGGCAGGGGATGGGGACTCAGCTCTCCCAGCACATAAATATTTTATCAGTCATCCCAGGCTTGTTCCTCTTCTGGGGCTCCGAGTATTCCATTAAATTAAGCATTTCTAATTGAGGAAATAGAAAGGAACACAGAACAAATGCCAATGTTCTGAGAAAATCCCCATGTCCTCCTGACGGGGAGAGGTCTGCTCCCCAAGCTGTGGTTGGAATACAGGCAACTAAAGCTGGCTGCTGATGAAAGGGGAGGATCTCCAGGGACAGCTGTATCAGATGCCCTCGGGGTGGAGGGGTCCTCAGGAGGGTGGAGGCGGAGGCAGAAGCCCCTGGCTCAGTTCAGTGATCAGACCCGGGTTTGGGTGCCGGACCCGGCCCATGACCTTGGAGTGTCCTTGGCCTTGCTGAGCCTCTGATGGTGGGAACCACGGAGGACAACCCCCCACCCCCAGCCCCGACCTTTGCAGAACAGCAGCAGGGGTCAGATGGGAGCCAGGAGCTCAGGAAACTCTCAAGTGCTCCCAGGTGTAAGACAGTCACGTCTGCTGGGTGACCCACCCTCGACGGTGCTCCCAGGAAGCTTCCAGAAGAGGCCAGAGCAGATGACCCGTGATTGAGCCCAGGGACATCTGAGCAGCCGGGAGGTGATGTGCTCCCTCTCCACTGGCCAGTCCTCCCAAGAAAAGCTCAGACCCGCCGGAGAGGTGAGAAATCGAGACCCGAACACCAGAAGGGACTTTCCCAAATCACAGGTCCGGGAAGCAAAAGAGCGCATTCCCAGGAGCACAGCCCCCAGACCCCCACTCCCTGAACCACGCCTTCTCCCCGCCAGCCTCAGCCCCACTTACAGAGTCTCTTGTCTCCCGGCTGGGCCCCCACTTGTGAGAGAGGGTGACGGGGTAACGGCCGCCAGAGAGCCAGTAGGATAGGGGACGCCATTCCCCTAGGCGGGACTTCCTCGACCCCAAAGTCATGTCCACACCTAGGGTTTCGCAGGACCTCGTGACAACCTGTTTGGCTGACTGGTGCGTTCCCAGTGCCTGGCTGAGGACTTGGCATGAAACGGCTCTCAGGAGAAACTTGTGGGATTGAACTGGATGAAATGGGCTTGGGGAGGATGATCCATGTGCCCAATTTACAGACAAGAAGACTGAGGCCCAGAGGGAGCCAGGGACTTCCCCAAAACCACACCCCTGAGCTGGAAGAGGTGCGTCGGCTGTTCCTGGCCTTTCTCAGACCTGACACTTCACAGCTCCCCAGTCTCAGCTGGGCTTTCTGCCTTTTTCTGAACCTCCCTCAGTCTCTTCCTGTTTCTCCTCTTCTTTCTCTCTGGACTTGGCTCCTTCCTTCTCTGCCTGCTCTGCCTCCAGTCCGCTCCTCTCTGCCTCTCTCTCCATGCCTGCAAGCTCAGCTGTGTCTGACTCTGTGCAACCCCATGGACTGTAGCCCGCCAGGCTCCTCTGTCCTTGGGATTTCCCAGGCAAAGATACTGGAGTGGGTTGTCACTCCCTTCTCCAGGGGATCTGCCCAACCCGGGGATGAACCTTCGTCTCTTATGTCTCCTGCATTGGCAGGCAGGTTCTTTACCACGGCACTGCCTGGGAAGCCCCCTCTCTGTCACTACCTCTGTCTTTATCTCTTTAAGGGTGTTGATATGTTTCTCTGAGCCTCTTGTGTGTGTGTGTATGTGTCCATCTGTCATTCTGTCCTTCTCTCTCCCTCTCCCTTCCCCTATCCTCCAGATGCTCCAGGGGCAGGGGTTGCCAGGGTGGTGGCAGGAGGGTGGTCCCAGTTGTAAATATTTGGGAAAGCGCAGGCTTCCTAGATGGCACTAGTGGTAAAGAACCTGCCTGATAATGCAAGAGATGTAAGAGATGCAGGTTTGATCCCTGGGTCAGGAAGATCCCCTGGAGGAGGGCATGGTAACCCACTCCAGTGTTCTTGCCTGGAGAATCCCACGGGCAGTGGAGCCTGGTGGGCTATGGTCCATGGCCCAGGCTACAGGGTTGGACACAACTGAGCAACTAACACTTTCACTTCATAAGTGAGTGAAGAAGTGAATGAAGAATATGAGTGAATCACTACATACTGATAAATGATGAACATATCTGTGGATGGCTGGATGGAGGGTGGACAGTGAGTCAACGACTGAATGGATGAATGAATGAATGAACTTTCATCGCCAGGCAGAGCCATCCTCTCTGAATGGGGAGTGGGTCAGTTCCACGGACCATCCACATCAGAGGGTCCGGCCAGGTCTGGACCGAAGAACACAGGTCCAGGCAGAGCTCCGGGGAGGCAAGTACTTCCTCCCCCTCTTGTCCTATTTACTTTTCTGACAGTAAAAGCCCCCTCCCCTCAACCCCCAAAGCCCACCCTGAGTCCAAGCCCCGCCTCCCCCTGGTCTGAACACCCTCATCGCCCCGGATGACGGGAGAAGCCCCTCCTCCGTCCTCCGTCCGCCCTCCGCCCCCAGACCAAAGGCGCTTCCGCAGGGGTTCTCACCCCACCCCTGCACGGCACAGTCTCCCAGGGAACTTTTTTTTAAATACCAGTGCCTGGGCCCACTTTCGAAGTTTGGCTTCCTTTTGGCTCAGCTGTTAGAAGTTCGGTTTTATTTTAAAGCCCCCAGATGATGCTAATGTGAAGACTGTGGTGAGAACCGCTATGTTAGAGCCGACGCACCTCTGGCCCCCAGACAGCAATGGAGGGGCTTCCCTGGTGGTCCAGCGGTTAAGACTCAGCGCTTCCACTGCAGGGGGCACGGGTTCGATCCCTGGTCGGGGAACTAAGACCCTGCGTGCTGCACCATATAGCCAAAACATTGAAAATATATTCAAAATAGGGGTGGAATGAAATGGAATGTGATGAGATAGGACAGAATCCCAAAGACAGCTGAACCATGAGGAACCTCCTTACCATGGACCAGGGGGAACACCCAGCCCACTTCCTCTGCCTCCTCCTCACCTCCCTAACTTCACCTCCTACCACCATCCCCCAACACGCCTTCCTTCCGTCCCTCAAACACCTAAGCCTGTTCCCACCTCAGGGCTTTTGCACGTGCTGACACCTGCCTGGTCGGCTGTTTCCCCAC
Organism: Cervus elaphus; assembly: GCF_910594005.1. Taxonomy (NCBI): domain Eukaryota; kingdom Metazoa; phylum Chordata; class Mammalia; order Artiodactyla; family Cervidae; genus Cervus; species Cervus elaphus. The sequence goes on from NC_057824.1 coordinate 22,164,057, forward strand.
TTGGAGGGCTCCTCTTTTGGGTCTCTGCACAAATGCCACCTCCTCCCAGAGGCCCTTCCTGACTGTCCTTCCGAGAGTAGCCCCTCCCAGCACCTTCCATCTCATGGCCCTGTTTTCTTCACCGTGTGAGTTTCTCATATGCGCTGCTGGTTCACACGTGCGCCGTCGGTTTCCATGTAAGGGCAGGGATCTTGTCATCCACGCCCACAGACGTGTTCTCAGACCCCAGCACAGATTTCGGCAGGTAACAGGTGTTTGGTAAGTGTTTATTGAATGAATGAGATTCTTTACAACTATGTAGTCAGTTCCTTGAGAACACACGTGCCCTCTCTTTGTAATTATTCCTTTTCGTTCCCATAGCTGGGTTTCTCGCACTCGGCGCTTTGACAGGTGGAACTAGATCTTTCTTTGGGTGGGGTCGTCATGCCCTTAGGAAGTTGATCAATGGCCCTGACCTCCACCCACTGTAGGCCAGTAGCACCCGTCCCCAGTAATGACAACCAGAAATGTCTCCAGACACCCCCAAAAGCCCCAAGTGGAGAGGGAGCGGCGAATCTCCCCCAGTTAAGAACCCCTGCCCTGCAGTGTTTAACCCACTGAAAGGCTGAGAACAAATATCCTTGGTCTGATTTGAATATCAAGTCCAGCCTCTGGTGAAGTTCCCTGATGTGACCAGCAGGTGGCAGCAGAGACCGCCCTCTCACCATCACAGTTTGCTCTCGCTCTTTGAAAATTTTTTCATCTTTCTCCCCAGACCAGATACTGATTTTTCGAAATGCTCTCACCCACTGCCTCGGGGCCTTGTGACCAATCCACTTTATTTGCACTTTTTCAGACTAGACAGAAAGGGAAACAGCAGCAGTGATTTGAACCCAGAAGTACATTGGAATCAGGTAGATGTGAATTTCAGTCCCAATTGTACCCCCTTTCTCTCCTTAGCTCCGGGGCTTCCCTGGTAGCTCAGCTGGTAAAGAATCCGCCTGCAATGCAGGAGACCCTAGTTCAGTTCCTGGGTTGGGAAGATCCGCTGGAGAAGGGATAGGCTACCCACTCCAGTATTCTTGGGTTTCCCTGGTGGCTAGGGAGACCTGGGTTCGATCCCTGGGTCGGGATGAATCCCCTGGAGGAGGGAAAGGCTACCCACTCCGGTATCCTGGCCTGGAGAATTCGATGAACTGTATAGTCCATGGGGTCACAACGAGTCGGACACAACGTGTGACCTTCACTCTCTCCTTAGCTTAGTCCATCTGTACCTCAGTTCTGACCTGTACGCACTTTGCACATCTCCATAGTCATCACCAACAGCCATATACTTCACCTACCTCTGTTCTCAACCGTGTGGCAACTCAGAGAGCAAGGGCTCACTCTGGTGGGGTCACTGCCCCTAGCTCCTAGCATAAACGGCCGGCCCTCGGAGGTTTGTTGAATGACTGATTGATGGGTTCACTGGACAATGCAGGTGCATAGTAAACGATGACTCAATGGGTGTCAGCCGTGATGATGACCAGGCCCTACTAAGGATGATGACTTCATGATGATAGGCACGCTACGGTGAGGGGGAGGACGGCACAGTGAAGGCAGTGACGTCATGGCAAAAGGAATGACGTCATGGTGAGGATGACGATGTTATACAGTTGATCTTAATGTTCTCATCTTATGGTCCACACCAGTGGTCCCCAAACCTGAACCATCTGCCCTTCCTGAGGAGTTTCTCTAACAGTCATTTTATTTTGTTTTTAGCCATGCCATGCAGCAGGTGGGATCTTAGTTCCAAGACCAGGGATCGAACCCGCACCCCCTGCATTGGAAGCACAGAGTCTTACTGGACCGCAAGGGAAGTCCCTCCTGCGGAGTTTCTTAAACCTGCATCTCCCCAGGCCCTCCGCACATCTCATGACTCACAATCTTACCGGAGCAGGTTCTCAACCTTAACTGATGTTGAGTCATCAGAACAGGTCTTAACAATCATCAACGCCTGGGCCGCCCCCCTGGAGACCATCAGCGCAGAGGCTCAGCCCCAGGATCAGGGGATTAAGATGCCCTCGTGATGCTAATGGGCAGCAAGGCAACAGCCAGCCCTGACACTTAACAAACTCTCCAGGTCAGTGTCAAACAAAGGGTGGTCCCAGCCCAGGAGTGTCTGCATCACCTGGAAACTGCTTGGAAATGAACCCCACCCAGACCCACCAACTCAGAGACCCCGGCCAAGTGGGTCTGGACTCCCAGACATGTGAGCAGCACTCCCCAGGGGAGTTCAGACACGCAGCCACTCTGGGGGCCCCCATCCCCACGGGCCAGAATATCAAGATGAAAGAGGGATGGAATTTTCTGGAGGAGGGAGGAAGAGTTATGATTAGTCCCCAGAGATCGACCTAGCCATTGACCAACTCCTCGGGGACCTCTCAGCTCCCTATTCCAGACTGAACCTCTCCGCCACACGAGAAAAAGCCAAACTACAGTGATTTTCACCCCAAAGGAGCCGAGTCTTCAGTCAGTCGTGTCTGACTCTTTGCGACCCCATGGACTGTAGCCCGCCTGGCTCCTCTGTCCATGGGATTCTCCAGGCAAGAATACTGGAGTGGGTTGCCATGCACTCCTCCAGAGGATCTCCCTGACTCAGGGATGGAACCCAGGTCTCCCGAATTGCAGGCAGGAGAATCATCATACCAATGAAGCCTGTTCTGCTGAAGGCTCAGGATGGAACCAGGTGAGCATGAGCCTGGCTGGGGTAGGTGAGGCAGGACACGTCCACCACCTGGATGTCGAGGAGCCCGTGTCTTTGCGGTCTTCCCCCCGGTTTCCCATGGGGCCTCCTGCCTGGTCCCAGGTCACGGGGAAGCCTGAAGCCCAGTGTGTGAGATGCAGCAACCTCCACACACAGGATCCAGGTCGAAGCCAGTCAGCCTGAACCGCCCAGAAAAGCTGCGATGTCGGAGAATATGCCTCTAGCTCGCTGTGTGTTTTTCCAACACTTAGCTAACCTCACTGGTCCTCCATTTCCTTAACAGAGAAAAGAGACTCATCCAAAGGGCAGGTGTGAGGATGCAGTGAAGCCAGGGAAGTGCACGGAGGCTGCAGTGATGCAGGGGGCGCTTTTGTGGTCTCACGGGTTTGGGCTCCTCCAGAGTCCACAGACACACAGGTGCCTGGACACAGCATCCCCCATGCCAGGCAGCACTAACGTGATGCCAGACGCGGGGCTCAGCCCACAGCGGCTCTCTGGTGGTAGCCTCGGACCAGGAGGAAGCCGCAGCCCGCCAGGACGGTGTCCCTGAGCACCGGACCCTCCAGTCCAAGCCGCACCCTCCGCCCTCGAGCCGGAGCCGCCCCCCGACCCCAGCCCCCCGTTCAGATGGCCTGGTCCTCCCGCCGTCTCAGGCTAAGCACGCGGGCCGCCACCAGGAAGGTGGCCCCGGTGAGCAGCTCAGCGACGCAGCTGACCCAGCCCAGGGCCAGGGACCAGCCGAAGCGGATGTCCACCTGGGCCAGCAGAGTCTTCTCCTGCAGGAGACACAGCGCCTCCCGGAAGGCCGCGGCCGAGTAGGCGATGTAGACGCTGATGCCGGCGAGGGTCACCAGGGCTGTGGTGGGGACAGAGGAGAGCAGATTGATCCCCCGCACACCCAGCACCACCCCTCCTTCCCCCTGCGGCCCCGTCCTCTGTCCCCGCCCCTCCTGCCGCTGGTAACTCCTCCCCATCCATCTTAAGTGGCGGGGGGGGGGGGGGGGGGGGACAGACGTGTCCTCTGTCAGGGGATGTCCCAGGCAAGAATACTGGAGTGGGTTGCCATGTCCTCCTCCAGGGGATCTTCCCCACCCAGGGATCGAACCTGCATCTCCCTCAAATTGGCAGGCGGATTCTTTACCACTGAGCCCCCTGGGAAGCCCCCATCCATCTCAGCTCCTGTCAATTCCCGGACCTCCCCGCCCTGCCCGCCCAGAGCTGGCCAAACCACCCCCTCCCACGGTTTCACAGCGCCTCATGGCGCTCCATCACTGCCCAGGTCAGAACTGGAATTTTGCATCTGTTTGTGAACCAGCTAATGTCCATCTGCCCCTGTGTGAGTCCCAAGAGGTCCGCGCTGGATTCCCCAGCACCCAGAACACGGCAGGTCCCCATCCCCATGTGATTAGGACCCACTGTCCAGTCTCGTCGCTGGCCCCGGGTAGCTGTTTAAACACATTAACCTCGATCTACATCTCAGCTCCAGGTTGGCGCCTGTCAAGTGCTCATTGCCTGGTTTCGTGGCAAATCAGAGATGGAGACTTCTCCTGGGGAGGCGCCGTTTGGAGAATTCATCACTGGGCAAACTATCAAGGCCGATATTCTTAACAATATTAAAGTGGATGGGAGGGAGCCTTGTGGTATTCTCACCTCCAGGCACTGCTTTTGCTGTTCCCTCCATGGATTCCGAGTGTGTGTGTCACCCCTGTTCCTGTTTTGTGTTTGGTTTATGTGACGGTGCAGGGTGTTTAGCTGCAGCATACGGGGTCTAGTTCCCTGAGCAGGGGCAGAAGGCAGGTCCCCTGCCTGGAGAGCATGAAGTCTTAGCCGCTGGGCCACCAGGAAAGTCTCTGTTCCTGTTCTTTTTTTAAGGACCATTTCAGATGACCCAGGGAAATTCCCTCATGGCCCAGTGGTTAGGACTCCGCACTTTCACTGCCAAGGGCTCAGATTCAATCCTTAGTCAGGGAACAGAGACCCCACAAGCCATGCAGCGTAGCCAGTAAATGAGTAAATAAGCAGGAGGCTATAAAACTACCAGCTAAGTGCTAGATCCCATTTTTGAAACCCAGCCATTGCCGACTTGCCTGATTTTAATCAATCAAAGCAAAGCAATGTCTATCAGGATGGCAGTTGTGCATGAGAGAGCATCTCCCGCCAGCCCGTGACCCTAACCCTGAAGCGCTCAGGACTCAGCTTCTTTTGTGAAACAGTGAAAACGATTCTCAGAACCTGCTCTCACCCCCAGGCTTCTCTCCTGGGACCTCAGACCCAGGGACCCTGGGCAGGAAACCCGTTCACCCCTTCCAGCTAGGAGATCACAGCGGGGCAAACCGAGCCCCAGAGGCGATGCGGTCTTCCCCACCCTCCTTCCTTCTGGGGGACCGTGTGCGGCCCCTCCTGGCACCCGGGGACCCATGCCGGGCGGGCACCTACCTCCAAAGAGGAAGAGGGTCCCCGTGAGCACAAGGAGGCAGGAGACTCGCAGGAGGAAGCTCAGAAAGCCCGTCATGCCCCCGAAAACCATGAGGATCAGGCTGAGCGGCAGCAGAATCACGAACGTCCCGTGCATGGCTTAGGGGAGACAGGAGGAGGCAGTTACTAACATCCTTCAATCAATCAGCAAACACCCACAGAGCACTTCCTGTGACCAGCACCCAAACGCTGGGGGAGGCGGGGAAATCGCCACTACTACTGCCGATAGTGATGATGATATGAGTCCTGGTGGCTCAAGGGTAAAGAACCTGCCTGCTAAGGTGGGAGACACAGGTTTGATCCCTGATCTGGGAAGATCCTACATGTCCTACAACTATTGAGCCTGTGCTCTGGAGCCCGTGCTCTGAAACAAGAGAAGCCCTGTAACCACAACTGGAGAAAAGTCCGAGCAGCAACGAAGACCCGGCACCGCCTAAATAAATAACAAAATTATAAAGAATAGTCATGATAATAATACGATTAATGTGCTGCTGCTAAGTCGCTCAGTCGTGTCAAGACTCTTTGCAACCCTATGGACTGTAGCCCACCAGGCTCCTCTGTCCTTGGGATTCTCCAGGCAAGAATACTGGAGAGGGTTGCCATGCCCTCCTCCAGGGCATCTCCTGACCCAAGGATCGAACCTGCATCTCTTATGTCTCCTGCACTGACAGGCGGGTTCTTTACCACTAGCGCCACCTGGGAAGCCATTAATATGATTAATAGCCACGGTTATCGAAGCTCAGATATGCCAGGCTTTGTGCTGCGTAAGTACCGTCTCATTTAAATCCCATGCACCCCATAAGTAAGTATTGTCCTTGTTCGTTCGCTTGTTCACTCAGCACACGTGTTATCGAGTACGGGCTGGGTGCCAGGCTCTGTTCCTAGATTGGCAGACGCATAGGCAAATTCACCAAGACTTTTGCCGTGTGGGGTCAGCAGTGAACAAGTAAGTGACGAAGTTGAGAAATGGTGACAAATGCACGGGGAACGGCGTGAACAACGCTGAGAAGCGGGCAGGGCAGCGGCTCTACTGAGGAAGTGATGTCAGAGCAAAGACCTGAAGGAAGCGGGCAGGACAGTGGCTCTACTGAGGAAGTGACGTCAGAGCAAAGACCTGAAGGAAGGTGGCAGGGCTGCGGCTCTACTGAGGAAGTGACGTCAGAGCAAAGACCGGAAGGAAGGGGGCAGGGCAGTGGCTCTACTGAGGAAGTGACGTCAGAGCAAAGACCTGAAGGAAGGTGGCAGGGCTGCGGCTCTACTGAGGAAGTGACGTCAGAGCAAAGACCTGAAGGAAGGGGGCAGGGCAGTGGCGCTACTGAGGAAGTGACGTCAGAGCAGAGACCTGAAGGAGGTGAGGGAGGCAGCCGTAGGAGGGGCAAGAACTGAGGGACCACAGGGGAGGATGGAGCAGGGGGGTCAGAGATGGGAGGGGGTGTGCCCGCTGGGGCCTCCTCGGGGAGAGCCACGAGGGTGGCTGCGGGTGAGGGAGAATGAGGACGTGGGGAGGGGAGCGCGTTCACAGCAGCTCGCGTGGGGCTCGGGGCTCCGGAGCCATCGGGAAGATGTTTAATTTCTCTCCGAATGAGAGGGCTTCCCTGGTGGCTCAGACGGTAAAGAACCCGCCTGCAATGCGGGGGACCTGGGTTCAGTCCCCAGGTTTGGAAGATCCCCTGGAGGAGGGCATGGCCACCCACTCCAGTATTCTTGCCTGGAGAATCCCATGGACAGGGCAGCTGGCGGGCTACCGTCCATGGGGTCACACAGAGCCGGACAGGACTGAGCGACTAAGCGCAGCGCTGAGTGAGACGGAGGCCACCTGATGGTCTTGAGGCCAAAGAGACACGGAGTTTAACTTCGTGTCTACAGATCGCTCTGGTCGCTATATTGAGAGTAGCCAGCAGAGGGGTGTAGTGGGTTGAAAGAAGGCTTCTAAGTTCACATTTTCTTGGGCTCCAAAATCACTGCAGATGGTGACTGCAGCCGTGAACCTAAAAGACGCTTGCTCCTTGGAAGCAAAGCTATGACCAACCTAGACAGCGTATTAAAAAGCAGAGACATCACTTTGCTGACAAAGGTCTGTCTAGTCAAAGCTATGGTTTTTCCGGTAGTCATGTATGGATGTGAGGGTTGGACCAGCAGAGAACACCACCAGAGAAGATGCAGGAGTTCACATCCAGGAGGGTCTGCCCCAGCCACGCCCCCCACTCCCTTTCCAGCCACTGAGGCTGAAGAGTGACAGGTAGTGGGGGGGGGGGGGGAGGGCGGGGCCTGAGCAGGAGAGAGGAGGGGGAAGCCAGAGAAAGACCCACTCGGAAAAGTGCCACCAGCATCCATCCCTTCCCCCTTCTCTGTCCCCAAACGATATGTCTTTTGTGAGTCACTTCATTCCGCAGAAGCTCCGTTTTCACGTCTCTGACCTGGACGGTGCGCTGTATTACCATAAGGACAATGCGTGGAGGAAATGCAGAAGCCCATAGAGCCCGGGTTAAATACTCCATGACCCCACCAACCATAAAGATGATGAAGGTAATCATCCGGTCTGCCTTCCCCTGTGGTCACACCCCTTGGTCTGCAAGCCTCTAAATGCCACCTGCCTTGGCGAGTCAAGAAGACAAGGCTCGTCTCCTTCCTGGGGCTGTCGCAACAAAACGTGATTCCAGGGGACGGGGACCCAGGGCTTTCCTCCTTCACTCCCTCCCTCTTTTCCTTCCTTTCTTTCTCAAGGAAAGATCTCGGGCAAGGAACCACAACAGCTAGTGTGAAAACCGGGTTAAGACCTGTCTGCTGCATGGCACTGCCTCCAAACGCTGGGAGAAGTGAAATCATTTCTCATTGAGAAATTAATGAGGTTTCCCGGAGTTGGTTCGTCCCCGCAGCCCCACGTGTGAGCTCCCCAGACACGCTGCCGGCTGAGTTCCTGTACATGTTCAATTAAATATCTGGACGAGAACAGGGCTCCCCCTGGGAGAGTTGTAACATTTCCTGCTGAAATTTTGGTTTAGCACTTTTTTTTCTATGTGCCTTGGTCTTTTGTTAGTTTTTGATTTTCAGGACTGCTGTCTGGGGACATAAATATTGATTCTGACTTCTGTTCTACTTGGAAAGGTCCCCATCTCCAGGTGCATCTCATTCGGAAACAAATGTCTATGGGCCCCACAGAGCCTGGGGATCAGCAGGGGACAAGGTCTCTGGTCTCACAGATATCACAGTCCAGGAAGGAGACAGACTCTCAGGAAAATAAAGGGGATGATTACAGACTGAGTGTCACAAAGGACATGAGCATGATGAGGAAAAAACAAGGTGGCCACTTCTATACCTGAGATGGCTGTTTTAATTTCCTAGAGCTGACATCATAAATTACTACAAACTAGGTGTCATGTATGGATGTAAGAGTTGGACCATAAAGAAGGCTGAGCACTGAAGAATTGATGCTTTCAAACTAGGGTACTGGAGAAAACTCTTGAGAGTCCCTTGGACAGCAAGGATATCCAACCAGTCCATCCTAAAGGAAATCAACCCTGAATATTCACTGGAATGACTGAAGCTGAAGATCCAATACTTTGGCCACCTGATGCGAGGAGCTGACTCATTGGAACAGACCCTGGTGCTGGGAAAGATTGAAGGCAAAAGAAGGGGGCGGCAGGGGATGAGATGGTCAGATAGCATCACCGACTGAATGGATATGAGTTTGCGCAAACTCTGGGAGATAGTGAAGGACAGAGGAGCCTGGCGTGCTGCCATCGGTGGGGTCAAAGAGTCAGATATGACTTAGAAACTGAGCAACAACAGCAGATGTCTTAAAAGCAGGAGGAATTTATTCTCTCACATGAAGATGTCAGCAGGAACTTGGTCCCTGCAGAGGCTCCGGGGGAGACTCCTTCCTGCCTCTTCCAACATCCGGTGGTTGCTGGCAAGGCTTAGCATTCCTTGGCTGGTGGCAGCATCCTTCTGATGTCCACCTCCATCTTCCTAGGACCTTCTCTTCTCTCCTATGCAATTCTCCTTTTCTTACGAGGACACTTGTCATAGGATGTAGGTTAGTCCACAATGATCTTGAGAGCCTTAACTATAGCGGCAAAGATACTTTTTCCAAATGAGGTCCCATTCCTGGGTAATGGACTCTGTTAGGACATGGACACATTTTTCTGGAGGGTGATACCCTTCAATCCACTACAGTGTTGGGACTTCCCCGGTGGTCCAGTGGCTAAGACCCCATACTTCCAATGCAGGAGCTTGAGTTTGATCCCTGGTCTAGGAAATAAGATTCCACGTGCTGCGTGGCAAAAACAAAAGAATCAATGAACCCAATCCGCTACAGTGTTTACAGTAGGAACACAACACAGGAGAGCTAAGATTACCATCTAGAATTAATCATGGACTTCCCTGGTGACTCAGTGGTAAAGTGTCTACCTGCCAATGCAGGAGACACGGGTTTGATCCCTGGTCCAGGAAGATCCCACATGCCACAGAGTTGCTACAGCCTGGGAGCCTCAACTACTGAAGCCCAAGCACCCTAGAGCCCATGCTCCACAACAAGAGAAGCCACCGCAATGAGCAGCCCTCACGCCGAAACTAGAGCAAAGCCCTGAGCAACACTGAAGACCCAGAAGAGCCATAAATAAATAAAATTATTTAAAATAATAATTGTGTTGGAGATCAGGAAGACGACAAAGATGCAGTCCCGGTCTTCCACGGAGCCACATTCTGGTGACAACAGATTTGAAAATTCACACAAAAAAAATCCACTTCCTTACCAGGTATAATAGGATTGAATATCTCTGAGGATCTTGTGGAGTCTCCAAGTCACACTGAGAAGGTTTGAAACTAAAGATAGTGACGTTTTCCCCTTTGGGAAATGGTTCCTGAGACTTTCTTCTTTTGCTAGTGCTTCTGATGTTGGAGAATGATACCTCTCTGCTCTCTTAGCTTCTGTGATGGCTCAGTGGTTAAAAAAAAAAAAAAAAAAGTCTGCCTGCAATGCAGGAGACGCAGGCTAGACCTTTGGGTTGGGAAAATTCCCTGGAGAAGGGCATGGCAGCCCACTCCAGTATTCTTGCCTGGAGAATCCCATGGACAGAGGAGCCTGGTGGGCTACAGTCCATGGGTCACAAAGAGTCGGACATGACTGAGCACGCACGCACCTCTCTGCTCTCTATAACAGAAGGACTATTACTTCTTTAACTACCCCAGGGCTTTCTGATCTTGCAAGCATTCCGGAAGCCTGCTCTGCCCATCAAGCTATTCTTTGAACAGTGCGATAATGGATCCTTCACGCAGTTATTCTTAGCATGAACATCTTGGCTTTTCTCTGGGGTTGCTTTTCCTTTGCAACAAAGCATTTCTGAATCGAAAAAATCTCTTGCACCTGGGTACCTATTTGCTCTTGATGAAAAAAATGACCTGTCAACATTATTAGCATTATTAATTCTACATAGTAATCTTAGTTCTCAAGTGTTGAGCTCCTATGCGGGCAGTGGAGAAGAGCGGGACTCCGAACCCAAGAAACAGGCTAGGAATTTTCCTTCCGGTTTCAGCACACTCACATTATACTGAAATTACCCTCGGTGTAGCATCATTCTAAGAGAGTAGAAACTGCCTGTGTTCAAATCCCAGATCAACCAGTTACTGGGAAAACTTTGGTCACTTACCCAACCTCCACGTGCCTTGGTTTCCTCATTTGAAAAGTGAGGAGGATAAATCACAGTACCTGCCTCATGGGACTGTTGTGGAGATTAAATGGATTGAAACACGTGAAGACCTCAGGACAGGGTCTGGCACACAGCACCTGCTCTTTAAGCACTGACTGTTATTTTTACTGCTCTTCAACCACTCCATAGAAAGGGGTCCCCACCTCCCTTTATTCCATGCCCCTGTTTTATTTCCTTTGTTACACCTACTATTATTTGAAATCATTTTATGTTTATTTACTCACTGGTCACCAGGTGTTTATTATCTGCCTCCTGCACTAGACACTAAGCTGTATTGGAAATCTCCCCACCAGTCTCACCATGTTTTATCCCCAGCATTAAGTCAAAAAAAGAGTGTGCAATGATTAGCCCCATTTTAGGGCAGGAGGAAAAGGGGACAACAGAGGACAAGATGGTTGGATGGCATCACTGACTCCATGGACATGAGTTTGAGCAAACTCTGAGACAGTGAAGGACAGGGGAGCCTGGAGTGCTGCAGTCCACGGGGTCCCAGAGAGCTGGACACGACTTTGCTGCTGAGTAACAACAACAAAGCCCCATTTTACAGATGAGAAGCCTGAGGCTCAGGGAGGTAACATGACTTACAAGGAGACAACAACTCCCCTCCTGTTTTAGGTAACCTAAGCTGGATTCTTAACCATCTCTGAGTGACTGAAACAACCATGCTGGACGCTTTGCTTATATGATCTCATTTCATCTCAAAGCAGCCCATTTATTTTTTAAATTTATTTTTCATTGCAGTAGAGTTGAATTACAATGTTACGTTAATTACTGCTGTACTTTAAAGTGACTCAGTTACACATATATATACATTCTTTTTCATATTCTTTTCCATTATAGTTTATTACAGGCTATTGAATATAGTTCCCTGTGCTATACAGTAGGGCCTTGTTGTTTATAAAACAGCCCATTTATGGAAGCATCTGACTGGCCAGAAGTCACACAACTGATAAGGGGGACCTTATCTATGATGAGGTTGACCCCACCCCATCTTGTTGAGAGAGGCACATGACTCAGCCTGGCCAATCAGCACACTCCTTGCCCTCGGCCACACTGATTGGCTCAGTCCTGGGCATGTGATCCGATCTGATCCAATAAGAGACCCACCTGGAGTTGCAGAATGATTGGGCAACAGTCTCCTCCCATTTTGGTTGCTGAGACCGGAGAGGATTTAGTTGAAAGCAGAACCCAGACAGAGGCCAAGCCCAGAGAGAAGACGAAAGAAATTGTTTAACTCTTTAGATCCTGGGAGGCTTGAGCTTTTCATTTCCATGGACCAGGAATTCCGCGTTTTGTTTCAACTAGTATGATTTGGGAGCTTCCCTGGAGGCTCAGCGGTAAAGAATCTGCCTGCAATGCAGGAGCCGCAGGAGATTCAGGTTCGATCCCTGGGTCGGGAAGATCCCTGGAGGAGGGCATGGCAACCCACTCCAGTATTCTTGCCTGGAGAATCCCATGGACAGAGGAGCCTGGTGGGCTACAGTCAATAGGATCACAAAGAGTCAGACACAACTGAAGCGCCTTAGCATGCATGTACATTATGATTTGAGTTTCCATCACTTACTTTCAAAAGACTGATACAGCTAGCCTGAGTGGCTCTAAACTGTGGCTCTTTTATCTAAACTGTGCTGGGACTTCCCTGGCAGTCCATTGGTTAAGACACTGAGCTTCCAACGCAAAGGGCAAAGGTTCAATCCCTGGTCAGGGAACTAATATCCCACATGCCATGCAGCAGGGCCAAGAAAATATTTTTAAAATATAAAAGTAATAATAATAAACTGTGCTGAATTTGAAGACTGCCTCTCTTTGCCAAAAAGAATCCCAGTCCCTAGCCAGGGAACCAAACCCTTGACATCCCCAGAGCTAATCAAGAAGATAAAATACCCGAGCAAGGTGAACTTTTACTGGGTACAGAAGCAAGCTGCCCGCGTGGGTTTTCTTGGAGAAAAAAATCAATGGTTCTTCCCATACACCCTCAGGGGGGTCTGTCTAGAAGGCTGACTCACAGAACATGCTGCGTGTCACTTGGCCTCTGTCCTCTATGACTTTTCTGCAGGTCCAAAAAGGAACACAGCCTCTTCGTGTAATAAAAGAAATTGGCCAACATTCAAAACTCTTTCTGGGGATAAAGAGATTCCGGGGAAAAGCTGTGTCTGGGGGTGATTTTCAGTGAGCATGAGGCCTGAAGGGCCAGCCTCCTCTCTGGTGGTGCAATGGTAGTAAGAACAGCTAACACTCAGGGTACACTTATGGGGCCAGACACTGCGTGAGGCTCTTTAAATACACTCTCTCATTTCATCCTCGACTGTTCTTATAAGGAGAGATGAGAGTTATCTTCAGTTTGCCCATGAGGGAACTGAGACTCAGAGAGGTAGAGGAATTTGCCCAAAGCCATCATGTACAGATGTGAGAGTTGGACCATAAAGAAGGCTGAGCACCGAATTGTGGTGCTGGAGAGGACTCCTGAGAGTCCCTTGGACAGCAAGGAGATGAAACCAGTCGATTCTAAAGGAAATCAACCCTGCTTATTCATTGGAAGGACTGACATTGAAGCTGAAGCACTAATATTCTGACCACCTGATGTGAAGAGCCGACTCATTGGAAAAGACCCTGATGCTGGGGGAGATTGAGGGCAGGAGAAGGGACGACAGAGGATGAGATGGTTGGATGGCATCATCGACTCAGTGGACATGAGTTTGAGCAAACTCTGGGAGATAGTGAAGGACAGGGAAGCCTGGCATGGTCCAGGCCATGGGGTCGTAAATAGTCAACACAACTGAGCATCTAAACGACAATGACATGCCTAGCTGGTGGCTGAAGCTGGGGCTTAGGCCTGGGGCAGAGGGTGAAAAGATGCACAGACTGTGGACATGGGTTTTGCCTGTTTCTCAAAACCCTGGACTACGCAGGGCTGTGGCATTATCAAGTTTCAGGGAGCGGCCAGACCAGTGCTGACTGGTTAGCCGTCCAGTCTACCCGTTGATGTGATAAGTAGGCTGAAGGCCAGCATCCAGCCCAGCACAGGGCCACAGATGTGACTGCATCTAACAGAGGCTGGAAGGACAGGTACAGAGGACTAGTGTTTATTGAGCTCTTAGTACGTGTTCAACACGTTTACATCAAATCATTCTTTGATGAAACAGGGAGATCACATAAGAACCAGGCAGTAAGCGGGGTGCCAGGTAAAAGTCTATTTTTTCATCCAGCTAGTTAGTGGGATCCTGACCCCACACCCCTTTAGGGTTTGGTTATTCTCGTTTGGATAAATGTGGAAACTGAGGTTCAGGCAGGTTAAGACACCAACCCCGGGATCACAGAGGGTCCTGGTAAAGGTCTAAGCTGGACTTAGACATCCAGCCCTCAGTTTATGACAAAAATTCTTGATTATTCTTTTCCCCTTCCCCATGGGAAAACCCTCTTGTTTACTTGATTAAACAAATAAACAAAAATAAGCTGGGGCTTCCCTGCTGGTCCAGCGGCTAAGACTCTGCACTCCCAATGCAGGGGGCCAGGGTTCAATCCCTGGTCGGGGAACTAAATCCTGCATGCCACAACTAAGAGTTCACATGCTGCAACTAAAGATCCTGCATGCCACAACTAAAAAGATCCCTCATGCCACAATGAAGACCCAAGACCCTACGTGTCTCGACTAAGACCAGGTGCAGCCAAATAAATACATTTTTTAATTTTAAATAAATAAGCTGCATAGGCACAATTTTCACGTGCAAAGGGACATCCAACTTTCTTTTAAGGCAGTAGTAACTGACACAGCACCTCCTGGTTACATTCTCCAGCCTTCTCCATGGACCACAGCGATCCATTTAGAAGCCTGCTAGCTAACACATGACAGGAGTTTTTGAATGGGAATTCCTGATGATGCTTGAAATGCTCTGAGAACACCCAGAGGTCTTCCTGGTACAACTTGGAGCTGAGGACAGAGTTCGTGATATTCCTTCCTTTCCTCCACACCCACCCCCCTCACATTCCAAGCATCTAGCGGATATTTCCCTCAGGAGGACTTCACGCAGTGGTGTGCTGGTCGCGGTTTAGTCGCTAAGTCGTGTCTGACTCTTGTGAGTCCATGGACTGTAGCCTGCTGGGCTCCTCTGTCCATGGAATTCTCCAGGCAAGAATACTGGAGTGAGCTGCCATTTCCTTCTCCAGGGGATCTTCCCAACCCAGGAATCGAACCCAGGTCTCCCGCATTGCAGGCACATTCTTTACCAACTGAGCTAAGAGGGCAGCCCATGGTGTGCTGGAGCTGGATTATATCAGAGTTGTTGTTCTGTCACTAAGTCCTGTCCTACTCTTTGTGACCCCAGGGACTGGAGCACAGTAGGCTCCTCTGTCCACCATCTCCCAGAGTTTGCTCCAATTCATAACCATTGAATCAGTCAACTGTTAAGTTTTCAGAAATATGCAGAGCCAGTTGACATCATGTTGCCAGCTTGAAACTGACCAAAGTGGGAATATTTACTCCACAGAGGTTGGCAAACGCCACAAATCAAGATGCTCCCTTCCCACAGCGAGCCAATTGTTAAGCATTTTCCAGCATACCAGTGGACTTCAGAGAAGCAATCTGGTTCACTCATGTATTCATTTATTCATTCAACAAACATTGACTGGGTTCCACCTCTAAAAAATAGTTTGCATTCACTCTCACACCTGCTCAGCCAACCTTAGCTCATGGGCTACTCTGTGCCAATGCTGTGTGTGCTAAGTCACTTCAGTCGTGTCCGACTCTGCAACCCTATGGACTGTGGCCTGCCCAGCTCCTCTGTCCATGAGATTCTCCAGCCAAGAGTACCGGAGTAGGTTGCCATGCCCTCCTCCAGGGGATCTTCCCCACCCAGGGATCGAACCTGCATCTCCTGCATTGGCAAGCAGGTTCTTTACCACTAGCGCCACCTGGGAAGCCCAGGCTCTGTGCTAAATATTGAGATTCCAGCTGTGGCAAGAGAGACATGGTCCCTGCTGGCATGGAGCTTGGTGTCTAGTGAGGGGGTCAGCTTTTAACTCTAAAAATATCACACAACCTGTACTGTGAGTCGGAACTGACCAAGACAAGCTGGCAGGATGGGAGCAGGGAGACTCCAGCTGGAGGCAATGGCATGTGCAAAGTCCCTGTGTTGGGAGGAAATGTGGCACCTTCCAGGAACTGATGCATGGCCAACACAGCCAGAGAGGAAAGAGCAAAGGGGAGACTGGGGCTGGAGAGAGGCGCTGGCAGCCCTGGTGGGCCATGCCAGGGACTGGTCTTTATTCTTAAAGTCCCATCCCCAACCCTCAGTAAGTCTATCAAAAGCTGCCCATACTTTTCAAGGTCTGTGGAACTCAGTCCTCATTTCCTCATCATTTCCTTTCTATGGTACCTCTCTTTAGGCATGTTTCCTCTTTGGAAAAGTAAAGACTAAGATGGAGATGACAAGAACTTTGTAGGAAGGCTGTGGGGATTAAATGAAAGCCGAAACGGAAAGCGTTCAGCTGCGGGGCTGGCCGCCTGTGAACTGAACCACGACTCTGATTTTCCCTCCTCCCTCCAGTGTTTATTCAGCCCCCTTTGCTTGCCCGAATTCTGTCCTCAAATACTGCCGCCTTTTCTGACTTCGGAGCACCGTGCCAGGCTCTGGGAAGTCAGCCAGGAACAACAGACACGTGGCCCCTGGGGATGGGGAGCTGTCCTTTGCTTCCTGGTTTTCGTCTCGGATCTTTCAGCCAATATTTGCTGCATCCTTGGTGCTGCCAAGCGCTTGTCCTGAACAGCGAGGAGGCAGCGACGGCTGATCACAGGGTGTGCCGGCAGCTCCCCAGGCTGGTTACGATACGGGGTGTCCTCGGGCTCGGGTCACCCTCCCCCGTGCTGCGCGCCACTCTGAAACGGAACTGCGCACTTCCCCCTCGGTCTCGCCAGCTAGCCTGTGCGCCCCCTGAGCGCTCGGCCTGGGGCTTGGAGCGCAGCACCCCGGTGCCCGGCGCACCGAAAGCCTGCCGCCAACGTCTGTCGAATGAATCCCCCACCACACAACTTCACGCGTGGAGCCAGTGGGCCCCGCCTCCTTCTCCCAAACCCCTTCCCCCGCTCCTGCCCGTGTCAGAGGCCACCTCGGCCGCCCTCTCCTCCGCAGGGCCCCCGCCCCCTGTTTGGATAAAAGCTCCCAAACTGGCGTCCAGCCCCGGTTCCGCCCCCCGTCTCATCCTCCCCGGACTCACTGAGAAGTTGTCGGCTCGAGTCGCTGACTGTCACGTTCTCCTGCCAGAAGGGATTCATCAGCGGCGCGCACGGGCTCTGGACTGGGTGGGGCAGAGGAATCGGTGGGTTGGGGGGGAGGGGGGCGGTGTGCCCGGGGGTTCAGACCCGGCCCGCGCCTTCGTCCCCAAGTCCCTCCTGGATATCCCACCCGGGGGGTGTGGGGGTGCGGGGCAGTGGTGGGCTGAGCCGGGCACCTCTGAGAGGAGCGATGGCAGCCCCAGGACCCCGGGCCACTCCCGTCCGGCCCCGGACCTCGCGTTTCGCGGGCTCCGGGGTTTGAGAGCCCAGTGCGTGCCAAGCAACAGGTCCGGCCACCGCCCGGGCTCCCCGGGTGCCCCCTTACCCCGGCAGGTCCGCCAGAGGCCGGAGTGCGAGCTCAGAGGCTCGAGCTGGCTGCGGTTGACGGTCCCCGCCGGGCCCCACGCCCCCGGGCCGCCCCGCTCCAGGCGCTCCGTGTCGATGATGTACCAGAAGTCAGTGCCGATGGCCGCCGCCAGGAGCACGAAGCTGAGCGCCCCGGTCAGCGCCGCCGCGCCGGCCAGCGCGCCCAGGTGCACCCGCATGGCCGAGCCGCGACCCCGCCCGCCGCCCGTTGCCAGGAGCTCCCAGCGCCCGCAGCTCGCGCGCCCGGGTTCTGGGAGCCAGAACTGGGTCCTCGGGACCTCGATCCCTCCCTCCGCCCCTGGCTCCGCCCCTCAGCCCCTCACCTGCGCGCTGGGACCTGCACCGCCTCCCCGCTCAGACCCCATCCCGGTCTACAACCCCACCTCGATCCACACGCGCTGCCCAGCGCACCCCTTCGCCCTCGCTCCTCAATTGTTCGCAGACCCTCCTCGCTCCTATCCGCTCCCGCACTCTCCACGCATCCCAGCCGTTCCCAGCTCTGCCTGGCCTCTGCCGTTCCTCTCAGCCCTCCCCGCCACCCCACCGCCCTCCCCGCCACCCCAACGCCCACCCCCAGCTCAGGGAATCTGCCCTCCGACGCCCTTCCCACAGCTCCGGACTCAGTCGGGGAGCGCTCCTCCTCTGTGCCCAGCGCAGGGGCGTCAGCACAGGGCAAAGGGGGGGGGGGGGGCGGAAGGCAGTCTTCCCCCAAACGGGGGTGAGGGGGTAGGGGTAGGGGCGGGGGGAGTAGGAAGGACAGCTAGCACCTGTCCTGTTTGCAGATCATCCTCAATAGCCTCTCCCTCCAGCTTCAACCACTCTTTCTCCAAAATCTCCCCCTTCAGTTCATTTTTCTAGGCTGGCTACAGAGAAAAAGATAGATCAGATTTTTTATATAAAAGTTCTTTAATGGATAACCAACAAGGTCCTACTGCATAGTACAGGGAACTATCTTCAGTATCCTATGATAAACCATAATGAAAAAGAACACTTAAAGAAGAATGTGTGTGTAACTGAATCATTTTGCTGTAGAGCAGAAATTAAGGAAACATTGTACGTGGAAGCAACAGAGGACTGGATAAAGAAGTTTGGTATATACATGTATGATGGAGTATTACTCAGCCATGAAAAGGAATGCATTTGAGTCAGTTCTAATGAGGTGGATGAACCTAGAGCTTATTATACCAAGTCAAGTAAGTCAGGGAGAAAAACAAATATCGTATATTAATGCATATATATGGAATCTAAAAAGATGGTACTGATGAACCTATTTGCAAGGCAGCAATGTCCATGGGGATGGCAAAGAGTTGGACACGACTAACACTTAGTGGAGACACAGACATAGAGAACAGACTTGGACACAGTGGGGGAAGGAGAGGGTGGGATGAATTGAGAGAGTAGCATGGAAACAGCTATTAATACATTACCAAAGGCAGTTAGAAAGCCAGTGGAAATTTGCTCTGTGATGCAGGGAGCGCAAATCCTGTGCTCTGTGACAACCTAGAGGGGTGGGATGGGGTGGGAGGTGGGAGGAAGGCTCATGAGGGAGGGCACCTGTGTATCCCTGTGGTTAATTCACATTGATGTATGGTAGAAACCAACATGATATTGTAAAGTGACTAGACTCTGATTAAAAATAAATAAAATTTTGAAAAGGCCACATTCTAAATCAACTATCTGTCAATAAAAGAGAGTCTGGTTTCTAGTCTAGGCTCCTGGTCAGTTTTGAAAAGAGTAAGTGAAATGTTGTAATTTACATTTTTTTAACATCTCACTCTCCCTACAGATTATATTGTGGAGCAGAGACTGTAGGGAGACACAGCACAGGAAGCAAGGAAGCCAGTTAGGAGCAACTTAACCAGAGAAGCACAAGAGATGTTTGGATGTTCAGGCCGTGGTGGTGGCAGCCGGGAGTAGGTGGAGAAGTGAATAGATTACTTTTTTTAATTGGGAGTGGTTGACTTGATAGGATGTGGTGATAGACTAAGGCTGACAACTACTCTTTTCCTTGTTTAATCGTCTCTACCAACACCGTCCTACTCTTCATCACTAGCATCCTCATCACCTTTAGCAGCGGCAGCACCCTGAACGGAGCCATCACCAGCAAGAACACATGCTCCCCTTGATTTTACCACACCATTCTGCTCTGTGACCCCTTCAACCACCATCTGAGTAGGACTGATATCTCCTGTAACCATCTCCTGAGTTATCCCAGGTGGCATAGTGGTAAAGAATCCGCCTGCCAATGAAGGAGATGCATGAGACGCGGGTTTGATCCCTGGGTTGGGAGCATCCCCTGGAGAAGGAAGTGGCAATCCACTCCAGTATTCTTGCTTGGAAAATTCCATGGACAGAGGAGCCTGGTGGTCTACAGTCCATGGGGTCGGGGAGTCGGACATGACTGGGCGTGAACACATACAGTTAACCATCCCCGCTAAAGATTTCGCCTTCCACTCATCATGTTACTATCATTATCTTCAATCACACCATCATCCAAAGAGTCCTCAACTGTTCCATCGACATTTGGGAGCCTAACTGAAGGTACAATTCAATGAGGTGGGTCCCAGGACCCCCTAATAACATCTTTACGGTTTAATCTCTTCTCTCTCCATTTCTCTACATCCTTCAGTTGTTTGTCCTCTCCTGGCTTCATTCTTATTCAGATTCTCATTGGTTGGAACCCCAGAAGCTACTTTTTTCATCACTTAGCAATCCCAACAAAAAGAACAAATGTCTTTCTCAGTGGTGCAGGTCAGATTTCCAGGACCCCCATCTGTGACCCAATCTCTAGGAATGACAGGAGTAGAAGGCACCGCCTGGCCAAGCCTGGATCAATCACCCTCCTGCTCCTGGAACCAAGGGAGGGTAAATCGGTCCCATCCTCACCATTTGAGTTAAAAGGTGTCCTGGCTGCCAGATGCAGCAAATAAAAACAGAGGTGCCCAGTTAGTTACATCTGAGGCCTTCCCAGGGACACCAGAGGTAAAGAATCCACCTGCCAATGCAGGAGACTTAAGAGATGTGGGTTTGGTCTCTGAGTCAGGAAGATTCCCTGGAGGAGGAAATGACAACCCACTCTGTAGTATTATTGCCTGGAGAATCCCACAGACAGAGGAGCCTGGCGGGTTGCAGCCCATGGGGCCACAAAGAGTCAGACACACCTGAGCGTGCACACACACACACACACACACACACAGAGTTACATTTGAATTTCAGATGAATAATAAAATTTTAGTATAAATATGCTCCATGCAGTATGTGGGAGACAGTTATATTTTAAAAGTGTTGTTGGACTTCCCTGGTGGTCCAGTGGTAAAGAATCCACCTGCTGATGCAGGGGACACAGGTTCAATCCCTGATCCAGGAAGATCCCACATGCCGTGGGGCAACTAAGCCTGAGAGCCACGACTGCTGAAGCCTGCATGCCCTGGAGCCTGTGCTTCAGAAGAGAAGGCACCACAGTGAGAGACCCACGCCTGCAACTAGAGGGTAGCCGCATCCACCACAATTAGAGAAAGCCCGTGCGCAGCAGCGAAGACTCAGCGAAGCCATTAATTATTTTAAAAAGAAAATAGAACTGCTGTTGCTGTTAAATCTGAAGTTCAAATTTAACTGAGCATCCTGTCTTTTCTCTGGCAAACATAGCTGGCTCCCCAAAGGACAGTGAACGTCGCTCAGTCGTGTCCAACTCTTTGCGGCCCCATGGACCACACAGTCCATGGAATTCTCCAGGCCAGAATACTGGAGTGTCCCCAAAGGACAACCAAGGCACTATGACCACCGCCAGGAGAAGGGGCAGTGGCAGGGTGGATGGTACCCCCTCCACCCGGTACGGGCACTTCCCTTCACTGGGTCCCACGTCCCTCATCTCCATAAGGAGACCTTCTTCTTTTTTAAGGAGACCTTCTTCCATGCCCCATTGCAAAGACAACCTTGTAGGCTTTGATCATTCTATTTTTTCCTGAGGATTTTGATAGAATCTACCTGAATCATGCTCAGTCACTGTAAAATGAACAGAAAGTAATGTTTTTCAATGAATCTGGGGCAGGGTGGGGGGTGGGCACATCAAACAACGGATGCTATGACTACTCAGCCAGTCGGCTGAAGAGGCAGGATAAAACCGGAAGGCTTCCGAGGCAGAAACCAGACAAAGCACCACCTTTAGGATCAAAGCCACACACTGAACCCCGAGCTGGTAGAGAACGGCTTCGCACAGGAGGCTGGTCTTGAGTCTTAAATCAGCATCTGTGTGAGCCCCGAGAAGTTGCCTCTCTGAGCTTCAGGTTGTTTTCTTTTTTCTCAGCTGTAAAAAATGGGTAATCGTACCCACCAGTCCCATGAGGGCACTACGAGGGTGTCAGGATGGTGGGTGTCAAAGTACTTTGTGACCAGGCTTCTAGTTAAGAATCCACCTGCCAATGCAGGGGACACGGGTTCAATCCCTCGTCTGGTAAGATCTCACATGCCTTGGGGCAACTAACCAACTACTAAAGCCCGTGCACTCTAGAACCCATGCTCCACGATGAGAGAAGCCACTGCAATGCAGCTAGAGGGTAGCCCCTGTCGCCGCAACTAGAGAAAGCCCACGCAACAACAAAAACCAGTGTAGCCAAAAATGAACGAATGAGAGAAAGAAAGTCTGTTTTCAAAAAAAAAAAAAAAAAGGACTTTGTGACTTAGGCAGAGTCATACCAATATTATTATTAGAAGATGTGAGAGACACTTTGAGAAGCGGAGAGGAGTGCATTTCAGACATGCAAAGAACAAATATTTAAAAGAAACAGAAGGGCAGAAGGGAAGGAGGGAGGAAGTCAGGATGCTGGAAAGAAGGGTTTCCTTTCATTATGAAGCATCCAGTGTCATGGAAATGCCAATATTTTTCTAATCAGTGAGATCTGGATTTGCGCAAGTGTGTAGCCCTGAGAGTAGGGAAAACCACTAGATCATTCAGGTATGATGATCAAATCCCTCATGACTATACAGTGGAAGTGAGAAATCGATTTAAGGGACTAGATCTGATAGACAGAGAGCCTGATGAACTATGGACGGAGGTTCGTGACATTATACAGGAGACAGGGATCAAGACCATCCCCACGGAAAAGAAATGCAAAAAGGCAAAATGGTTGTCTGAGGAGGCCTTCCAAATAGCTGTGAAAAGAAGAGAAGCAAAAAGCAAAGGAGAAAAGGAAAGATATTCCCATTTGAATGCAGAGTTCCAAAGAATAGCCAGGAGAGAGAAGATAGCCTTCCTCAGTGATCAATGCAAAGAAATCGAGGAAAACAACAAAATGGGAAAGACTAGAGATCTCTTCAAGAAAATTAGAGATACCAAGGGAACATTCATGCAAAAATGGGCTCAATAAAGGACAGAAATGGTATGCACCTAACAGAAGCAGGAGATATTAAGAAGAGGTGGCAAGAATACACAGAAGAACTGCACAAAAAAGATCTTCATGACTCAGATAATCACAGTGGTGTGATCACTCACCTAGAGCCAGACATCCTGGAATGTGAAGTCAAGTGGGCCCTTAGGAAGCATCACTACTAACAAAGCTAGTGGATGTGATAGAATTCCAGTTGAGCTATTTCAAATCCTGAAAGATGATGCTGTGAAAGTGCTGCACTCAATATGCCAGCAATTTTGGAAAACTCAGCAGTGGCCACAGGACTGGAAGAGGTCCATTTTCATTCCAATCCCTAAGAAAGGCAATCCCAAAGAATGCTCAAACTACCACACAATTGCACTCATCTCACACGCTAGTAAAGTAATGCTCAAAATTCTCCAAGCCAGGCTTCAGCAATACATGAACCGAGAACTTCCAGATGTTCAAGCTGGTTTTAGAAAAGGCAGAGGAACCGGAGATCAAATTGCCAATATCCACTGGATCATCGAAAAAGCAAGAGAGTTCCAGAAAAACATCTATTTCTGCTTTATTGACTACGCCAAAGCCTTCGACTGTGTGGATCACAATAAACTGTGGAAAATTCTGAAGGAGATGGGAATACCTGACCTGCCTCTTGAGAAACCTGTATGCAGGTCAGGAAGCAACAGTTAGAACTAGACATGGAACAACAGACTGGTTCCAAATAGGAAAAGGAGTACGTCAAGGCTGTATATTGTCACCCTGCTTATTTAACTTATATGCAGAGTACATCATGAGAAACACTGGGCTGGAAGAAGCACAAGCTGGAATCAAGATTGCTGGGAGAAATATCAATAACCTCAGATATGCAGATGACACCACCCTTATGGCAGAAAGTGAAGAGGAACTAAAAAACCTCTTGATAAAAGTGAAAGAGGAGAGTGAAAAAGTTGGCTTAAAGCTTAACATTCAGAAAACTAAGATTATGGCATCTGGTCCCATCATCTCATGGGAAATAGATGGGGAGACAGTGGAAACAGTGTCAGACTTTATTTTGGGGGGCTCCAAAATCACTGCAGATGGTGACTGCAGCCATGAAATTAAAAGACGCTTACTCCTTGGAAGGAAAGTTATGACCAACCTAGATAGCATATTAAAAAGCAGAGACATTACTTTGCCAACAAAGGTCCATCTGGTCAAGGCTATGGTTTTTCCAGTGGTCATATATGGATGTGAGAGTTGGACTGTGAAGAAAGCTGAGCACCGAAAAATTGATGCTTTTGAACTGTGGTGTTGGAGAAGACTCTTGAGAGTCCCTTGGACTGCAAGCAGATCCAACCAGTCCATCCTAAAGGAGATCAGTCCTGGGTGTTCATTGGAAGGACTGATGCTGAGGCTGAAGCTCCAATACTTTGGCCACCTCATGCGAAGAGTTGACTCATTGGAAAAGACCCTGATGCTGGGAGGGATTGGGGGCAGGAGGAAAAGGGGAGGACAGAGGATGAGATGGCTGGATGGCATCACCGACTCGATGGGCATGAGTTTGAGTAAGCTCTGGGAGTTTGTGATGAACAGGGAGGACTGGCGTGCTGCGATTCATGGGGTCGCAAAGAGTCGGACACGACTGAGCGAATGAACTGAACTGTAGCCCTGAAGCCCTGCCTGCCTCGCCAGCCTCACACACCTAGACCTCGAACACATGAAGTTCGTTCCTGCCTCTGAGACTTTGCACATGCTGTTCCCTTTAACTGAAATACTCTTCTCCCCACTTTTTAAAAAATATCTCAACTTAAAAATTACCTCTTTGGAAGTGAAAGTGTTAGTCGCTCAGCCGTGTCCAACTCTTTGCCACTCCATGGATTGTAACCGGCCAGGCTTCTCTGTCCATGGAATTCTCCAGGCCAGAATACTGGAGTGGGTTGCCATTCCCTTCTCCAGGGGATCTTCCCAACCCAGGGACAGAACTCAAGTCTCCAGCATTGCAGGCAGGTTCTTTACCATCTAAGCCACTGGGGAAACCTGCTCTTTGGAAAGGGCTTACCTAATCCCCAAGTTAGTTTAAAAGCTCTCAGGATATGATGATTTATGATGATTCAGGTAGGGTTAATGCCCATCATAGCTCCTTAGGCTCTCAACCATTTAGTGCATGCCTACAGCATCCACCTGTGTCTTTCCACGTAGGGACTTCTCTCCCCAGGTGAGAAGGCTGGAATTGCTAGAGAGTGAAGATCCCCAGAACACCAAGCATGAAAGAAGTTGGAGGATAAACAGCCTCAGCTATCTCCCTCCTTCAGGGAGGGAAAAGCTCTGAGGCCTGTTCTACTCCATCCTCCAGAGTTTCCCAGTGGGAGTGAACCCAGCTGCCCACGGCAGGGACCTCCTCAATTGATAGCCTTCCTTCTTCATCTTAATTCCCTACTCTTGCACCAGTGTGTCCTAGGATCAACCCCCAAATAAAATTGCTAGTCTCAAATCCTTATCTGAGTCTACTTCAAAAGAAACCCACACTAAAACACATGATATCTTGGCAACAACACTGTCCCCAGAGTAATTAATGGTTTTTGAGCAATGGGGTTGTTTTCTACCGTCTGCTCCTTGAACATTCAGGCAGGATGGTGGATACTATAGGATGGCTCATCTGACAAAAAATCTGACCCATCTCCCCCTTCACTTTTCTAGGTACCTTCTAGCCAGTGGTGGCCATGTGACAGACATAATCCTAACCAATGACTTAGAAGCAGAGTCTGTTGGGAAACAAAAAAAGACCAGGCCCTGGGAGGAGAAGGCTTTTGATCCACTTGGGATAAAAATGTAATGTCTGGAAGCACAACAACCATCTTGCAACCATGAGGCTAAACCTCCTAGTGAGTGGCGAAAACAAAAGATACAGAGTTGGAGGCTCTGATAGACAAAAGATACAGAGTTGGAGGCTCTGATAGCATCACCGAACAGCTGCCCCATCCTTGAATTGCCTACCTCGGGAATTCTTATTAGAAGATAAAACTAAGCCCCCATCTGTTTAAGCCACCCTCTCAGGATTGTCTGTGTTTGCAGATGAATTCCTTGTGAACCTCTGCAGACACAGATTATGTTGGTCCTATCCTAAGTACATCACTGGCTTTTAGGTTAGTGCATGATACATAGTAGATGTGTAATAAAGATTTGTTGATTCAATAAATGAAAAGTCTTCCCAAAAGTCTCTTCTTGCAAGCACAGAGCTTATTTCGTGTGGCAAACCCATAAGGAACCAACTTGAGGTTTTAGACATATAGCCAAGATATTGGTACAGTTACTAAGATCACCACACTAGAAGGAAATGGCCTCTGTCTATTAAGTCTCATGAGGTCATGATGTTGTTAGGAGTCATTTGACTCCATGGACCTGACCTGTGCATAACCGTTTAAGTGTAAAACCCTCAATCTGCCCACTAGAAACTTCCGGAGGGGCTGGTTGCCACTCTTCATATCCTATTATGATGTAATTAACTTTGAATGAAAAGGGATCAGTGATGCACTGGTCTAATTTTCCTATCACATGTCTGGCATGATACCAAGAGATGAAGGCTAAGCAGCCCTTTTTCCATTTCAGAGAATCTCTTCCCAAATTGGAATAAAAATCCCTCAGCCAGAGAGAAACTGCTTCTGGGAGCAATGTGGTAGGGAAAGATCTAGGACCATGAGCCAGTGCACCTAGATTCCAGCACCACCACGAGCCTGCTGAGAGATCTGGACTGGCTGCTTCCCCTCTCTGAGCCTCAGTTTCCTCATCTGTAAAAGGGGCTAGTACAAGTGCTCTTCTGGGAATCTATTCCTGCAACAGCTTACATGCTGCATCGCTACACTGTGGAAGGCATCACCGTGCGTGCATGCACGTTTGTATGCTTGTTCAGTCATGTCTGAGTCTTTGTGACCCCATGGACTGTAGCCCACCAGGCTCCTCTGTCCATAGGATTTCCCAGGCAAGAGTACTAGAGTGGCAGGGGATCTTCCTCACCCGGGGATCGAGCCCAAGTCCCTTGCATCTCCTGCATTGGCAGGGGGATTATTTACCACTGTGCTACCTGGGAAGCCCATGTATATAAGCAACCTTCTCCAGTATTCTTGCCTGGGAAATCCCATGGACAGAGGAGCCTGGCAGGTTATAATCCATGGGGTTGCAAAGAGTTGGGCATGACTTAGCAACTAAACCACAAGTAGATATACAAATTTGTAAAAGCCTAGGCCGGACTTGCCCAGGCTTGAACAAAAGGAATTTCCCAGGCAATAATACATTTTAGGCATTCTAAGGCTAAACTGCAGGACACTTGGCTATACTTTCTACCCTGTTCCCCAGACCAACACCTACACATGCAACGTGGGGGGAAGAACTGGGTAGCTGATGTCCACAGGCATACCAGGCCACTTGCCCCTGCAGTTTCTCATCATTCAGACAGAAACAGTAGGTTAGCTAGAAGCTTCAACAGTTCAGCTGACGGGACTTCCCTGGCAGTCCAAGACTTCACCTTCCAATGCAGGGGGTGCAGGTCCGATTCCCCCACCAAAAGCTAAGATTCCCACATGCCTCATGGCCAAAAAAACTCCAAACCATAAAACAGAAGCAATATTGTAACAAATTCAATAAAGACTTACCTGAACATCCTGTGTGACTCAACTAAGACCCAATGCAACCTAATAAATAAATATTTCCAAAAAGAAAGTAAGTCAGAGGACTTCCCTGGTGGTTACTCAGCTGGTAAAGAATCCACCTATTCAATAAAGACAATGATCCACACACAAAAAAATCTTTAAAAAATAATAACAATAATACAGTGAGCACATTCGGGGACTTCCCTGGTGGTTCATTGGCTAAGACTCCATGTTCCCAATCAGGGTTTCATCCCTGTTCAGGCGACTAGACCTTACATGCTGCAACGAAGACCAAAGATCCCAGGTGACTCAACTGAGACCAGTGCAACCTAATAAATAAATATTTCCAAAAAAAAAAGTAAGCAGGGGACTTCCCTGGTGGTAGCTCAGCTGGTAAAGAATCCACCTGCAATGCAAGAGACCCCGGTTCAATTCCTGGGTCAGGAAGATCCCCTGGAGAAGGGATAGTCTACCCACTCCAGTATTCTTGGGCTTCCCTAGTCGCTCAGCTGGTAAAGAATCTGCCTGCAATGTGGGAGATCTGGGTCCAATCCCTGGGTTGGGAAGATCCCCTGGAGAAGGGAAAGGCTACCCACTCCAGTGTTCTGGCCTGGAGAATTCCATGGATTGTATACTGAGTGACTTTTACTTTCCAGAGTGGTAGAGTGGACAAGAATCCGCCTTGCAATGCTGTGGACATGGGTTCAATCCCTCGTTCAGGAAGATCCCACACACCACCAAGCAACTAAAGTCCATGGGCCACAACTACTGAGCCTGCGCTGTAGACAGCCCACCAGCCACAATTACTGGGCCCCCGTGCTGCCAACTGCTGAAGCCCACAGGCCGAGAGACTGTGCTCTGCAACAGGCGAAGCCCCTGCCATGAGAAGCCCATGCACAATGAAGAGCAGCCCCCTTGCTCAGCACAACTGAAGTGAGTCCATGCAGGAACGAAGACCTGGCGCAAACAAAATTAATTAATTTTTTTTTCGGTAAGCACAGTTCTCTATTCTCCCTCCCTCCTTCCATTCTTCCCCCTGGCCCTGGGGTTTTGTTCAGAAGCACCTTTCCAATGTTAAGAAATCTCTCTTTTCTACAACAACCGAGGGAAATGAGGTGTCTAGACACAGGTCAGACGAGCCTGGCCTTACCCAACCTCAGCCACGACTTAAAGTCTGAATAGAATCCCCCAGAGAATGTGTAAGCAGGGACTCCTGGGATGGGCTGGACCGGGAAGGTGTGGAAATGTTCAATATAAAAACCGTGTGTAACTTTTTTTTCTTCTTGGGGAAAAGAGGAAAAATTAAAGTTCTATTTTATCCAAGAGCTGGAGAAACCTCTATGAACCTTCCATGTGCGTTTCTTTCTAATTTTTTTTCTATGAATAAAATCATGATAATAGCATTGATTAAGCTTTCTTTGGGGGCAGGGCCTTGCTCCAAGAGTTCTACACCCTTTGCCCCAGTTGTCACGGCAGTTCTATGAGGTAGGTGCTGTACCATCCACAGTTAACAGGCAGAAAAATCCAGACAAAGAGAGGTGAAGCAATAAAATGATAAACAGAGCCAGGATGGTGGACAAAAATTACGAGCTTTGAGGGCAGACCACCAGGAGTTCTTTTCTCTTTCTCTAACTTTATGTATTCTTTGTGCAGGTAATATCGACACAAGTTGTGAAATATACAGGTTTTAAAATGCAAAAGGTATACGTACTTCCCTGGAAGTCCAGTGGCTAAGACTCCATGCTCACAATGCTGGGAGCTCGGGTTCGATCCCCGGTCAGAGAACTAGATCCCACATGATGCATGCTCAATCCCTAAATTGTGTCTGACTCTTTGCAACCCTATGGACTGAAGCCTGTGAGGCTCCCCTGTCCATGGGATTTTCCAGGCAAGGACACTGAAGTGGCTTGCCATTTCCTTCACCACATCTTCCCCACCCAGGGATTGAACCCTGCACTGGCAGGCAGATTCTTTACCACTGAGCCACCTGAGCTTCCCCTAGCGCCCACAAGCCTCACCTGAGAGTTTGCATGCTGCAACTAAAGATCCCACATGCTGCCACGAAGATCAAAGATTCGAGTGCCACAATAAGACCTGGGGCAGCCAAATAAATAAATATCTTTTAATTCAAATGTTATAGAATGCCATATCTGAAACATCTCCTTCCCTCTCCTCACTCCAATCACCAGGTTCCCCTCCCCAGAGGGAACCACACTTAGCAATTTCTTTGTATGTTTCCAGAGATGTACTGTGCAAGCAAATACGGTTTTGGACACATGTTTACCTGTGTGTGTCTGGGCATGCCATTTCATTTTGCACAAACTGGCAGTGTACTCTATTCCTTGCTTTGTTAATTTAACCAGTTATCTCACAGGTCATGCATCAGGCAAGGGTAGGTTCTAAGTTATCACATGCATAGCTCTGAGAAGATATTTAACTAGCTCTTCCTGAAATAACATAGGTAAAAACATTTAGCTGGAGCCTTACCCATAGTAAGTGCCATGATTTATAAGACCTAATTATTAGAATTTTAATCATGCTACATGCAGAGTTTTCTCTTCAACTGTCATTACATCATTCAGTTGGACATGATTTGCAAAAATATAAACCTCAATCTGCACCTTGCACTAGATAGAAAAATTAATTCCAAAGGGCTCATAGGCCTAAGTGCAAAAACTAAAGCTATAAAACTACATGGGGACTTCCCTGGTGGTCCAGTGGCTGAGAATCTACCTTCTAATCCAGGGGATGTGGGTCTGACTCCTGATTGGGGAACTAAGATCTCACACGCCACAGGGCAACTACTGAGCCCATGTCCTGCGACGAGGGTCCTGAGTGCTGCAACTGAGACCCAACACAGCCAAAAGTAAATAAATATTAAAAAAAAAAAAACTAGAGGAGGACATAGGAGGAAATCCTTGTGGCCTTGGAGTAAGCAAGATTTCCTAGGCAAAACACAAGGAACACAATTCACAAAAAAAGAAGTGATGGTCCCCAGTGAGCCCACCTTCATGTAGGGAGGGCTCTTTGTGACTGTGGGTGAGACATGGGACTTGTGTCTAACCAGCAGAATGCAGCAAAGGTGGTCATTTCTGTGGTTATAAGAGACTGTGATGATCTTGCTAGCATGCTTTCTCTGTTTGCCTTCTCATCCTGCACGTTTCATGTTGCAAAGGCCCACATGGCCAGCAGCTATACATGGCCCTCCAGCTAGTGAGGAAATGAGACCCTTAGCAAACAGCTCTGGAGGAATTCAGTCCTGCTAACAACCCGAGTGAGCTTGGAATCAGACCCTATCTTGGTTGAGCTTTCAACTGAGACCCCAGTCCCAGCCAACAACTTGACTGTAGGCTTAGAAAGACTGAAGCAGGCCTTCCCTGGTGGTTCAGTGGTTGAGAATCTGCCTGTCAATGCAGGGGACACGAGTTCAACCCCTGGTCTGGGAAGATGCCACATGCCACAAGGCAACTAAATCCATGCATGACATTTACTGAGCCAGAGCTCTAGAGCCCAAGTGCCCAGGACCCTGTGCCCTGCAATAAGAGGAGCCCTCACTCACTGCAACTAGAGACAGCTTGAGTGCAGCAACAAAGACCTCACTGAGCTAAAATAAATAAAAAGATTTAAAAAAAAAAGACTAAAGCAGAGGCCCTAACCTATCTATGCCTGGGCTCCTGATCCACAGAAATGGTGAGATAATAGAGATGCGCTCTTTAAGCCACTAAATTGGTGGTGATTTGTTACATGGCAACAGATAACGAATACAATTGGCATGTTTCTGAAGAGCAGTCGGGGGCTGTGTGTTGAGGACCTTAACAAGGGCATACTCCTGATCCTGAATTTCCACTTTGAGAGGCAATTGCTCCAAAAGGTACATTCAAAGATGCTCATCACAGAGTTCCCTAGTCTGAGAAAACTATCTGATGTTTCATGAGGACCTGCTGTTACAGAGTCCAGGCTCGCTCTGCTTGCCACATGACAGGCCAATTAACCAAGAGACGAGGTGTTGAGGCGAGGAAAATGACTTTATTCTGAAAGCCTGCTGACTGAGAAGATGGAAGACTAATGTCTCAAAATAACCATCTTACAGGATCTGGATGCCATTAATCTTGCAAATGTCTCCTAGAATGGCCAGTCTCAGGGAGGGGATGTGTTCATTGCTTCCTTCCTATAGCCATCCACAGGTGGACAGGATCCTAGACAAAGGCATTTTGGTAACCTTCAGGCAGAGGGGCAGGGTTCCCTGAGGCAGGCTATTGTGTATGGACAGTATACTTTTAGTGAACGGAAGCAAAGGTTAAAGTAAAAGAGACAGATCCAGCATGGAGTCCGTTCTTCTCTGTAACACTAATACGATGTGCCAGGTGCTCTGTATGTTTTACTTACTTAAGTCTCCCAACAATCTTATTCTTACAACATTACACCTACTTTGAAAGTGAAAGTATTAGTCACTCAGTTGTGTCCAACTCTTTGTGACCCCATAGACTGTAGCCCACCAGGCTCCTCTGTCCATGGAATTCTCCAGGCAAGAATACTGGAGTGGGTAGCCATTCCCTTCTCCAGGGGATCATCCCAACCCAAGGATTGAACCTGGGTCTCCTGCATTGCAGGCAGATTCTTTACCATCTGAGCCACCAAGTCAGAACACATCTACTTTACATACTAGCAGATGAGGTCTCCAAGAGATGAAGTGACTCACCAGAAACAAATCAGATAATGTTCATCAAATTCTTAGCACTGTGTCTGGCCAAAGGGTAAGTGCTCAGTAAATCTCACACTGTTTGTCCTCATTCAGTTTCAAGTTGCAGAAACCTAACTCAAAGGAGTCTAAACTCAGGGACTTTCCTGCTGGTCCAGTGGCTAAGACTCCAAGCTCCGAATGCAGGGGACCTGAGTTTAACCCCTGGTTGGGGAACTAGATCCCATTTGCAGCAACTAAGACCTAGCACAGCCAAATTAATTAATTAAAATAAATATTTAAAATATATATATTTTAAAATAAGAGTCTAAGCTCAAAAGAGCTCCTATAATTGGGGAGGTCTGGGTGGTTGGCTCCAGGCATGGCTGTATCCAGGAGCTGGAAGGATCTCTATCAGCAGGACTCTGTCTTTACCGATCTGTGAGTGCTACTTCCTTCTGCTTTTCAGGCCCTGTCCACCTGCTTCCTCCTGGCCTGACAACCCTAGGAGAACAAAAGCATCCATCTCCCCAAATCCACAGGCTAATCTGAAAGGAGAATCTGATTGGCCTGGTTTGGTTCACATGCCCCTTGCTGGAATTACATCACCAGGAGGTTAGCGCTCTATGACTGGCCATCCAGGGTCACATGACCATCTTCCAGGGACAGGAGTGTCATGATTAACAGAACCCAGGTCCATAGAGTGATTAAGGAAGGAGTGTTGGGGACAGAGCATAGCTACCTCCATTTAGCAATTATGACTGCAGTGTGGATGGTAAGGGAAGACTGGGGTCAGAACACCACCACTCTGCTTTGGACCTCACATCCTTTCCATTATGTACGTCTCATCTCCCACCTCCCCACTTTAACTTTTTCACACTTCATACTGTCAGCTGGCCTGAAAAACACCTGCTCTGCCTGACAGTGTGCAGCGAAGAAGCGGCTCATAAAAGAGCCTTGGTGAAGGGAAGCTGACTGGACGCAAAGGTCAGAGCAGGCGGGGTTGACTTGCCCACCGGTCCTTGCACATCGGAGCTCCAGGGCTACCAGCATCGTCAGCGAGCTGAAGAGAGGGTCTCTAGAAGGCTGAGGGTCTTCTCCATGTCCCTGCTGTTGTTTAGTCATTGAGTTGTGTCTGACTCTTTGCAACCCCATGGACTGCAGCCCCGCAGGCTCCTCTGGCCCTGGAATTCTCCAGGCAAGAATACTGGAGTGGGTTGCCATTTCCCTCTCCAGGGGATCTTCCAGACCCAGGGATCGAACTTGAGTCTTTTGGGTCTCCTGCATTGGCAGGTAGATTGTTGACTGCTGAGCCACCAGAGAAGCCCTTTCCATGTCCCTACCCAGATGATTAACAAAACTATCACAAATCAGCAAACATTTACTGAGTGCTTGCTGTCCCAGGCCCTGTTAGAAATACTGTACCCACAATGACTCCATCCTCACAAAAACCCTATGAGGAATGTGCTAGCATTATTCCCACTTTACAGATAGAGAAACTGAGGCACACAGAGGAAGAGATGTAATTTGCCCAGAACCAACACTCCTAACCCTGCAATCCTGCTGCAAAGAGAAGTGAGGTGTTCGGAGCCCACTAGAAAGACTGCCACATTTCCCAGAAAGCTCTACTTTAAGGCAGGAGTATTTTCATAGGCATTACCAATGATGCTCCTTTTTGACTCATGACAGGGGGCTGGGGGGAGGGGGTTCCCTGTCTGACCCTGGACGTCATGTCCTAACACATGATTGTAGGTGAGGAAGATGCTGAATGGGATGCTTGCTCCTTGGAAGAAAAGCTATGACAAGCCGAGACAGCAGGTTAAAAAGCAGAAACATCACTTTGCCGACGAAAGCCTGCATAGTCGAAGCCATGGTTTTTCCAGTAGTATGGATGTGAGAGTTGGACCATAAAGAAGGCTGAGCGCTGAAGAACTGATGCCTTTGAATTGTGGTGCTGGGGAAGACTCTTGAGAGCCCCTTGGACTGTAAGATCAGACCAGTCCGGAAGGAAATCAACTCTGAATATTCATCGGAAGGACTGATGCTGAAGCTGAAGCTCCAATACTTTGGCCACCTGATGTGGAGAGACAACTCAATGGAAAATATCCTGACACTGGAAAAGATTGAGGGCAGGTGGCAAGGGGGGCAACAGAGAACGGGATGATTGGATGGCATCACCGAATCAATGGACATGAGTTTGAGCAAACTCAGGGAGATAGTGAAGGACAGGGAAGCCTAGCGTGCTGCCGTCCATGGGGTCGCAAAGAGTTGGACACAACTGAGCAACTGAACAACAACAAAATCTGCACTAAATTCAAAGGCACCCTGCTCTCTGCTCACCAAGCCGGTTCACAGCAGAAGGGCTTCTGGGGGCCGTGATGAGAGTTCCTTGGTGGCGATCTGGGTAAGAATGTTGTGGGAAAAAACAGAAATGAGTGACAGCCTTTGGCATATACCAGTCAAACAGGCCTGCAGGAGTTAAACACTGTTGACTAGTCTTTAGCTGTCACTGCTAACGCTTGCAGCTAGCCTGTCCTTCACAAAGCTAACCAAAGCTAATTACTCTCAGACTCCGTGTGAATTGTACTCTGCACCTGGCATAGCTCACCTCCTACACTCTCTAGTAGCATTCTGCATTTCAAAAAGAAGGTCAAGAGCCGATAACTTCAGGGACACTAGACCCAGCTGCTCAGCCACCTGATGCCAGCTTTGGCAGTAAATCTGCAGAAGAAAAGAAATGCAAGACCTTCATTCCCAGAAGCCCCAGATATAAAACCTCTCCCTGCTTTCCACCGAGGGGCACAGTTCTTTAGGCACTAGCCTGCTCTAGTCCCTCTCTGCCTGGCAAAGGATAAAGCTACTCTTTGCTCGTCCCTTTGAAACTCTGCCTCCCTTTTGCTTTCGGGCATCGGTGCACAGTGAGCCAAGATTCTGGCAGCAAACCCTGCTGCTGTTGTATCATGCGAGAGGCCACGCAGGTAAATGAGTGGGCCTGGCTGTTTGCCAATAAAACTTTATGCACAAAAGCCAGGCTGGATTTGGCCTGAGACCAGAGTTCTGTGTGAACTGTTCAGGGACTGAAGAGAGACAAGTGTATTTATTGAGCAAATACTATAAACCATGGACCAAACTGGGCTGTTGCCTTTAATCCCTGGAACCACTCTGTCAGGTAAGTGGGCTACTTGTCCCCATTTTACAGATGGAAGAAACTGAGGCTCCGAGACATCAATAACTTGCCCACATTCATGTAGCTTTTTAGCAAAAGAGGACTTGAATCCAAGACTTCAAAGCCTGGGCCTAAGGGCCCATGGGGCACCGCCTCCCCTGGGGATGGCTGTGGATTCTGAGACCACGTACAAGCCCCTGTGTCCTTGTCTTTTGAAATAAAATGCTGACTCACGGAGAGTTAATGACTGGGAAACATGAAGAGGTAAGAAACAAAGAATAGCTGTTGCGAGTGGGGGACTGGTAACAATTTAGACTCTAATTCTGCCCCTTAGCGAATCACAGAACTCCCCATTCCCTGAAAGCTACAGATAAAAGCCTGACACACATTCCTGAGTTGCTTTTGCAGGAAGCCGACCCCCTCCGGATGGAAACTGCTGACCACAAGAACACAGACCCTAGACTGCTTGCAACCAGAAGGCTGATGATGCTTGAAGCTTCACCTTGATGCCAACCAATCCGAGAAATGTCCACAGGCTGATCACGCCCCGCTCCTTGAGCGCTACAAAACACCTCACTCCCCACTCCAGGGGAGGTCACATGGTCTTCAGGGCATTAGCCCGCTGTGGCCCCCTTTGCCAGCCAAAGCAATGAAAGCTACTCTTTCTACTACACCCAAAATTCTTGTCTCCACATTTATTTTTTTTTTAACTTTTATTTATTCTTGGCTGTGCTGGGTCTTCATTGATGCATATGGGCCTTCTCTAGTTGCAGTGATTGAGGGCTACATTTTGTTGCAGCATGCAGGCTTCTCACTGCGGTGACTTCTCTTGTTACAGAGCACGGCCTCTGGGGCACGTGGACTTCAGTAGCTGAGGCTCTCAGGATCTATATCCTGGGCTCTGTAGTTGTGGTTTACGGGCTCAGCTGCCCCAAAGAATGTGGAATCTTCCTGGACCAGGGATCGAACCCGCGTCTCCTGCGTTGGCAGGTGGATTCTTTACCACTGAGCCACCAGGGAAGTCCCTGTCTCCGAGTTTCTATTTGGCACCGAGGAACAGAGGCCAAGTTTGGGCAACAGTTCCCATACCCCGTTCCAGGTCCCTTGTGGGTATCCACCCCCCACCCTGCTCCCCGCCATAGCATCCCAGCCTCTGGATCCCACTTTATCCCAGACAACGTGAAGCACCTCCTGCTTGCCTTCCTGCCAGCCCACCTTCCCGGAACCGCCCCTGCCTCCCAAGCTCTCTTGTTCTTTCCTTCTCCGCTGAGCTCAGTGCTGCCCTGAACTGCAGCACGTTTTCCCAACTGGGAACGAAGAAATCGAAATTTTTGTTTTTGCGCAGAAGCTGCCCTTTTCAACCGTGGCTAAAATTCCCCCACAGAACAGGAAGAATAGCCACGGTCACACCAAACGTCAATACTTATTGAGCTGGCACCACGACCAGAAGCTGGCTGGAGAGAAGAGGGGCAGACCACAGCGCAGCCACCTCTAGGAGCTGACAGAAGGAAGCCCAGGGCCCCTTACGGGAGCACAGAGTCCCCTTAACTCAGCCCGGCGAGCGGATGGGGAGGGATGGAGAGCTCCAAGGATGAGGAGGTACTGATCAACGGCCAAGGCACAAGGAAGGGCGTTCTGGGTACCCAGAGTGAGAGCGTGGTCTTTGCAAAACCACCAGCACCCGGATATGCCTGGCACAGCCGGAGTGGGAAGGGACTGCTCGGTGGGCATCTGGGGTTTGAGGCTGCCCAGCACCCTTCTCCTTCAGGCAATGGTACCCTAGCTTTTCTTAGGGGAACTAACTGCTCCATTGCGCAGTCTTAGGGGACTGTCAATCAAGGTGCCCTGTTCACTCATGGCAAGGTAGACCAATTAGATGCTCCTCTTTCCGAAATCTGCATTGTGAATACAGAACTCGATGAAGGAAAGTGCTTGAGGCTACAATTACCCCCATTTCTAAGGTAATGCCTTGAAGCAGGACCCTTTGCTTCAGTTCTAAATTTCCCGAGCTCTCTGGGTCCTGTGCCTCTGAAGGGCTGGCTTTCCCAGCTTTTCCATTTGTTTGATGCTAGAGTCCCCAAGCACATGGTCACACTTTTTAGTGTATTTTTGCCATTGCTGGTTTCCAGGGCTTCCAACCAAGCCATCAAGCAGAGGTATAGGGCTGGGACTTCCCTGGTGGTCTAGAGGTTAAGACTCCATGCTTCCAATGTGGGGGAGGGGGACGGCTCATGGGTTTGAGATCCCACATGCTGTGTGGCGCAGCCCAAAATTTTAAAAATAAAAAAGAAGAGGTACAGGGGTATGGGCTTCCCAAGTGGCTCAGCGGTAAAGAATCCACCTGCCAAGGCAGGAGATGCGGGTTTAATCTCTGGGTTGGGAAGATCCCCTGGAGAAGGAAATGGCAACCCACTCCAGTACTCTTGCCTGGAGGATCCCATGGACAAAAGAGCCTGGTGGGCTAGAGTCCATGGGGCTGCAAAGGGTCGGACACAACCACGTGCACACACGCACAAGGCTATGCGAGGTCAAATGCCCCAGGAAAGCAGCAGTGGATCAGACACTAGAGGAGCGGGTCTGTCGTCACAAGATCATCTTGGATTATCTCTTAGGGCCCTACATCCAAAGGTTCTTGTAAAAGAAGAGGAGATGTAGGCACAGAACAGAAGGCCACGCAAAGATGGAGGCAGGGACTGGAGTGATGCATCTACAAAGCAAGGAATGCACAGGGCTGTCGGCTGGAAGACAGGCGTGGGGTAGTTCTTTCCCAGGGGCCTTCAGCAGGAGCCTGGCCCTGCCAACGCCTTGCTTCTGGGCTTCTAGCCTCTGGAATGAAAGAGAAAGAGTGTGTATATGTGTGTGTGTGTGTGTGTGTGTGTGCTTTAGTTGATAAGTCATGTACAACTCTTGCAACCCCATGGACTGTAGCCTACCAGGCTCCTCTGTCCATGGTATTTTCCAGGCAAGAATACTGGAGTGGGTTGACATTTCCTCCTCTAGGGGATCTTCCAGACCCAGGGATCAAAGCCGGGGCTCCTGCATTGACAGGCAGGCTCTTTACTGCTGACACACTGGGGAAGCCCAATCATGAGAGAAACTCCTTCTGTTGTTCTAAGTCACCTAGTTTGTGCTCCCTTCTTACAAGGGCCCTAGGAAATGCCTACACTTGCCTCAAGGCGAGAGAAAGACTGTCACGTGGCTTCTGCTCCGGGGTTCCCTGTGGGGTCCGGCTGAGGCTGGCGTTCCGCCTGACCTCTCTCTCCTTCGGGTATTCTTGCCTTCCCTGTCCTGTCTCCCTCACTCCCTTTCCAGTTTCTCCCAGAAACACTTCCTTGATAAATCACTTGCCCGTGAATTCTCATTTCGGGGGCTGCTTCTAGGAGAACCTGATCTAAGAGGGGGAGGAGGGGCAAGGACGAGATTGGCACTGAGGCTGCCTGACTCCAGAAAGCTGGAAGCACATTTTAGAAGATTCACTTGACTTTTCCGAACCACTGTTCAGGGTTGGACTGAAATGGAGCAGGACCCTATGGTCCTTGCCCTGCCCCCCCCCCATACCATGTCCTCTGCCTCCCTTCTGTCTGTGCAAAAACTTTAATCAAAGGGTACGTTTAATCAGAGAAGTGAGAGATTCAGAAACAAAGGAAAACAGTCAAAATAAAGGAAACTAAATATTAATGGTGTAGTCATTAAACATAGTCAAGGACCTTTAGTTCTTTCTCAAGGGCTATTGACAATATTCTGAGTCACATCCTGCGAGCTGTCTTATAGTTACTAAAATACTAGGTAGAGAAGTTAACTACATAGTGACTAGACTGTACCCAGGACATGAGCTGCCACAATTCTGAGAATTAACCGCAAAGAAATGGGAACAAATAGACTCTGGAACTGAAGATTAACTGTACCTAAGACAACAGATCAGTCCTGGGTGTTCATTGGAGGGGCTGATGTTGAAGCTGAAACTCCAATACTTTGGCCACCTGATGTGGAAAGCTGACTCATTTGAAAAGACCCTGATGCTGGGAAAGACTGAGGGCAGGAGGAGAAGGGGGCAACAGAGGGTGAGATGGTTGGATGGCATCATGGACACAATGGACGTGGGTTTGGGTGGACTCCAGGAGCTGGTGATGGACAGGGAGGCCTGGCGTACTGCAGTTCATGGGGTCACAAAGAGTTAGACACGACTGAGACACTGAGCTGAACTGAAAACAACCAAGATGATGCCGATCAGATCACCAATGACCAATCTGAAAATAACTGTCAGATTCTGCACTGTAGTCCCCCAGCCCCAACTTCTGTCTATAAAAGCTCATGCCCCACTGGTTGCCAGGGGAGGGAAAGTCAGCCTTTGGACAGATGTCCACCACCCTCTGCCCCCCCCAGCCAGTGGCCGGCATCTGAAGTAAGGCCTTTCCACCAACCTGGCCTGTTTATTGGCTTTTGAACGGTAAGCAGCCAGACTCCATACACTTTTTGGTAATAAGACCCATCTGGGCCAGCCCCCTAGGAATTGAGTTACTATGCCTCTCTGAGCCTCAGTTTGCTGGTCTGCAAAATGGGGCCAGTCTTGGTGTCTCCCTCTTAAGGCAGCTTGGAGAACAGGAGATGATGCGTGTAAGCATGCAGCAAGCTTCCAAGCCAGGGTGCTGTGTTCCGCACTGCTTCGTGGGTCCAGGGTGGGTGCGTCCAGCCACGTGCGAGTTCCCAGGCGAGGGCACCTGCATCCAACGCAGGCTCTTGAAGGAGGCCCTGGAGGACGTGGACCTTCCACAAGCCCTCTGCCACTCTGTATTGATTAGATTTGGTTCGCCAAATGTTCCCGAGATAAAAGGATCTGATGATGGTGAGCCATATGATCAAAGCGGCTCTGTGAGATCTAAAGGCTCAAGGAGTGTCATCAGTTGAAAAAGAGAAATTTCAAGTTGGAGAAAGGGGGGTAGAAAGATGACAAAGGCTGGGAACAGAATCAAAGGGGTCCATCTGCAACCTGACTCTCCAACAACTCTCTACTCCTGTTCTGGGGGCAGGGGTGCCTACGTGAGGGTGGCGATGGGGGAAGCACTGCAGGGGAGAAGGCATTAAATCAGCCTGTCCTGGTTCTCCCAGAAGGAAGCCAATGCTCAGAGCGGTCACCCAAAGTCTCACAGGTGGGGGCCAAAGTCTCGCAGGTCTACTGGAGTACAGAGCCCAGAATCTCAATCCCTGCCTCCCTTAAGCTGCCCAAGACCCCTGCTGACTCCAATTCTGTGTTTTTCCCCCAACCCCCAGCCTATTCCCTATCCGCCAAGTCTGGCATTTCAAACCAAAACATGTTCTAGGAAGTCCTTACTCAATATAGCCATGACCCCCAGAGGACTCTCAGACAAGAGAGACCTCCCTGGTGGTCCAGTGAGTAAGACTTCACCTTCCAATTTAGGAGCTGCTTGTTCAATACTGGGTCAGGAAACTAAGAGCTCCCATGCCTCGGGCCAAAAAACCAAAACGTAACACAGAAGTGATATTGCTACAAACTCAATAAAGACTTTAAAATGGTTCCACATTTTAAAAAAAAAATCTTAAAAACAAAAAAACAAGAAGAGAGCATCTCTCTAAGAGAGGAGCCATGGGCATCCATCAAAGTTACCTGAATGTTGAGACCGTGACTGCCCACCTGTGCATCAGATTTCAAGGCACTGGGAGAAAAAGGAACTGCAGCTCAGATGGAGAGGTTCCTGGGGCTATGGATTAGGGGTGGCGGAAGCAGTTTGCAGGGGACGTACTGAATCTAAATCTCTGTAACTTTCCATTCAATTTTGCTGTGAACTGCTCCCAAAAAAATAACATGCATTTTCTTCATGTTTTAAGAAAAGAAGGATGGGGAGAGAAAGAAAGGAAAGGAATGGATGCTGGGCCCATGACTTAACCTCTCTGACCTGTTTGTAAAATGAGAACAATACTTCTCTCATAGAGTTGTTATGAGAGTTAAAAGAGATTTAAAAATGTGAGATGCCTGGCACAGCCTCCATTGGTTCGGGAATTACTAACCAGGACATGGCTTAGAGTTCCAGATTTGCTGCCCCTCATCTAGCAAAGATCAATTCCTGCCCAAGCTTGAAGGAAACAGATATACATTAAATAAGATGAAATAGGAACCAGAGAGGAGACCCACCAAAAGAGGCTGTTGGGGCAGAGACAGTTGAAAAGCAGCTCTAGGGTTTCCCCGGTGGTCCAGTGGTTAAGAATCCACCTGCCGATGCAGGGGACACAGGTTTGATCCCCAGCCCGGGCAGATCCCACAAGTCGCGCAGCAACTAAGCCTGTGCGCCATAACTACTGACCCTGAACTGCAAGAGCCATGCTCTGCAACAAGAGAAGCTACCACAATGAGAAGCCCGTTTACCGGAACAAGAGAGCAGCCGCCTGTGCGCTGCAACTTGAGAAAGCCCACGTGCAGCAATGAAGACCCAGTGCAGATAAAAATAAGTAAATAAAATGCTAAAATTATAAGAAAAAGAA
This sequence comes from Cervus elaphus, assembly GCF_910594005.1. NCBI lineage: Eukaryota > Metazoa > Chordata > Mammalia > Artiodactyla > Cervidae > Cervus > Cervus elaphus. The sequence continues at coordinate 22,205,926 of NC_057824.1, forward strand.
AAGCAGCTACAAGATAATTTTTTTAAAGGAGGAAGGAAGAAAGGAAAGAAAGAAGCTAATCCTTCCCTGGGTAGGGGGATGGTACATTAGTTCCCCCCCACCCCCCAATACTGCCCCCGCTATTCAGAGGATGTACCCCCACTAACTAGACCCCACTGATTCCACTGCTTTGCTACCTACAATAAAGGCCAAGATATAGCGATCAGATACCTCGTGAGGAGACGGCCATAACCAGAAGAGGGAGGGAGCCTTGCAGGGAAGAGAAGATGCCATTCAGGGTCTTCCCCCAGCATCCTGGGTCCTGGGGTAACCTGGGGGGAAAAGGAAACAGAGCAGGCATGTGACACTTGGAAATATTCATTACTCTCCCGAAGTCAGACACGGGGAGAGAACAAGGTGACTTCTTAAGCTGATCTCAAAAAGAGAACATTTTGATCCACTCAGACGGGGATTTTCTTTTCCCCGCCACGCACAGGGAGTTGGTGGAGTGTCAGAGGGCAGCTTCTCTGAAGCTACATCCTCCCATGACACGCGGGGGCAACAGAGCCTCCAGAGGCGCTCTGGAGGTCCCCAGCCTCTCGTTCATCCTGCATAGCGCCGCTTATTGCACGCCAGGTGCTCAGGATAACAATGAGCCAGGCCAGGCCCTGCTGTCTCACATCTTACATTCTAGTGCAAGAGACAGATGATAAACAAGGAGAAATTAAATAGCAGGTCATTCTGGAGTGCCACAGGCTTAGGAAGAAAATAAAACAGGCGTGCAATAGAGTTACTTGAGTGGATGGTTGGTGTTGTTTAGCTACTCAGTCGTGTCCAACTCTTTGCGATCCCATGGACTGTAGCCCACCAGGGCTGTCAGAGGACCCCGTGGCTGTCCTCTGTCTGTGGGATCTCCCAGGCAAGAATACTGGAGTGGGTTGCCATTTCCTCCTGCAGGGGATCTTCCCGACCCAGGGATCAAACCTGCATCTCCTGAGTCTCCTGCATTGGCAGGTGGATTGTTTGTTACTGAGCCACCTGGGAATATGGAACTGAAGGTTAATTGTACTTAAAACGATCAAGATGATGCTGGTCAGGCCACCACAGAACCAATTTCAAGATGACTGTCAGAGCTCACTGTGCTGTTTCTATAAGCACCGCCTCCCTCTGTCTATAAAAGCTCTTGCCCACTGGTTGTCGGGGGTGCTGGGGTGGGGGAGTCAGCCTTTGGACAGGTGTCTGCCCTCCTCCCAGTTGCCAGTATCCAAAATAAAGCAAACTTTCCTTTCCACCAACCTGGCCTCTTTATTAGCTGTTGAGTGGCGAGCAGCCAGACCCCCACTTTTGGTTACAGGAGGGCGCTGATGGGCACTGGGTTTGTTTGAGGGCGATGCTCCCTTTCTAGAATTAGACAGTGGTGCTGGCTGTGCAATGGTGTGAATACACAAAATCCACCCATTTGTACACTTTAAAAAAGTGACTTTGATGGTATATAAGTTATCTCTTGGGCTTCCCAGGTGGCTCAGTGATAAAGAATCTGCCTGCCAACCAAGCAGGAGACACGGGTTCAATCCCTAGGTCGGGAAGATTCCCTGGAGAAGGAGATGGCAACCCACTCCAATATTCTTGCTTGGAAAACCCCATGGATGGAGAAGCCTGGTGGGCTACAGTCCATGGAGTCACAAAGAGTCGGACACGATTGCGCAACTTCACTTTAGCTATTCATCATATAGTATCCAGTTTTTAAAAATAATAATAAAAAATTTTTAAAAATAAAAAGTCTTTTAGCTTCACTATGAATTCATGGATTTTTTTAATATTTATTTATTTTGGCTGTGCTGGGTCCTAATTGTGGCATACAGGATCTTTAGTTGCAGCATGAGGGATCTTTTTTTTTTTTCAGTTTCAACATACAAACTCTTAGTTGCAACATGTGGAAACTAGTTCCCTGACCAGGGATCAAACCTGGGCCCCCTGCGCTGGGATCAAGGAGTCTTAGCCACTGGACCACTAGGGACGTTCATTCATGGATTTTTTTTTTTTACTAAAGTAAAATTCATATAAAATACATCGTTCTAAACTGTACAGTATAGGGACTTATCTGAACCCTGGCCCAGTGATGAAGAATCCACCTTGCAAAGCAGGGGATGAACGTTCAATCCCTGGTCCAGGAACTAAGATCCCACGTGCTCCGGAGCGACTAAGCTGGAGAGCCACAACTACTGAGACCGTAGTGCTTGAACTACAACGAGAGAGTCCATGCACCACAACCAAAGATCCCACATGCTGCAACTAAGACCTGATGCAGCCAAATGAATTTTTTAAAAAATAAAGTGTACAGTTCAGTGGCATTTAGTACATTTACAATGTTGTACAGTCACTCTATCTGGCTTCAAGCCATTTTCATCACTCCCAAAGGAGTGACCCATTAAGCAGTCTCTCTCCACTTTTTCCCTCTCCCTCGTCCTTGGTGGCCAGTAGTCTGTCTATTGTCTCTGTGGATTTGCCTTTTCTGGATGCTTAATTATACGTGGAGTCATACAGTATGTGTGTGGTCTTTTGTGTCTGCCACAGTTCACCGAGAATCACTGTCCATCCACATCGTGACACATATCAACACTTTCATTTTAAGTCTGGATAATTTCCCACTATATGGAGAGACCACATTTTATTTTTCCATTTTTCAGCCGATGGACATGTAGGTTGTTTCTTTTTGCTACTATGAATAGTGACTTATCAACACTCATGTACAAGCATTGGCCAGAATGTTTGTTATCATGCCAGGAAGGCCTTCACCACAATCATGCTGGCACCTTGATCTCAGACTGCCAGCCTCCAGAATGGCCGTTGTTTATAAACCCCACAGTGTATGGTGTGCTGTTACGCAGTTTCAGCAGACTGAGACACGTTTGTTTGACTGCCTGTTTACACGGATTGCTTTTATTCAGTGTCACGTTTCATTCTCGCCAATATACATTCGCAGAGGCCCCTGTGTTCAGCCGCTCAGTCGTGTCTGTTTCCACGTTCTATTTCACTCCTTCTCACAGCAGCGCTTCAAGGTAGGTGGTGTTATCATCAGTACTTGAGAACTTAGAAACTTAAGTTTCAAAGAAGTAACTTGCCCAAGTGCCTAGCATGTGAAAAGCTCTCCACCATCAGGCATCAAATGAGTGTCTATGATTACTCAGTGGCCCAGCCGGGATTGGAACCCAGCTCATTGCACACCAAGGTCAGCTCTCTACAGAGCCAGGAACCAGAGAGGCATTCACTGTGCCTGGGCAGCAGCTGCTGCCAGAAGCTGGTGGGAGGTGGGGTGGGGTTGGGGACAGAATTATAATCACCTGCTCTCAGCAGATCCAGGGGAAGCGCTGTCTCTCCAGGAGGACAAAATCTAGGGCTGATGGGAAAAATGCATCAAGCGTTTGGTAAATGCACGACCTTTGGAAATGTGGCGACTCTGAATACCCAGGCTAATAATGATCACCTAATAGCAATTTCCTGCAAGCTGGTTTCTTTCCGCACATCTGGCAGTCCGTCCGCTTTCCTCCGTTGCATACATGATCTGTCATTAGCCCAGGCGGCGCGGGTGATGTGCACTCCAGGATATGGGAGTTAGCACAGTAACCCTTGCATCGCCAAGCCTCGGGGAGCCTCTCCAAAGGAAAAGACATGCCTGGGATGCCAGAAAGAGCTTTCCCATTCGAAGGCTCCATGCAACAGACTCACAGGGATGTTTCGGAGACCTGAGAGTCTGCACCCCAGCTCTGCCACCCAGTGACCAGCACTTTGAGTAAGGCACCTCACCTGTCTGAGCTTCAGGGGTGATTGTGTGTGTAACTGAGACTCAGGTGCATGGGGGGCCACCTCTCCCTAACCTGCAAAGCTCTGCAAAGAAGGGCAGCGTTTCCTTCCCGCTTATTCTGAGCATCTGTGGCTGTGTCACAAGTGAAAGTAAAAGTGTTAGTCGCTCAGTGATGTCTGACTCTTTGCGATCCTCTGAACTGTAGTCCACCAGGCTCCTCTGTCCATGGGATTCTCCAGGCAAGAATACTGGAGTGGGTTGCCATTCTCTTCTCCAGGGGATCTTCCCGACCCAGGGATTGAACCCCGGTCTCCTGCATTACCGGCAGATTCTTTACAGTCTGAGCCACCAGGGAAGCGTTGTGTTGCAAACTACCCCCAAATATAGTGGCATGATGCCACCAGGGGTCCCCAACCTCCGGGATCTAATCCCTGACACTCTGAGATGGAGTTGATGTAATAATAATAGACATAAGTGCATAATAAATATAATGGGCTTGAATCATCCTGAAACCATCCTCCCAGTCCATGGAAAAATTGTCTTCCATGAAACCAGTCCCTGGTGGCAAAGACGGTGAGGACCACACAGACCATAAGAACATTTCTGTTTATGGATTCTGTGGGTCAGGATTCAGACAGAGCAACATGGGGCTGGCTTTTCTCTGCCCCTCAATGTCTAGCAAGAGGACCCCAATAGCTGAGGTGACTCACAACTGGGAGCTGAAAAACAAGGTCTTCAAGCATCCTTTCCAAGACATTTCCCACTGGGAGTCAAATTATGTCCCCTGCCCCCTGCTCAAAAATATGTTCAAGTCCTAACCCCAAACCTGTGAATGTGACCTTATTTGTTAATAGGGTCTTTGAAGGGTGAGCAAGTAATTATGAGGTCACACTGAATTTTGTTGTTGTTGTTTAGTTGCTCAGTCCTGTCTGACTCTTTGTGACCCCATGGATGGTAGACCACCAGACTCCTCTATCCATGGGATTCTCCAGACAAGAATACTGGAGTGGGTTGCCATTTCCTTCTCCAGGGGATTGTCCCAACCCAGAGATTGAGCCCATGCCTCCTGTACTGACAGGCGGGTTCTTTGCCACTGAGCCACCAGGGAAGCCCCATAATGAATTAGGAGGCCCTGATCCAACAACTGGTGTCCTCAGAAGAAAAGATGTAGAATAGACACATGTGGAATATGGCCATGTGAAGATGGAAGAAACCGTGTGATTGCATCTGCAAGTCAGAGGTCACCAGGAGTCACCAGAAGCTGGGAGAGAGGCAAGAAAGGCATTATGGACTGAATGTGTCCCCCCCCCAGATTCATATGTGGAAGCTCTAACCCCCAACGTGGCTGTATTGGGAGATGGGGCCTCTAAGGAGGTAATTAAGGTTAAATGAGATCATAAGGATGGGGCCCTGATTTCATAGGATTAGTGTCCTTATAAGAAGAGACAGCAGGATTTCCCCAGTGGTCCGGTGGTTAAGACTTCACCTTCCAATGCAGGGGGTTTTGGGTTCAATCCTCAGTTGGGGAGCTAAGATGACACATGACTTGTGGCCAAAAACCCCAAACATAACACAGATAAAAATGGTCCACATCAAAAAAAAAAAAAAAACAGAAGAAAAGAGACACCAGAGAGCTTTCCCCCTTTCTCTCTCCTCACACACTCAGAGAAGAAGTCATGTGAGGACACAGTGAACAGGTTGCTGTCTGCAACCCAAGGGGAGATTCCTCACCAGAACCCAGCCATACTGGCACCTTCATCTTGGACTTCTGGCCTCCAGGACTGTGAAAAAATAAATGCATTTTGTGTTAAGCCACTAAATTTGTGAAAACTTGTTACAGCACCCATAAATATTAATACATTTCCATTTGCAGGGCCTGGCTGGATGGTGAACAATCAATCAAGCTGAACCTATTCACCAAAGGGTCTCACCTGCTCCCTTAAGGTGTCTGGCATGTTTACCACAGACAATATAAGAAATAATATAGTAGACCTTCATACAATGCAGGGGTTGGGGGGAACCAATCTTCCGCACAATCAAAAATTCAAATATAACTTTACAGTCTGCAGATTGAAACAACCATGGATTGTGTCAAACCACAGTACTTATTAAGTGAAAAAAAATGCTTCTATAAGTTGACGTATGATGCACAGTTCAAACCCATGTTGTTCAAGGATCAACTGTAATAGTCTAAAAGTACTGTGGCTATATCTTAAGTGCTCACAGCATGCCAAGGACGATGCTAACTGCTTTACAAGCACCATCCAATTTTTCCCTTGCAGATATGGACAAATTCGGTATGAGTTGCTGATGAAAACTAGCAGCTGCTCCTGCCTCCAAGGCACTCACAACCTGGTGGGGGAGTCACAAGCGCCCTGATGGGGAGAGCGGAGAAGACTGGGCAGGCCCAGAGACTCATCAACATGAACTGGAGGAGGAGGAATCAGGGAAGTCTGCCTGGAAGAGGTGACCCGCAAGCAGGGTTGCCACTCTGCCATAACTTAGTGTAGGGCCCTCGGGGCAGATCTGTTTTGGGCTTCATGAATGAGGAAGGGACAAAGTATCAGGGGCCAAGGACTTCCCAGCTTCCTGCTTAAGGAAGGGTCCCAATAACTGCTCTATAACACTTCCCCTTACATTCCACTGCCTTAATCCCATTGGTTTAACCCCATGACTTCACTCTACTGCAAGGGAGGCTGGGAAATAGTTTTTAATTTAGAGGACTTTCCTGGTAGTGCTAGTGGTTAAGACTCCATGCTTCCACTGCAGGGGGCACAGGTTCAATCCCTGGTTGGGGGACTAAGGTCCCACATGAGGCCTGGCATGGCCAAAAAAAAAGGATGAGAAGAAAAAAATAACACAAAAAAACTGACGGAGAGGCATGTGCCCAGCAAAATATTATACAACTACAGGAAAAGGTGAGAATGGATACTGTCCATGCCTTGGGGCACAAAGGTTAACAGGGTCCAGATAGAAGAGTTTGAACTTGACCCTGAGGATTGTTAGGAATCCTGCAATGATGGGACTTCCCTCAACATCACAGTGAGGGACCCAGACCCCCAGCAGCTCTCCAGCTCCCTAACACATCCCATCCTTCTTTCTTTCTCTCTTTCATTCGACAAATTGAACTTTCTGAGCAGCTCCAATGTGCCAGGAGTGCCTGGGTGGGGAGAGATGGTTATTTTAAATAGGATGGTCAGGGAAGATCTCGCTGAGAAGAGGATGCCTGATCACAAGTCCAAAGGAGGTGAGGGAATGGGGCAGGGCAGATGGGTGTCCTGGGGAGATGTACCCTCAGTGAGCAGAACAGTCAGCGCAAAGCACTTGAAAGGGAACACAACTGATCAGGGTGGCTGGAAAGGAGCAGAGCTGGGTGTGAGATGGGAAATGGATGACAGCGAGAATCCTGGCCTCCCTTCCTGCCCAAGGTAGGGGCCTCCAGGGGTTTGAACAGAAGACAGATGTGATCTGACTTTTGTTTTTAGAAGATGACTCTGCCTGCTTTGAGGGCTTCCCGGTGGTTCAGGTGGTAAAGAATCCACCTGCAATGCAGGAGACCCGGGTTCAATCCCTTGGTTGGGAAGATCCCCTGGAGCAGGGAACGGCAACCCACTCCAGTTTTCTTGCTTGGAGAATCCCCAAGGACAGAGGAGTCTGGAGGGCTACCCAGTCCATGGGGTCACAGAGAGTGGAACATGACCGAGTGGCTAACACTTCTGCTTTCTGCCTGCTCTATTCTCACAAGTTTTTAAATAAAACAATTCCAGAGGTGTCTACACCATCTTCCTCAGTGACCTTCTAGCACCCAGACATTCCCTGAGAACAACCCAAACAAGACTAGAACTAGGTCCCAAGATGCACAGACAACTCTCCGTGTACTGTCCCAGGGAGTTCAGGAAACAATCTGTTTCCCTTGAGAATATTTATTTATGTTGCTTAGTCACCCTATTAATGCCGCGGCCAGTTTTATCCATAAAACTTATGTTAATGCTCTGTAAGTGAAGTAAAAGTGTTACTTGCTCAGTTGTGTCCAGCTCTTTGCAACCCCATGGACTGTAGTCCGCCAGGCTCCTCTCTCCCTGGGATTTCCCAGGCAAGAATACTGGGGTGGGTTGCCATGCCCTTTTTCAGGAGACCTTCCCCACCCAGGGATGGAACCCGGGTCTCCTGAATTGCAGGCAGAATCTTTACCATCTGAGACATGGGGGAAGGCCATGAATTACACATGTGTGCACTCTTTACATCTGCAGTCCTATGTGCTTGGAAATCTACTCGATGTACAACGGCTGTACCGGATTTCATTTCCTATTAAATGCCCATTAACACAGAGGTTCTTAATTCACCTGATGTTGGAGACTTGATGAGTGGATGAATGAATGAAATGAGTACCAGCTATTATATTAATGAGTACTAAGAGCAAGATGACACCACACTTACGGCAGAAAGTGAAGAAGAACTAAGGAGCCTCTTGATGAAAGTGAAAGAGGAGAGTGAAAAAGTTGGCTTAAAGCTCAACATTCAGAAAACTAAGATCATGGCATCTGGTCCCATCACTTCATGGCAAATAGATGAGGAAACAGTGGAAACAGTGACAGACAATTTTGGGGGGCTCCAAAATCACTGCAGATGGTGACTGCATCCATGAAATTAAAAGATGCTTGCTCCTTGGAAGAAAAGCTATGACCAACCTAGACAGCACATTAAAAAGGAGAGACATTACTTTGCCAACAAAGGTCCATCTAGTCAGAGCTATGATTTTTCCAGTAGTCATGTATGGATGTGAGAGTTGGACTATAAAGAAAGCTGAGCACCAAAGAACTGATGCTTTTGAACTGCGGTGTTGGGGAAAACTCTTCAGTGTCCCTTGGACTGCAAGGAGATCCAACCAGTCCATCCTAAAGGAAATCAGTCCTGAATATTCATTGGAAGGACTGATGCTAAAGCTGAAACTCCAATACTTTGGCCACCTGATGCGAAGAACTGACTCATTTGAAAAGACGCTGATGCTGGCAAAGATCGAAGGTGAGAGGAGAAGGGGACGACAGAGGATGAGATGGTTGGATGGCATCACCGACTCAACGGACATGAGTTTGGGTAAACTCCAGGAGTTGGTGATGGACAGGGCAGCCTGGCGTGCTGCAGTCCATAGGGTCGCAAAGAGTCGGACACGACTGAGTGACTGAACTGAACTGAACAGCAGGATAACAATAATTAACAAATACCTAGCATAGGTTTCTTGCCTAGAGAATTCTGTGGACAGAGGAGCCTGGTGGGCTGCCATCTATGGGGTCGCACAGAGTCGGACACAACTGAAGCGACGTAGCATGCATGCTTGCATTGGAGAAGGATATGGCAACCCACTCCAGTATTCTTGCCTGGAGAATCCCAAGGACAGAGGAGCCTGGTGGGCTGCGGTCTATAGGGTCGCACAGAGTCGGACACGACTGTAGCGACTTAGCAGCAGCAGCAGCAGCAGCATTGGTTAACAGCGCAGGCTCTAGAGCCGTGTTCGCCGGTTCGAATCCAAGCCTCGCCACTTAGCTGCGTGACCTTGAGCGAGTTATGTAACGGCTCCCTCACTCGCATCCAACCCAGGCCAGCCACCATCTCGCCAAACCCGGGCACGTGAGAGCAAACCTGTGCAGGCGAGAAACGAGCTTCTTCCGGGCTGCCCCTGACAGCAACGCTGGCGCGCATGAGCGATTCGGCAGGTGGGCGTGGCCACGAAGCGACGCAGGGAAGTCGTACGCGCAGGGGGTGGGGCCGCGCCTGCGCATGCCGCCCCGCCATGGCGGCCGCCTGAGCGCAGTGGTGAGACGCTCTGGGGGCACCTCGGGTTGCGGCAGGCGGCGGGTAAGCTCTTTGGAGGAGCGGCGGCATGGGGAACGATGCAGGTGGCCTTCCGGCACCGAACCTGGCCTTGAAGCGCGAGCTCCCCCACGGACTTGAAGCCTTAAACCACTCAGCCTCAGTTTTCTAAGCGAGGATGTGGGGTGGGGAGGAGTCCCTGCCTGCCTGTGGGTTTCCGTCTGGGGTCCAAGCAGCCCCCTGGGTTTCGGATTAGGAAGGGACGACGATGCCCGAGCTGTGACTCCTGGTTGAGAGGGCATGCGTAGCCCGCCGGCTGGAGTCCTCAGAGGCGGCGTGACAGAGGGAATGAAGAGCCCTAAGGACCAAGGACCCTGGAGCCCCTGACTCTGACCCGCGCCGTGGCCGGGGCCAAGTCTCAGCTCCCCAGCCCTGGGCCTCGGCTCCGGAATCGCGCCCAGTTCCCCGTCGTTGATGACTAGGTGACACCTGGCAGAGAGAGAGCCTGGGAGGCAGGCAGGTGTTCCAACCACCCAGATCCCGGCAAACTGCTTTTAGCGGGCACCCTTGACAGGGTTAGGATGACAGCGTCGGCGTCTGGCCCCCATAGCCTAGAAGAACCAAGGACACTTGTCAGCAACTCCTGTGAGATGAATCTGCAGCACGAAGGAGGGGGCGGAGGTCCTATCTGCAGTTGGGGTGTCCTTTCCCACCTCCCCAATCAGGAGAGGGGACTGAAGCCCATCCAACCCCATAATTCACAGACCAAGACCATGAGTCAGCTGTTCCTAAGTAGAGATACTGACTATTGCCTTTTCCCATCTTCCAGCACATCCTTTAATAATTATTCTTATCAGTACTATAATGATGAAAGTGAAAGTGAGAGTCACTCAGTCCTGTCTTAACTCTTTGCAACCCCGTGGACTGTAGCCCTGCCAGGTTCCTCTGTCCCTGTATTTCTTCAGGCAAGAATACTGGAGTGGGTAGCCATTCCCTACTCTAGGGGATCTTCCTGACCCAGGGATCAAACCCTCCTCTCTTGCCTCTCCTGCACTGGCAGGCAGGTTCTTTACCAGCTGAGGCACCGGGCAAGTTGAGCACTTACTATGTCTTGAACCCTGAAAGTGATCATTGTCTCTTCTAATGCTCATGTAGACCCTGAGACGGGTCCAAGGTGCCCCTGTAATTCCCAGAGATCTGGTTCTAGGGAAAGCCCCTTAAAGGGAATCCCCTTTACCTAGTACTTCATTGTAGAGTGTGTTTCCTGGTAGGCCGGGGCAGGTTGGTTTTCAAAATAGAAATTTCAAGGAATCTAGATCATACCACCTGAAAGTGCCCAATCTCGTCTGATCTCAGAAGCTAAGCAGGGTTGGGCCTGTTTGGCACTTGGACGGGAGAAATTTCAACTGCAAGTTAAAGGAGCTTATTTTTTTGTCTATATTTAAAAGTATTGGTGTATAACTGCAGTGTTACATCTTTTAGTCCTCAGGGAGCCAAATCTGCCTTTAAAATGATTGGTCATGGTTGGCCTACACTGTGTTAAGAGTGGATCCTCTTCGTGGATCCACCCTAATTTTTCCAGTCCTCATTGTTTGAGGGCTTTTGCCTGTGAGGCAACAACCCTCCCCACCCACCCACCCCCAGCACTTCTCCTCCATCAATTTCTGCACCATGAAATCTTGCATCCATTTATCAGATTCACAGCTTCACCTCACAACACAGTAACTTTGTGCAGGTTTATCACATCAGATAGAAAAGCCAGCATGGAGTGACTCTTTTTATAGTAAACGTTTATGTTGGTACTTTTGCTTCCCCGTGGCAAGTGCTTAAATGTAGGAATTCAGTTATGTGGACTCAGATTATAGACCGTGGTGGCTTATGACGATCCCATTTTCCAATTGAAGGAATGGAGGCCCAAGAGGTTTCATGATATTCGTGGGGCACACGGCTAGTGCACACATCTACCCAGATAGGAGTGGTTCCTGTAGGGGGCCAGGGATTGTGGCAGGTTTGTGTCAAACACCTGAAACCAACCCCATGACAAGAAAATTGTGGGGTTTATTTACAATTGCTGTGCACCAAGGACTCTGCTCAGTGCATGACACACACCTTCCACATCCTGCTGCCCCCAACCCCGCAAGCTGAGAATATAGTTGAAGAAACTGGTCCAGAGAGGTGAAGTGATTTTCTCAGGGTCACACAGTGAGGAGGTTGGAGACAAGCTTTAACACCTGCTCCGCCCAGCATCACAGCCCTAGGCTCTGTCCACATGCTGCTGCTGTCTGATGGTTTTTGATGAGGTGGAACATTTGATGGAGGAAGAGCTTTCCTGTTTTTGTTTCTTTTTTTTTTCGGCCATGCCTAATGGCATGTGGGATCTTAGTTCCCTGACCAGGGATCAAACTCACCCCCTGCATTAGAAGTGCAGAGTCTTAACCTCTGGACTGCCAGGGAAGTCTCAAGCCTTCCTGTTTTGTTTTGTTTTTCCCACATTTTAGAAAAGTTTATCTTTGTGTGTGTATGTTGGTTTCTGCCAAACATCAACATGAATCAGCCACAGGTGTACTTACATCCCCTCCCTCTTGAAGCTCCCTCCCACCTTCCTCCCCACCCCACTCCTCTAAGTTGTTACCGATCCCCAGTTTGAGTTCCCTGAGTCCATACAACAAATTCCCATTGACTGTCTATTTTACATATGGTAATGTAAGTTTCCATGTTAACTATACATCCCACCCTCTCCTTCCTCCCCTCCCCACCCTCCCCATGTCCATAAGTCTGTTCTCTATGTCTGTGTCTCCATTGCTACCCTGCAAATAATTTCATCACTACCATCTTTCTAGATTCCATATATATGCATTAGTATATAATATTTCTTTTCCTGACTTACTTCACTCTGTATAATAGTCTCTAGGTTCATCCACCTCATTAGAACTGACTCAAATGTGTTCATTTTTATGGCTGAGTAGTATTCCATTGTATATATGTACCACAACTTCTTTATCCATTCATCTATCATTGGACATCTAGGTTGCCTGCATGTTTTAGCTATTGTAAATAGTGCTGCAGTGAACACTGGGGTACGTGTGTCTTTTTCAGTTTTTGTTTCCTAAGGGTATATGCCTAGGAGTGGGATTGCTGGATCATGTGGTGGTTTTATTTCTAGGTTTTTAAGGACTCTTCATACTGTCTTACATAGTCCAAGCCTTCCTATTTTTAACCACTTTGCCTCCAGCATGGTTTTCCAAATTTTAGTTATTGTTGGGTCACCTTCATAATTCTTCAAAACCTATATATCACCTGTACAATGATTCCTTTAGTTGATTTTGCTTTAAATCCACTCACTTTTTTTAAAGTTTAAAAAGAAGATTTTAAAACAAATGATATGTGGGCAGCTGGAGTCAATTTCTAGGAAGAGAAAAGATTATAGGGAAAAAACTACTCAATGTGTCGTGTAAATTGTGATTAAATACTGTTTTAAGAAAAACTAGCTGCCAGAGACAAATTGGGTGACTAATGGAGAAAACTGACCATGAACTGGGTTTTAAATGATATAAAGGAATTGTTAGTTATCTTAGGTCTGCTAATGGTCTTTTGGTTATGTAGGAGCATGTTCTTACGAGACAGACAGATGCTGAAAAATTATTTAGAGTAAAATGTCATGATGTCTGGAAGGTGCTCAGTTCAGGGGAGAAAAAAAACCTAGATTGACTGATCACGTATGACAGTGTGCATGATCACTGAATCTAAGCAGTGGGTATATGGCTGTTTATTACACTGTGCCCTCAACTTGCTAGTATTTGAAATTTTTCATAACAAAAAGGTTGGAAAAAATAAAAAGGATAGGAAAACTGTTTTCAGTATAAATGGAAATTTGGATCCCTTGCCACATATAAAAGGTTACTATGAAAGTCAACACCGTGCTAAACAGAGTAACATCTCTGTTTATTATCTCGCCAGGGCCCTGAGACGTTCACCTGCAGGATTACGAGAGGACTGAAAAGAGAAGCCTTTCTTCCAGGGTGACCCGGAGCGCTCTGCCCCTGGGGTACGTCACTCACACCGCTCCCCCCGGGACCTGCTGTCTGAGGACTTGCTCTCGCCCCTCAGGTGCTGCCGTCCATGGTCACCGGCTCCCGCGCCCGCCATGGACGAGATCACCTTCAGAAGCGACACTGTGCTGTCAGACGTCCACCTGTACACCCCGAACCAGCGGCGCCTCATGGTGCGGCTGAACGGCATGGGGCAGCCGGGTAAGCTGCCGCAGCCCGGGAGCCCACTGTGTTTTCTGCGTTCTCACAGAAAGGATGAGGAGGACCAGCTTGTCTGACTTAACCCTCGCAGCACTTCTTAGGAGCCCCTGTCTCACAGAGCAAGCCCCCCCCACCCCGCGCCCTGCCAAGCCCCTGCCGTGTGCCAGGCCGGATGTGATGCTGGGAAAGTGGAGGGGATGGGCTGAACTCTGCTCTCGGGGAGCCCACAGACCAGTCGGGGAGACGTGGCCCTCTCCCAGGCTGGCTTCTCCCGCCAGGGCCCCCTGGTTTTCTTCCCACACACCCTCCCCCATTCCTCTAGCCCAAGGGATCTTTTCTTTCTTTTTAATATTTATTTTTATTTAATCATTTGACTGCACCGGTCTAAGTTGCAGCACACAGGATCTTTGCTCTTCTCTGCTGCATGCGGGACCTAGTTCCCTGACCAGGGATCAAACCAGGATCCTCTACACTCAGAGTGCAGAATCTTAGCTGATGGATCACCAAGGAAGTGCCCCAGGGGTTCTTATGAAAAATGCAGATCACACCACTGCCCAGATTCAGACCCTCCGGTGGCTTCCTGTGCTCTCAGAATGAAACCAGAGTCCTCACCTTGGCCTTTGAGGCTCAGCCTGGCCCCTGCCCAAGTGTCCACACCTTCTCACTCGCCATCAATGCCCAGCAGCCACTTCTGGGTCCTTTCTGTCCCTCACACCAGGCACACACCTTCCTCTCTGAGCACCTTTGCGCCTGCTCTTCACTCTGCCCAGAACATTCTCCCCTCCCGGGACCTCCCTGGCCACCCTCCCCAGCTCCTGTCACCCTGTGCTTGCTTATTTTTTTGTCGCGATTAGTTACTCTCCCTTTCCCTCCTGTCCCCATTTGGATTCCAGGATTCAGGAAACTGGCTCAGAACAGATGAGCTACTTGGTCCGGGGATCAGACAGCAGGGACACAGAGGACTCTGGCCCGGGACTGTCCACTCAAGTCCTGGCACCCCCTACCTCCAGCCTGGCACCATACTCTTAGCGAAACTTGTCCCAGTGACTCTCTGGGCCCCAGGTGGTGAGGGCCCCGGCATCCGTGTCCCAGCCTCCAGACCTCAAGGCAGGACAGTGTTGCAAGGAAGGCAGTGGCCCAGGGGTCGGGGAGACTGGATTTGGATCCTGCCTCAGCCACACCCACAGCTGTGTGACCTTGGTCAGCTCACTTGACTTGTGAGCCTCAGTTTCCACATCTGTAAAATGGAGCAACACTGTTGGGTTCATGGCTGCTGTGAGGCGTAAATGAGAGCACGTGAGCTGAGGGCCTGCAGTGTAGGTCAGAACGTGGCTGCTCTGAGACCACAGCTTCACAGCCGAATCACACGGGCCTTTTCTGCTGCCATCACGATGTCTCCACCTGGCCCTTTTCTTTTCCACTGTGGTTTATTATGTGACAGTGAACATCGTTCCCTCTGCTATGCAGTAGGACCTTATTTGCCTCCCCGCCTCTCCCCACCCCGCCCAGCCTTTAAAACTCTTTCCAGGTGGAAATTGAGGAAAGGAAATAGGAAAGGAGACAGTGTAGAAATACTCTGTGTGTTTCGCTTTCAGTCTTCCTGTCCCAGTTCAAGCTTCTGTGGGACCGAGACTCTCAGACTGACTCAGGGGCCAAGGGTGGCAATCACACAGAGGGGACCCCTCCCGCCGGCACCGTCTGCAGCCACGTGGGGGCCTCCCTCCAGGCAGGGGCTGACACCACCACCCCAGAAGGGTTGGCAGCTCAGCTGGACGAGGACGGGGACTTGGACGTCGTGAGAAGACCCCGGGCTGCCTCGGCCTCCGAGCCACCAGGGCCTCCGAGAGACAAGGTACATCCCATGATCCTAACGCAGGAGGAAGACGAAGTCCTGGGAGACGAAGCCCCAGAGAGCAGCCCCTACAACGTCATCAAAATAGGTAAATAAAGGGCCGCTCACCTGCCACCAGGGCAGCGCCACAGTGGGTCAGGGCACACGGCCCCCTGAGCGCTGGCCAGTCCAGGCATCACAGGGCGGGCCAGGTCAGCAGGACCCGAGCACAGACACTGGAGCCCGCCGGGGAGAGTGCCAAAACGTGGTCAGACCCCCCTCCTACTCCAGACTCCTCAGTGGCTCCCGTTGCCCTCGGGACACAGTCCATGAGCTCAGCTTAGCTTGGCCCACCTCCCCAGCCTCAGTTCCCACACCGCCCACCCTCTCACCTTCTGTGCGCTTCCTCACCTGCGCGCCTCCGCTGGAGCGAACCTCCGTCCCAGAGGGCCTGCCCCGCCCCTGCTTCCCTGGCTGACACGTTCCCCGTTGTTGTAGTGCGAGTCCCAGCTCGGCAGTCAGCTGTTCCAGAAGCCTTGCCGCTGCGGCTGCCACCTGCCTCGGCATCCTGAGCCCACGCGGCTGCCCGGCTGTGGTCGGGGTTGTCGCTGGAAGACTGGGCCAGCGGGGGCAGGCAGCAGGGAGCCCTGGCAGATTCCAGAGCCGGATCGGGGCAGAGGAAGACGGAGAGGGAAGTAGGTCCATAGTCAACCTGGAGGAGCAGGTGGGCCGATCAGATGGCCCGGGAGTGGGAGCTAGAAGCTGGGGGCGCGGGGCGGGAGGGGGTCTCAGCGGGCCCTTGGGCAGGGCCCAGAGCGTCCACACCTGCCCGGGGTCAGGGCAGAGGGCATTGGCAGAGCAGGGATTTTGATCTCCGGAAATGCCAGGGGTGGAAAGCAGCAAGGGCAGGAAGTAAGCCAGCAGTGATGAGGCACCTGTTGTGTTGTGATGTCCACCTTCATCACCTCAGTGGTCTTCACAGACCCTCTAGGGCGTGGTTCAGATGAGGAAGTGACAGGCTCAAGGCCGTGCAGTTTGGGGCCAGTGAGGGAGGTTCTGAACCCATGTGGACCGTCTCCTCAGGCAGGGCTCCGGCCACCCCCGCCCTGCTCGTCTGCGGGGAGGAGCTCTGATTTGAATCTGTTCATTGAGATCTAGAATCCAGGTGGTGCCTGAGGTCCCAGGTAAAGGCCTCCCTCAATACTGGCCCAGGTCGGGGGCATGGGATCCACTGGACTCTCTCAAACACCCTAACAGAACAGCCACTCTGAGTGATAGCAGCCTGGTCAGCGGTCCAGGACACCATGACCAAGCGCCTGCTGCTCCCCGGCCAGCTGGTTCTAGATCGCCCGGCGGGGCCGCTTCTCTGTTTCCTGTGGATTGTCTCTAGTCCCTGCGGCCCTCCCAGGGATGAGTGTTCCCATTTCCCAGAGGAGGGAGCTGAGGCTCAGAGAGGTTGAGGAACTTGCCCACGTCACTCAGCTAATCAGTACAGAGCCTTGATTCACACTGGGTCTGTCCGACCCCACCGCCCATGTTCCCTGCCCACGTCGTGTGACCGGAACACTGGAAAGTTCTGTTGTCAAAAATCTAACGCTTACTCGTGGACCAGCCAGGAATTCACAGACACAAGGTTCCAAGTAAATTATGAGCATTTCCCCCATTTTATAGATAAAGACCTGGAACCCAAAGGGAACGCAGAAGAGGCAGGGCTGGAACTTGGGCTGTCGGATTTCTTGAGTCACTTGCCTTTTCCATTGGTCTGAGACTCACACCATTACTTTAACCGCAGAGCTCAGTCTCCTTTTCTGTGAAATGGGTGTAATCTCCCTGGTTGTAAGGAACAGAGGGAGCTGGCCCACATGGAGCCCTTAGTACAGTGCCTGGCACATAGTAGGTGCTCAATAAATATGAGTTGCCGTCAGCTTCATTCCCGGGGACCAATCAGTGCGCAGGAGGGAGATAGCTGAGGAGGAGAGTCTGGGTTCCCACAGGCCTGGAGACTGTCCTGACGGGCCGGGCACCCCTCAGACACTGAGACTATTTGCCTCACCCCCTTTGCTAACCCTGGGGTTTCTCATGGGGCTTCCCAGGTGGCTCAGGGGTAAAGAATCTGCCTGCCAATGCAGGAGACTTGGGTTTGATCCCTGGATCAGGAAGATCCCCTGGAGGAGGAAATGGCAACCCACTTCAGTATTCTTGCCCGGAAAATCCCATGGACAGAGGAGCCTGGCGGGCTACAGTTCATGGGGTCACAAAGATTTGGACGCAACTGAGCTACTGAGCACGTATGAAAGTTCCTCAAGCTGGGCTTTTATGCTCTTAACGAGGCCACTGGGATTGTTTAAGTGTAAACTGGCTTTCCCATGAGGCAGGAGCTCACCACCCTTGACCCTGGTTAGGGAGGCCTTTGAGCCCACAAATGAGACGATGTTATTTCTGCATCTTGTGAAGGAGCAACCCATGGCTCTGGTGCTGAGGTTGGTGACTCATGCCACCAGCCAGATCCGTGACCGAGCCTGGGTCACCCTCAGGTCTGTGAGCTCAGTCCACGTTCTCGCTCAAGGGAAGCCAAGCACCCCTTAAATGCAGCCAGAGGCAAAACTTCAGTCCAAGGGACCTCTGGGAGAAAAGACCAGGCTCAGACTACCGAGATTCCCATGGGAAGGTGCCTCTGGCTTGGCCAGGCAGACTGGAAGGAGGCAAAGAAAGATGGAATGAGGCCCCTCTGCTGGGGGACCCGAGTCACAGGGGGAGAGTGGGCCAGGGACAGTGCAGGGGCTGCAGAGACTGGGGAGGAGGTGGGGTGGGGTGTTTGGACTAAAGGTCCAAGGCAGCTGGAGAAGAGAGCCCCCTGGGAAGGCCTCTTCTCACACGCACACTCGCACACACTCACCCCTTCAGCCTTGCTGTTTCTTCTCCCAGCCCTGCTCCCTGCTCCTGGTTTGATGTGAGTGGCTGCCCTGCCATGCATGTGTCCTGGTATTTGATTTGCTGGCCATCACCATCTCACTTAAAGATGCAAGAGCCAGTTCTTCTCTAACAGGAAAAATGTTTGCCGTCACTCTTTCTTCTTGACCTCATAGTTCTGTGCTCCGTCCTGACCCCACTAACCGGCACTAGATTGTGTCCTGTG
Organism: Cervus elaphus; assembly: GCF_910594005.1. Classification (NCBI taxonomy): domain Eukaryota; kingdom Metazoa; phylum Chordata; class Mammalia; order Artiodactyla; family Cervidae; genus Cervus; species Cervus elaphus. Next base: position 22,224,732 of record NC_057824.1, read on the forward strand.
TTTGAGAATACTTCAAGTGAAGTGTGGGGTGTGTGTTGGTGGTTAAGTTGGGCCAAGTCCTTTTGTGGCCGGAATATCCCGGCCACGGTCTGGACTTGAGTCCAGGCTTCAGTGATCTGAAGGAAAGGAATACTCATCCCGCCCTGGAGGCTAGCGGACGGCCACGTGGCCTGTTTTTCTGCTGCTGTTTAGAACGCCGGCCTCCAGCCCCCGTCCTACCGTGTCGGCCACCTCGCCCGCACCCTGTCTGTGTCCTGTCCATCCCTGTTTTCACAGTGGCCCTTTCTCTCTTGGTTTCCGCCCCATCCAGAGCACACCATGGCCACCCCCCTGGAGGATGTTGGCAAGCAGGTGGGTAGGTCCCGTCCTCTCCCCGCGGCCCTGCAGGGTCTCTTGAGAGCCTCAGGTCACCTGCCGTCCCTGCCTCCTCTCCCCTCCAGGTGTGGCGGGGTGCCCTGCTCCTGGCAGACTACATCCTGTTCCAGCGAGACCTCTTCCAGGGTCGCACAGTGCTGGAGCTCGGGGCGGGCACCGGGCTGGCCAGCATCATCGCAGCCACTGTGGCACAGACTGTATATTGTACAGGTAAAGCCCCACCATCCCGGGCTACGGGGGAGCTTTTTCTTCACAAAGGGTGTGCTGACTGGATAAAAGAGGGAGGGAGGGAGACTGGGAATCCGACCTTGGCAGCTCTTGATTCTGCCCTTCTCCCTGGCTGGTTTTCTCCACCCTCTGCTGTTTTCCCAGCAATTCCAGCAGGTTCAGGACCAGCAGCTTGGCTGGTACCTCTGCTCACACCCCCTCAAGAAAGTAAACATCTCAGAAATCAGGAAGAGTGTACCTCTCTTAAGGCTTAAAGATGGGTTTCCCAGGTGGCACTAGTGGTAAAGAATCCACCTCCCAACACAGGAGACATAAGAGACACAGGTTCAATCCCTGGGTCAGGAAGATCCCCTGGAGGAGGGACTGGCAACCCACTCCAGTGTTCTTGCCTGGAGAATCCCATGGGCAGAGGAGCCTGGCAGGCTACAGTTGCAGAGTTGGCTATGACTGAAGTGACTTAGTACAAGGCTTCAGTTCAGTCGCTCAGTCGTGTCCAACTCTTTGCGACCCCATGAACCGCAGCACGCCAGGCCTCCCTGTCCTTCACCAACTCCCGGAGCTTACCCAAACTCATGTTCATTGAGTCGGTGATACCATCCAACCATCTCATCCTCTGTCATCCCCTTCTCCTCCTGTCTTCAATCTTTCCCAGTGTTAGGGTCTTTTCAGATGAGTCAGTTCTTCACATCAGGTGGCCAAAGTATTGGAGTTTCAGTTTCAGCATCACTCCTGCCAAGGAACACCCAGGACTGATCTCCCAGGATGGACTGGTTGGATCTCCTTGCTGTCCAAGGGACTCTGAAGAGTCTCCTGCAACACCACAGGCTTAAAGACAGTTTATTATTTTTTTCCTGATTATAGAAATCTTGCCTACTCTCTTGGACAATTTGTAGAACAGCAAATAAATTTCCTCATAATTTCACAATCCCCAGATAGTGTCAGCAGTGTGCAGGCCACTGCATGCCACACATGGGAAACCTGGGGTGAACGAAACAGATCAAGTCGCTGTACGCAGGAAGCTTCGGAGTCTATTCTTTAACTGTGTAAATTATTTTTTACAATCTTTTCCTTTGTATGTACATGCTCCCAAATAACTTAGATCAAACTACATATATTCAGTGCCTTATCCTGTCAAAAATGTCAGAAAATAGGAAGCACATTTTCCATTGTCATTAAGTTATTGATAAATAACTTAATGGCTGATTCATGTCAATGTATGGCCAAAACCACTACAATATTGTAAAGTAATTAGCCTCCAATTAAAATAAATTAATTAATTTTTAAAAATTAACCTTTAATGATCAAGCAGTATTTCATCCCTTTTCTCTTTTTTTTTTAACCATTCTCCTATTGCTGGACATTTTGGCTGTTTTCATGTGGTATAGTTTTGTTTTTTGGTTTTTTTTTTTTGCTTTTCTTTTGCACTGCAACCAATACCTTTGTGCCTCTTCAGTTGATGATCCTTAAACCAGATTCCTGGAAGTGAGTGGGACCTTTCTTAAGCTTTTGATGTAAGTGTGTTAGTCACTCAGTCGTGTCCAACTCTGCCACCCCATGGACTATAGGCTCCCACTCCAGGCTCCTCTGTCCATGGAATTCTCCAGACAAGAATACTGGAGAGGGTTGCGATGCCCTCCTCCAGGGGATCTTCCCAACCCAGGGATCAAACCTGGGTCTCCTGCATTGCAGGCAGATTCTTTACCGTCTGAGCCCCCAGGGAAGCCTGTACCTACTTGTTAATGTACTTAATGATTGCTTTTTAAAAGCTTTATTTTGAAATAGTATTAGATTCACACAAAAGTTGCCAGAACAGTACAGAAAGTGCCGTGCACCCTCCCCCCAACTCCTACCGTGATGACATCAGGGGTCACACCCGCAAACTGACACAGGGCAGTACCTCCAGCTACACTCCAGACTTGGCCGGGGTGCTTCCTCAGGGACAGTCTACCAGTTTGTAAGAAAGTATGATCTCAGCAGGCGATTATTATTAATGTTCTTCTTTTTTAAATCTTTAATAGCCGCTAGGCAGAAAGTGGTGTCTGCTGACACGCTTTGTGTTTCATCAGATTCTTAGTTTATGTTTCCATGGCGCCCATCTTTTGCATCTGGGCTGAGAAAGGGGAAGCCTGGGAGGCAGGCGTCCTGCTCAGATACCCTGTGTCAGCCACTGGTCAGGAGTCTGCAGCAAGGCCACTCTGTGGCTCCTGGACAGTTGGTGTAAATGGCCAGTGAACTTGACAGAGTCAAGTCACCAAGCAGCACCCGAGGGCTGTGCTCACGCCTGGAGCCTGACACCAGCATCTCATCTGTTAGTGATTATCTTTCCCTTGAGAGAGCGTGCCTGCAGGCAGCATATTACAGTTAGTAAGGCCTTTTCGTGAGCGCCAGCACCTGCAAGCTCACAGCGACCCCAGGCAGCCTGTCAGCATCCCCTCTTTCCAAACGGGAGGGGCTGAGGTCAGGTGGCTGGCCCACAGTCACCCCGGGAGCCCCCTCGGGGCCAACCGAGGGGTGGAGGGCGGAGGCAGCCCCAGGCTCCGGGTCCCCCACCCCCACTCAGCCAGCACTGCCTCTCTCGAATCCGCTTGGCACGTTAGAATCCGACACGAGATCTTCTGACAAAAATACCATAAAGGCTTAAAAACTGCTGACCCAGCCCTGTGCTGCCAGGAACATCCCTCAGTGTTCTGTTCCCAGAGCCCCAGCAGCAGGGACAGGGCTTCCCGCCACCCCCACTCCCACCACCCCCGGGCTCTGCATGGTCCCTGGGTAGAGACACTGGTCCAGTCCCAGGGAGGTCTGGGGGTGGGGGGACGGCGGGGGGTGCTCCATGGTCAAGGAAAGCCATTCACAAGGCTTCCCATGCACTCCACATGCTTGCTCTTCTGATTGAAAAGTTAATTTTGGCAAAGCACCGCCCTGGCCCCCTTCCAGGGCTCACCGAGCTACAACTCAGTTCTGCTCAAGTGGCGGAACCCCTGCCTGGTCAGAGCAGCAGGCGGGTGGGGAGATGCGATGGTGGCAACAGTGAGTCAAACCCCGGGGCGTGGCTGTCAGCCCGCCTGACGCTGCTCTGTCCCCACCAGTCACATCCAGACGCCCTCCTGGCTCATCCATCTGCTGGGGCGTCAAAGAGCAAGCCTCGATTTGGAGTCAGAGATGCTTGGGTACAGACTTTCCTGATGGTCTAAGGATCCGCTAAGGATCCTGCCAGTGCCGGGGACACGGGTTCGATCCCTGGTCTGGGAAGATCCCACGTGGCACAGAGCAGCTAAGCCCCGGGCAGCACAGCTACTGAGCCCATGCTCTAGAGGTACTTGGGTTCTACTCCCAGCCCTGGCTCCACCCAACCACATGACTTGGCCCCGGCCACTTCGTCTGTGACAGGACCCTGACACCAGCTCAGGGTCGTTAGAAAGGTCAAGGGTGGACTCGGGAAGCGCGTGCATGTTTCATGAGCTCTGAAGATGTTTGGAGTTCTCATTCCTCCTCTCTGGAATGCGGAGTCTGCCCCACGAGGACAATCTTCTTCTCTAAGGAAGAGATCATGAGAAGCCTTAAGGTGAACATACTTCATTTTGGCATGAAACACACAGGAGGAACATTGGTTTCCATTTTGCACATCTCTGCCGCCAGGCCATGGGCAGGAGCTCTCTGCAGGCGGGAGCACGGAGGTGAAGGGCCAGCGCTTCATGGCTGCCCTCTGTCTCCCCAGATGTCGGTGCAGACCTCTTGGCCATGTGCCAGCGAAACATCGCCCTCAACAGCCACCTGCTCGCCTCTGGAGGTGAGGCCTGCTGGGTCCCCGCCTGGGAGGGGGGCTCCTCTGTCTGGCAGGTGGGCCGGACACCCAGAACCGGGGCACCGGGAGGCAGTTTCACCCCAGACAGGAGGGAGCAGACATCCTGGCCTCGTGGCCCTGCAGGAGTGCGATGGCTCTGTCCTTCCTCCTCTCTGCCCACGCCTCCACTGTGCCCACCTCCGCCCTCTCCTCCCCACAGGCCACAGGGCCCCCGCCAGGTCTCCCCAGCTCCTTGTCTGACCGCTTCCCTCCCCGCTGAGCATCTTCCAGGGGCAAAGTCTGAGCTCCTCCTCTGGCTCCTGCCCCCTCTCCTGACAGCCGCACCGTCCAGCCCTGCACCCAGAGGGCCACAGATTCACCTCACATGCCCTTCCTTCGGCCTGGGGTGCCCCCTGCCCCATCGGCCTGACCACCCAAAAGAGGATGCTGCTGATGGAGGCGCTGCCTGTGCACACCCCTCCCTCACACAGCCAGGGGGATTTCCCAGACTCGGACAGGGTCAGCCGGTCCCACAGGCTTCAGACCCTTCAGAGACTGCCCATTGTTCTTGGAGCAGAGACCCAGCTCCTTTGCTCGTCTGGATCCTCTGGGGTCTGGTCTCTGCCCGTTGGCAGTCCCTACCCTACCTCCACTCCAGACATCCTGGCCTGGCTGGAGACTTGGTCTGGAAGCATGTCCTTTTCACATCAGCATCTGCTGCCCGCTGGTCTCCTGGGACAGGGACGTGCCTCATAAGACTGCTCCCTGGGCCAGCACCAGGCCTGACGCTTAACGTGAAAAGCATGGGATGGGGGACTTCCCTGATGGTCCAGTGGTTACTATTCCATGCTTCCACTGCTGGGGCCCCAAGTTCAGTCCTCGGTCAGGAAATCAAAATACCACAAGCCACACAGCATGACCAAAAAATAAATAAATAGTGGGACGGGTGGACCGTGAGGTGAAGTGAGAGGTTCGTCTTCCCTAACTGTGCTGAGTTTGGGGAGTTGCGCTTGCATCTGTTTTGCAGGCGGTGTGGTCAAGGTCAAGGAGCTGGACTGGCTGAGAGACAACCTCTGCACGGGTACGTGGCCGCCTCGCTCGGGTCCCTGTTCGTTCCTTCGTGGCTTCTCGGGCCGCCTCGAGGCTGTCCGCCCTGTGGCCTCGGCTGACCAGCAGGGCCCTGTGTCCATTGGCTGATGAGCGACAGCTGCCCTCCTTGCTGCCCATGCCAGGCGCCCCACACTCGTTCTGTTGTTGGGACTCACCACATCACTGTCTCGTCTGTCCTGTAGTCCCTGGGTCACGCGCGAAGATGGGTGCCCAGAGAGGTTCGGTGCTTGCCCAGGGCCACAGGTACTGGCCGGGCAAGGTGTGAACCCGAGCCTGTGGGACTCCCGGGCTGAGACCATTTGCCTGCAGGAGTCGGCTCGTGGGGGTTCAGGGTCCGCTGGGCGGGGGAGATTGCTAAATTTTGCTTTTTAAGTTTCTTGTACAGACTAACTCACACTCACACCCTTGCTCCTTTTCTTGGTACAAGAACTTTTCCTGCCAGACGTGGGATGAGGAAACCACTGTTGCGTGCAGCCAGTGCACTTGAGGTCCCTTGGTCCCCCTGATAGTCCTGTGAGGGAAGCCTTGTCAGGCCCATCCTAGCATGAACACCGCAGCCCAGAGAGGTGAAGCGCTTTTCTCAGGTCACACAGCAAGTCCACGGGGCCGGGAGTGCCGAGGACGGAGGGGCAGCCCCTGTTCTGTTCAGGCTGCCGGCCAAGGCAGCAGGTCCAGCCCCTCGTGGCTGAGGCAGGCCAGGCAGAAGCTCCTGCTGGGATTCAGGGCTGCCTGGCGGTGCCCTCTGTGCCCCCTCACCCACCCCGGCTTCTTCTCCTAAAGCTTACTGCAGTCCATCTCGGTGAGAACTGGTGGCCCGCAGAGCAAGGGCTGAGCCCGTGATGTGCTTCCGCTTCCACAGACCCCGAGGCCCCCTTCAGCTGGTCCGAGGAGGACATCTCCCACCTGTACGGCAACACCACCATACTGCTGGCGGCCGAAGGTGAGGGCGCCTCTGCCTTACCACATGTGGTCCTCGGGGGGTGGTCCTCAGGGGTGGCCTCCCGCCACGGCTCCTGCCGCTTTCCTTCTGAGCTGCGACTGATCACGTCCATACAGGTTCCTTCCCAGGGTCCTTGGGATCCGCTAAGGGATCCTCCTCCCTGACGTTTGCCTGTTTTCTTCCCCTCAGTGTTTTATGATGACGACCTAACTGATGCTGTGTTTAAAACCCTCTCCCGACTGGCCCACAAGCTCAAGAACGCCTGCACCGCCATCCTCTCGGTGGAGAAGAGGTGAGCTCCGCGCGGGCCAGGCCACCCTAGCCTGCCATATGCGTCCATCCCTGTCGTCCTTGTCCCTTCCTCATCCAGCACCTGCTGTCTCTGACACATGCAGCCTCCTGTGACCCCCCACTCAACAGCGCGTGTGCCAGCGCCCCCATCGCACAGCCACAGGGAGGAGGCTGAGACTTCAGGGGGCTGGAGCTCTGGGGACCCGTCCAGGCCCTGCTGGGCAGTGGGCACCCCGGAGCCCAGATGCATGGCCGCAGCGTTCGCCGAGGCGCTCCCTGTCTGTGCCCCGCGCCCCTGTCCTCCCCGATTGCACTCACAGCCCCTCCAGGGCGCTTCCCCAGGAGGTCCTGAGATGCTAGGGCTCCCGTTGCGGGAGTGACCCTCATGGTAGATGCAGCGCGGGGCCGCTACACACATTTTCCTCTAATCCATAAGCTAGCCCACAGCTCTCCTGAAGGCAGTTTAGAATCGATAGCAAAAATCAAACCCGAGCAGACTCACCGACCCAGCAGCTCAGCTTCTAGAACCGGCCCTGTGGCCGCAATCGCGGGCGGGCCCAGAGCCATCCTGTCGGGCATGGCTGCTCCCGCAGCTTTTACACGATGAGGCCCAGGACGCCCACCTGCTTGGTCCCCGTGACCTGTGGCCCCTCGTGGACCCGATCACTTGGTTTGAACTTGACACCTGCCCCTCCCCTCTGAGCCCCGTCTGCGGGGATGAGTGGAGGTGGTCACTGACCCTCCTCCAAGGTTTCCTGCTCAGCACGCGGAGGCGCTCGCTAAAAGTCCGGCGGGACGGGAGGGACCGAAAGCCCCGGGGGTGATGGCGGCGCTCTCTCTGGTTGCGCGCAGGCTGAACTTCACGCTGAGGCACCTGGACGTCACGTGCGAGGCCTACGACCACTTCCGCGCGTGGCTGCGGCGGCTGGAGGGGCTGGCTGGCGGGCGCCTGCGCTTCGCGGTGGAGCCGGTGGACGCCTCGTTCCCGCAGCTCCTGGTGTACGAGCGCATCCAGCAGCTGGTAGGTGCACCGGCGCCGGGCTGCTGGCTCTGGGCGAGGCCGCGGGCCGCAGGCGCAGGAGGCGATGAGCCAGCGTCCAGGTTGGGCCCGGCCCGAGCTCTAGCGGCCGATCGCTGCGCTGGGCCCTCCTTGTCTGGCGCAGTGAATGGTCACCTGGCTTTAGGGCACGTTCTTTCCCCGCGGGCAGTGCGGACTCCGGGGGAAGCCGGCAAGCGGGGGAGGGGGCGTTTGGTTGGGCCTACGGCCACTCTTCACTGTGAAAGTGTGTGGCCTCGCCGGCTGGGGAGGGTGGGTCTGATGGCCCTGGGCCCTTCTAACTGGCGGGCAGGGTCCTCTCACGTGGGCCTCTGAGCGGTCACCCTGATGACAGGCGCCAGGTGTTGGCTGCCTCCCCACCCGGGCAAGGTGAATTCGCGGGAAATGGCAGCAGTGTGTGCTCGGTCGCTCAGTCATGTCCGACTCTGCGTGACCCCATGGACTGTAGCCCACCAGGCTTCTCTGTCCTTGGGATTATCTAGGCCAGAGTGCTGCAGTGGGTAGCCTTTCCCTTCTCCAGTGGATCTTCCTGACCCAGGGATGGAACCCAGGTCTCTCACACTGCAGGCAGATTCTTTACCAGGGAAGCCAGGGTTAACCCTACAGGCACATCACTTCCTATTTCAGTTTTAAAACCAGCACTGGGGGGAAATTTGGAAAGTCTAAAATCCCCTTTAAAATTCCTTAAAATGCCCAGGAGCTGAAGTCATAGAAGTCCCAAGGGCTTTGGTTCCCTCGGCCGTTGTCTGCAGCCGCCCTTTCTCTGGGTCTGTGGAGACCAGGCCTGGCTCCCCCTCGTTCTGTCCCACCAGCAAGCGCAGTGTTGGGCGCGCTGCTCCCAGAAGCAGGAGCTGTGTGACCTGCTGCCATCGTCGTCCCTTAGACCACGGGGCAGCCTCAGCCTCTCAGATCTGTGCCAGGACTCAGTACGCAGCTCCTCCACGGAAGAGCCCAGAGCCGTCAGAGGGGCCGCCTGTTCTCCCAGTAGCTTCCACACTGCCCAGTGTTCACCTCTTGTTGGGGCTTCTCTTTTGCCAGTTTACACCCCTTTGTGAAACTAAAGTCTTGTTTGCTCACCTGGGAATCCATCCCTCCGTTTGCTGCAGGAACTCTGGAAGATCTTTGTGGAACCAGTAACAGAGCCCATCGTGTCTGTAGACACAGCTTCTCGACCATTCTCGTGACATTTCTAATAAAGTTGAAAGCTCACAAAGTCATGTGCTTGAGAATTTTATCATTGATTTTTTATCATTTAAAAAATATGGTAAATGGATCTTCTATGACCCAATATGGTTTTAACTCTTCATAACCAAAATCAGGGGTGTTTGGAGCAGACGTAAAAGCTACTCCTCTGGTCCCCCTGGCTGCCCAGGGTCCAGCCTCCCCAGCCATCTGCCTCGTGGGCGTTTCCCTTCCTCAGCCTGGGCTGGTCCCCCCTCCCTTCTCTCCACCGTGTGGCACCTGCACAGGTGTCTGTCTGTCTGTCTGTCTGGTCTTTAACCCGCTTCCCTGGGCCTCACCTTGTCACCTCCGCTCCTCCCACCACCTCTCTACCTCCTTCTCTCTCCTGCTTTCCAGTTTGAGTCCCACCGTCCCTCCCCGCGGTCCTCTCCCCCCACCCCCTCGGTGCTCCTGCATACTTTGCACTGCCCCCCGGGGTGAGCACAGCCCCACCCCGATGCCCCTCCTGCTCCAGCCCAGCCACCCCTGCCCACGTCGCTGTCCCCCAAGCACAGGTCCCATTTCTGTCCTGACACAGTGGGCCAGGCTTCTCCAATCTCCATTCATTTTATTTTCCCAACCACTCTACTCTAGTAAGTCAGCAGCCTGGTTAGACCCATTTAATGGTTAAGAAGACTAAGGCTCTCGAAAGGGAAAAGTCTCCACGAAGGCAGGGACCTGTTTGTCTCACACGCCAGTCCATTGCTGACGTCTGACCCTGGCCCAGAGCAGGGGCTCAGTACATTTTGTGGAATTAATTGTTTGGAGGAATTGTCACTTAGAGTGCTGTCTTTCAGTTGTGGGTGCTCTTGCTTTCGGGGCATTTGGCTAAGTTGGGAAGCATTTTGGGTTGTCACACCTCGGGGAGCTGGGTGCCCCCAGCCAAGGAGGCTGCTAAACATCCCATACCACAGGACAGCCCCCACAGCAAAGTACAATCTAGCCCAAAAATGGTAGTGCTGCCGAGGCAGAGAAACCGTGACCTGGAAGAAGAGGATCAGCTACTTTAGGAAAGAAAATAGGCCTCGGTTGAACCTGCCGTGAAGGCGATGCAGGAGAATGAGTCCCAGCCTTTCCCACCAGGAGTGGAAGGAGATGTACACGCACCATCTTTAAATCTTACAGAGACCTTGAGAGGCAGAAGGATCCCTATTTTAAATGTGAGAAATCTGGAGTTCAGAGAGGTTAAGCAACCTGCCCACCACCACACAGCTACCATGTGGCGGAGTCAGGCTCCCAGCCCAGGCCTGTGTTCTCCGCGCATCCCCAGTGTGGTTCCCAGACCAGCAACGCCGGCAGTGCCATCTCCTGGGAGCTTGTTAGACATGTAGCAGCAAGCCCAGCCCAGACCCGAGTCAGACCTGCATTCCGACAAGACCCCGGGCGATTTGTGAACAGAGAGGTTTGCGAAGCCTTGCCTCTGAGATCTTCCCCTTTTCCAAGATTACTATACACACCAAAAAACTTCCCTGATTGTTAATTGGCTATACCCCAATACAAAATGTTTTGAGTTTTAAAAAATTTAAAATTAAAAAATAAATTTAAAATTGTAAAAAAAAAAAAAAACTTCCCTGATTGACTTTCGATAATCAAGCAGAGTAGCAGATCAAGACAGGAATCATTTATATTTTGATATGGATTTCTGATGTAATTCCACAGTGATAAGACTGTATAATTTCAATACCTTTAGACTGTGAAGTTTTTGCACCTTGTTTTATGTCCCTGGATATGTTCCAGTGTCTCCTGGTTTATAGTCTATGGGAACTTGAATAGAATTTGTATCTTACTGTTGTGTGAAAATTGTATAAATCTTAATTATGTTGAATTGGTTCACGGTGCTTTTCAGGTCTACTATATCCTACTTTTCTGTCCTAATAATTTTTAAGAGTTTGATATTGAAACTCCAACTAAAAATCTTAATTTATCTACTTAAATAATTTTAATATATAGTGGAGCTATATGTAACTTGAAGAGGAAATAACCTCTTGATGAAAGTGAAAGAGGAGAGTGAAAAGGCCAGCTTAAAACTCAATCTTTAAAAAACTAAGATCATGGCATCCAGTCCCATCACTTCGCGGCGAATAGAAGGGGAAAAGTTGGAAGCAGTGACAGATTCTCTCTTCTTGGGCTCTAAAATCACTGCAGATGGTGACTGCAGCCATGAAATCAGAAGACGATTGCTTCTTGAAAGGAAGCTATGGCAAACCTAAAAAGCAAAGACTCACTTTGCCGACAAAGGTCCATATAGTCAAAACTCTAGTCTTTCCGGTAGTCATGTATGGATGTGAGAGTTGGACCACAAAGAAGACAGAGCACCACAGAATTGATGCTTTTGAACTGTGGTGTTGGAGAAGACTCTTGAGAGTCCCTTGGACTGCAAGGAAATCAAACCAGTCAATCCTAAAGGAAATCAACCCTGACTATTCACTGGAAGGACTGATGCTGAGGCTGAAGCTCCAATTCTTTGGCCACCTGATGTGAAGAGCTGACTCATTGGAAAAGACCCTGATGCTATGGAAGATTGAGGGAAGAAGAAGAGAGTGACAGAGGATGAGATGGTTGGATGGCATCACCAATTCAATGGACATAAACTTGGGCAAACTCCGGGAGACGGTGAGGGACAGGGAGGCCCAACGTGCTGCAGTCCACGGGGTCGCAAAGAGTCAGACACGACTTGGCGACAACAATGACTTTCATCATTTAAAAAAGAAAAAAGTAAAAAAAAAAAAAAAAGACAGGATTTATTAATAATAAGTATTCAAAACAGCAGCACCGGTGACTTTCCCAGCACTCCTGGGGACAAACCTATCAAGGTAATTGCCACCAAGCGATAGAGTTGTCATGCCTTTCACTTGGTGCATCAGGGGACATGCTTTTATGTGCAAACCACTCGGCCTGAAAGCTTCCTCTAAGTGGAGCCTGGAATTAATCTTGATTCACTATAATTCAAAGCATCATCAGATTTTCACTCCTCAGAGTCAAAATGCACCCTTATCACCGTGTTTTACAGCTTTGCTTGAGCTTCTGGAAGTGCCTGTTTGGCAGTGATATTTCAGAATCATCAGACCATCGAGATGTTGTACTAGGGTAGGGAATTAATCCAGGCCGTTGGACTCAATATTTTTTTGGACATATTCTAACATTTTCAGAAGATATACAGCCCAGGGAGGGGACTTGATGGTTCAAGCCTGCCTGGGAAATATTTGGTAAAACTAACAAACAGGAATGATATGGGCCCAGCACTTCTCAAATCCTATGCATGCGAGTCACCCAGGGTTTTGACAAACACAGCTTCTCAGTCCCGAGCGGGGCTTCATGCTGCAATTTAACAGGCTCCCAGGTGACGCTGGTGCTTCTGGTCAAGGGACCACAGGTCATCCCTGGTTGAGAGCACAGACTCTGGGGTTGGGCAAATCTGGGTTCAGTCCTAGCTCTGCCATGGACCAGTCAGGTGACCTTGGACAAACAACCTAGTCTCTCTGAGCCTCAGCTTCCTCATCTGTAAGATGGTAAGACCCCATAGTCATGGAGTTACTGCAAAGATGACATTAGATAAGCCAAGGAAGATGCACCAGGGGACTTCCCTGGTGGTCTAGTGGCTGAGAATTCGCCTTGCAGTGCAGGGAACACACATTCGATCCCTGATCAGGAAACTAAGATGCCTCATGTCCTGGAGCAACTAAGCCCAAATGCCACAACTGCTGAGCCTGAGCGCCACAACTAGAGCTGTTCCCATATGATACAATTCCACACGCCACAACTGAGGCCTGACACAGTTGAATAAATAGTTAAATATATATCTCTTTAAATTTTTTTAAGAAAGATGAACTGGGGAGGTTTTCACTAGATGGCAGGTATTGGCCCAATGCAGACTCGTTGGGGTGGGAGCATTTTCCGTTTGTACACTGTGGCCCACATGATTTGGTCTGATGGTCATCTTCTCCTGCTGGATGGAATCACTGAGAGCCGTCTCTTCCTATCCGTGTCAGTAAAAGGGGTGCTGGGAATTCCCTGGCAGCCCAGTGGTTAGGACTGCATGCTTTCACTGCCATGACCCAGGTTCAGTCCCTGGTGGGGGAACTAAGATCCTGAAAACCAAGCAGTGCAGCCAGAGGGGGGGAAAAAAACAGACACAATAGCTGGACAGAGAGCAAATCTGAAGAGGCGCATGGAACAGACCTGCCTAAAATCCCCAGCTCCGTGTTATACACAGAAGTCACTTTGGAGGACTTGGGTGGCCTTTAGAGGAGGAACAGGCAAGTCACCCTCAACACCGCCAGTAGGGGAACCTGCTTCCTGGGGAAACGATCTCGGGGTCCAGGTCTCATGCAGTAACAGTGGCCCCCAAGATTTTTGGCACCAGGAAACAGGCTTAATGGAACACAATTTTTCCACGGAGTGAGGTAGTGGGCGAGGGGCGGGGGCTTAGATGGTTTGGGGATGAATCAAGTACGTGACATTTACTGTGCACTTTATATTTCTATTATGATTACATCAGCTCCCCCTGAGATCATCAGGCATTAGATCCCGGAAGTTGGGGACCCCCGTCATACAGGGTGGAGCTGAAGTGGGATGTCGTGTCTGCCCATCTGTGGTGAGACCCTCATGTGTGGGGCTGACCATGCGCTGGCAAGCCGATCCTGGCCCTCTGTGACTCTGATACTAAGCTCCTTACAGGCGCCCCAGCTCGCTGGTCTCTATGTCAAGGTGACCCTTAGGCATCTGGGCGCTCAACTGCAGCAGCTGTCCGGGGTGCCCTGGCACTGGTCTCTCCTGATGGGATGACAATGCCATGAATGCAATGCCCGCAGCCTTCTAGAAAGCTACACAAGAGTGGTATTAGATCTCAGGAGTATGACTGCAGGGTCAAACCCGGGCTCAGGTGCCGAGCAGGCGGTCACAACACAGATGAGGGAAGAAGGCAGCAGTTCACCCCTGGTCCCAGCGAGAACCTGGGAGAGGCTCCTCATTCTGAGCCATTTCCCATCTGGCATGGCGTTACAGTGCCTCGAAGCCGTTATCCATCAGGACTTGTGGACCCTGATTAGTGATTCTGCCCTGAAACACTGGGGCAGCCAACTGGTGGCTTTGAAATCCACGAACTTTTTGTAAATCTGTGAACTTTGAAGTGATGTTACGCTCTCTCTCTCTCTCTCTCTCTCTCTGATTCCTGGGTCGGGAAGATCACCTGGAGGAGGGCATAGCAACCCACTCCAGAATTCTTGCCTGGAGAATCCCATGGACAAAGGAGCCTGACAGACTACAGTCCAAAGGGTTGCAAAGAGTCAGACACAACTGAACAACTAAGCATGCACACACACAATGTCTCTCTACCAGCAGACTGAGAAATCAACCAGATGGCTTTGTGCATTTTAACCCTCTGTTAAAACCACAGGCCATTTCCCTGGTGGTCCAGTGGCTAAGACTTCGAACTCTCAATGCAGGGGGGCTGGGTTTGATCCCTGGTCAGGGAGCTAGATCCCACATGCCACAACTAAGGGTCTGCATGCCGTAACTAAAGATCTAGCATGCTGCAACAAATACCCAGCACAGACAAATAAAATGTTTCTAAAAAAATAAAATAACGCCGCAAAGGGCGAGGTCAGCCCCTCAGACCAAAAAGAGACCTGTGGGCTTGGGTGATGGAAGAAGCCCTAAATGCTCAGGCCTCTGTCCCCTCACAGACACTCTTCTCGTCAAAACAGTCTGGCACCTGGTGACTGTGATTTCTTTGCTGATCAGAAAATGTTGACGGATGATTGGAAAGAGCATAGGAGTCAGAGAAAGAAACAATCCCCCCTTTGATGATTATACCCATAGGAGTAAACCAGTGCAGGGCAGTGGACAAATGAATTAATGGAAAAAAATCAGTCTCTGTTGATTGATAGATGCCTGATGCAAATGGATCTTGAGTTTGTCTCCAATAGGGAAAGCTTGCTGATTTTAAGCAGCAGAGTTATAATGATTACAATCTTAACTTTATTCTTAAGCTGCCCTCTGTATTGTGTGTGCGAGTATGTGTTAGTCAGTCAGTCATGTCTGACTCTTTGAGACCCTCATGGACTGTAGCCCGCCAGGCTCCTCTGTCCATGGAATTCTCTAGGCAAGAATACTGGAGTCGGTTGCCATGCCCTTCTCCAGGGGAACTTCCCAACCCAGAGATGGAACCCAGGTCTGCCGCATTGCAGGCAGATTCTTTACGATCTGAGCCACCAGGGAAGCCTGCCCCATGTTGTAAAATCTTAATTAACTAGAACTCAACCTACTAAACTTGCTTCCCCATCACGTCCAAGGCTCACGCCACTGGGAGGTAAGCATAGTTTGGGGACTTGAAAAAGAATCGTACATAGAACATAAGTCCCTAAACACCTGGGCAGTGAGGAGACACCTAGGAAGATGGTGACCTCAGAACATGAGAAAGCCTGAGACAGGACTTCCCTGGTGATCCAGTGGTGAAGACTCCCCCTTCCAATGCAGGGGGCACGGGTTCAAGCCCTGGAGGGGAATTAAGATCCCACCTGCTGCAAGGTGCAGCCAAAATAAATAAAGAGAACTCTTTAAATTTAAAAAAAAAGATTGTTTAAAAAAAGAAAACATGCTTTAGATAGATTGGGAGTTTAGGATGGACATGTACACACTGCTATATTTAGAAGAGATGACAAGGACCTACTATATAGCACAGAGAAACCCGCTCAATATTCTGTAACAACCTAAATGGGAAAAAGAATTTGAAAAATAACAGATACATGTATCTGTATTACTGAATCACTTTGCCATGCACCTGAAACTAACACAACATTTTTTTTTTCTTAGTAAATTTTCAAAAGTAATTAACACATATTGTTAAGAAGATGAGATGCGACAGAGAATGAGATGGTTGGATGGCATCATTGATTCAACAGACTTGAGTTTGAGCGAACTCCGGGAGACAGTGAAGGACAGGGAAGCCTGGTGCGCTGCAGTCCACCAGGTCGTAAAGAGTTAGATGTGACTGAGCAACTGATCAACAATACATATTGTTAATAAACTATGCTCCAATATTAAAAAACAAAAACCAGACCTGAGTAGACTGCTCCTCTGGGAGATTCGTATGAATGAATGAACCGCTTGGGAATCAGGGCTCCCCGGCCTCCCTGCTCGGCCCCAACCTGAGGTGACAAAGGAGTTCTGAAAACTCCTTTTCTCCTCCCACCTCGCCTCCGAGCCGGCCCCTGGAGGCCTCTCGCCGCGAGGTGGCGCCCCAGCCTCATGAATCGACAGCAGAAACTGCAGTGAGGAATCCAGGACACAGTCATCTGTCCCCTTGGCCACGGGCAGCCTCTCCCAAGCAGACCCCAAGAGTCACGGGGGGACTGTCTACCCAACCCACGCTACATTATCCGATGGCACATTAGTTCCGAGAGCGGCCAGCACCCAGCTAAGCCCAGACCCTAATTCAGATCAAGCCTGGCTTCCTGGTGGCTTGGATGGTAAAGAATCCGCCTACAATATGGGAGACCCAGGTTCAATCCCTGGGTCAGGAAGATCCCCTCTGGAGAAAGGAGTGGCTACCCACTCCAGTCTTCTTGCCTGGAAAATCCCATGGACAGAGGAGCCTGACAAGCTACAGTCTTTGGGGTCACAAAGACTCGGACACTACTGAGCGACTAACACACAGCATGGCTCTCATTTATCAGCCCACCAACCCTGAACCCATTTTACAGATAGGTAAGCTGAGGCTCGAAGAGCACATGTAGGCTGTCTGAGGTCACACGACTCTGAAGTAACAAGAGTGGGATCTAAGCCCAGGTCTGCCTGGCTCTGTAGCCAGCATTCTTCCAATTACCCTTTTGCCCAAGGTGGGGACTGTTTGTCTGAAGGCAAGCAGGAATCCCGTGGATCGGAGACTATGTTATGACATTGTGCTGGGATAGAGCCAAGGGTCTGATAGGCCAGGACTGAGATGTGATTCTGCCTCAGACCTTAGGAAACAGTGGACACCGGAGCCACACAGGACCATTCCTCTGGGGCCGGAGTGTCTGGACCAAGGAGTCAAGCTCAGAAATGGGTCCTGTGGGCAGATTGAGGTGTTTCCAGCTTCCCCCTTACCACAAGAGAGCCTGGAGCTGATGGTTTGGATGCAGGGGTCAGGGACAAAAGGAACTGAGCCTTCTTTCCCCTACCCTCCTCTGCTGGCGGCTCCTGAAAGGCAATAAAGATTGGTGGCTAGAGCATGGGCCTGGCGTCTGAACTGGGCTCAGACCAGCCCGACACTCGTTTCTCTGAGCCTCGATATCTGTGTCTCTTAAAGATGGTACTTGATAATGCATGTAAAGCATGTGGCTCACCGCCTGATTCCAGGAGAGGCACGGGAGACGGCGGTCATCATTTTCACCTTCATCACCACTGCCATCGCCATCACCATCATCACTCTTACTAACTGTTCACTGTCGCGTTTCTATTAACTGCCTGTCTCGGTGGGGGATGGAAACTCCCCAAGCAGCTAATGATGTAAAACCACCTCACTTGTCGAACCATTTTGCCTAAGTGTTATTTGACTGACAGGATGGGCTATTTTGGGGAGGAAAAAAAAATCATTCGAGCTCTTGAGTGCACCATCCCTGAAAGATTTCCACGACAACACACCCCTGGATGTTCCAGGGGGAAGGCAGCCACGTGGGGGAAGAGCGAGAACGAAAATCAAGAGATGGGGAGGGGTCCCCCCACTCCTCCTATTTTTCTGGCTGTGTTTGTAGAGCAGGACGCTTTACACAGGTTCTTTACACCTCATCACGACCTTCAGGACTAAGCACTGTTACATTTTTCCAGATGAAGAAACTGCAACTCAGAGAGATTAAAACTTGCCCAAGGGGGGCTTTCCTGGCGGTCTGGTGGTTAGGACTCCGAGATTCCACTGCAAGGGGCACAGGTTCGATCTCTGGTCTGGGAACTAAGATCCCACATGCTCCCTGGTGTGGCAAAAAAAAAAATATATATATGTGTATATATATATATATATATATATATATAAACAGTGTTTCTCTGGTAGCTCAATGGTGAAGAATCCGCCTGCTGATGCGGGAGACTCAAGTTTATCCCTGATTCGGGAAGATCCCACATGCCGTGGAACAACGGAACCTGCGCACCACGACTACTGTGCTCTAGAGCCCAGAAGCTGCAACGGCTGAAGCCTGAGAAGCCAGAGCTGTGTTCCTCCAGAGGAGCCGCTGCAATGAGAAGCCCGAGCCCTGGAACTAGAGAGCAACCCCTGCTCACAAGTAGAGAAATGCCCTCGCAGCAGCAAAGACCCAGCACAGGCCCCCAAAAAAGCACACACAGAAGACTTGCCGTTTGGGGCCAGCAGCTCTTTGTTGCGGCCTGTCCTGTGCACTAGGGATCCTGAGCATCATCTCAGGCCTCCCTGCAGTCGGTTCCAGCAGCGCCTCCCTCCTCCCCTGCTCATGACAGCCCAAACCTGCTCCAGACAGAGCCAGGCATCCCAGGTGCTGACCCTGGGCTAGGCTAATAGTCATTCCTTACACGTGGAGGGCACACTCCATCTGGAAAGCTCTGTCACAGGGCCTGCCTCCTGGGATACCATGCGATCGTGTGACTTTGAGGTCTTTTAACAGTGAGGATCCTGAGAACTGGGGGTGAGCCCCGTGCCTGAGCCAGCAGACGGACACGGGAAATCAAGGGAAAACTCAACTGTCTAACCTCCTTGCTGGGCAGACACGTCTTGCAGTACCAACCTCTTATGGGCAAGGAAACAGAAGGTCAGGGCTTCCCAGGTGTCTCGGCAGGAAGGAATCCTCCTACCAATGCTGGAGACGCGGGTTCAGTCCCTGGGTCAGGAAGATCCCCTGGAGAAGGAAATGGCAACCCGCTCCAGTATTCTTGCCTGGAGAATTCCATGGACACAGGAGCCTGGCGAGCTACAGTCCATGGGGTCGCAACGAGTCAGACATGACTGAGCAACTAAACAAAAAACAAGAGCAAAACTGAGGGTTAGAGAGGAGGAGCAGGCCCAGGGGTCCCTGGGCCTGTGAGCAGCAGGGCTGGGTGGGCACCCAGTGAGTGGTCTCCAGTGCAGCCTCCAAGGGCTCCAGACCTCAGAGGTCACATTTGTTCACAAGTGACCAGCTCTACTTGCTGTGTGGTGTCACAGACTCGAAGATGGGCTGAGGCAGGCGAGGGTCACGGGCATTCCGCTCGGGACGCAGCATGGTAGATGTCGGGCCCTTGGTGACACAAAGGACCGTGGCATGGCGGGGAGGGCTGTCACCTGCCTGTGGCTGCAGAGGAGAGTGGAGGATATGTCAACGTTACATGCTGCAACGAAGATGGAAGATCCCTCCTGCCACAACCCGGAGACCTGGTGCAGCCAAATAAATAAATATCTTTAAAAAAAAGATATTAAGGAGTTCCCATCCTGGGTCTCAAAAGACACTCCTTGGAAGAATAGCTATGACAACCTAGACAGTGTATTAAAAAAGCAGAGTCATCATTTTGTTGACAAAGGTCTATCTAGTCAAAGCTATGGTTTTTCCAGTAGCCATGTACAGATGTGAGAGTTGGACTATAAAGAGGTCTGAGCACTGAAGAATTGATGCTTTCAAACTGTGGTGTTGGAGAAGACTCTTGAGAGTCCCTTGGACTGCAAAGAGATCAAACCTGTCAATCCTAAAGGACATCAACCCTGAATGTTCACTGGAAGGACTGATGCTAAAGCTGAAGGTCGAATACTTTGGCCACCCGATGCAAACAGCTGACTTATTGGAAGACTCTGATGCTGGGAAAGATTGACGGCTGGAGGAGAAGGGGGCAACAGAGGATGAGATGGTTGGATGGCATCACTGACTTAATGGACATGAGTTTGAGCAAACTCTGGGAGTTGGTGAAGGACAGGGAAGCCTGGCATGCTGCAGCCCATGGGATCGCAAAGAGTCGGACACGACTTAGCAACTGGATCTCAGTCAGCCCCTGGAAGACACCTGGAGCCCCAAGCAGCCCCACAGGAAAACCATGGGGCTGTGGGAAATGCAAGCAAAGCTAAGGTGAGCAGGGCTTTCCCCACCTGCCAACAGTTTTCTTCACAAGTGTCACAATGAAGCTATTTGAGAATCAGCTTGCAAAGCACCTGGCTCTAAATATCCTTCTCACAGGCTCCCCAAAGCAGAAACGACGCAGCACCTCCTGAATGTCCCGCGCCAGGCCCTAACCCACAGTGATGCTCCAAACGTAGACGAATGAATGAATGAACAGATGAATGAAGACGACGCCACCCACTTTGTCTCCCCCCATTGCCTTAGACCAGGGCTTGGCAAACTTTTCCTGAAAACGCCAGATGGTGGATATTTTTGGCTTTGCAGGCTGTATAGTCTCTGTCGCAACTGCTCCTCGGCTCTGCCGTGGTAGCACAAAGACAGCCACAGACCTCCAGAAGTCGGTGGGTGCGGCTATGTTCCAGTAGAACTTCATGCACAATGAAATGTGAATTTTATGCGGTTTTCTTGCCATACAAAATATTCTTCTTTTGATTTTTTTTTCCTACCATTTACAGTGTAAACCCCAATTTATAGACCAGCTTGCGGGTCTTGTTAAC
Source organism: Cervus elaphus (assembly GCF_910594005.1). Taxonomy (NCBI): domain Eukaryota; kingdom Metazoa; phylum Chordata; class Mammalia; order Artiodactyla; family Cervidae; genus Cervus; species Cervus elaphus. The sequence goes on from NC_057824.1 coordinate 22,245,319, forward strand.
TGATGGTGGGTTGCATTTCACTTACACTTTTGCTTTTTGTTTCTCATGTCAACTATTTGTTCTTAGTACAAAAGCAATGTGTGTATATATATATACATATATATATACATATATAGTTATATAGAATAATATAGTTATATAGAATAATTAGAAATTAGTAACATACAGATAAAAGTATAGTCATCCACAATTTTAAAATGCAGAGATAACTACTTCTACTAGTGGGCACTTATTTTATTCAGTCTGTTGATCTATATATCATCTATATTGGTGCTCTCCAGTGTGATAGACAGGGGCTTCCCTGGTGGCTCAGCGGTAAAAGAATCCACCTGCAATGCGGGAGATGCGAGTTCAATCCCTGGGTGGGGCAGATCCCCTGGAGGAGGAAATGGTAACCCACTCCAGTACTCTTGCCTGGAGAATCCCATGGATGGAGGAGCCTGGTAGGCTATAGTCCACAGGGTCGCAAAGAGTCGGACACGACTGAGCGACTTCACTTTCACTTTAATTTCATGCAACAGATGTCCTTTCTGAGCCCCTGTTGTACTTACAAGTACTTATAAGTCATTTCCAGTTTTTTGATATAAGAAACGAAATTACAGTAAACCACTTTATCCCTAAACTTTAGCACCTTTCATTGTTTTAGGATAAATTCATAGAGATTTAACTGCTAGGTCAAAGGGTAAGCTTATTTTTCAGATTTTTTGAATAGGAATACTCAGCTTCTTCCCAGAAAGGCTTTGAACATTGATATTCCCTACAGCAATTTATGAAATTGTCCACTTCCTTGAAACCTCCACAAATACTGCTAATTATAATAATAAAAACGAGGCCATTTTGGTAAATGAAATTTTCCATCTCTTTAACTTGTCTTTCTTTGGCAAACCTTCCTCCCTTCCATATTTACTGACCATTTTATTTCTTTGGACAGTAAAAGGGATTATCTGCATGGCTTGGGTTTTAAAGGAAAAATTTCTAACCCAGGCCTCATAAAGTTCTGCAAGGTGACAGCATCGGCACGCCTAAGAGACTGGCAAAGCTCTCGGTTTTAGCAGAACTGTGGTACATGCTATTTTCCAGCGATGCCTTTGTGTTACTCCTCTTTTTGGCTGCGCTGGGTCTTCGTTGCCGCACTCAGGCTTTCTCTAGCTGCAGTGAGCTGGGGCTACTCTCTACCAGTGGTGCACCGGCCTCTCACTGCTGTGGCTTCTCTCATTCTGGAGCCCAGGCCCCAGAGCTCGCAGGCTTCAGTAGCTGCTGTCCACGGTGTTAGTTGCCTCTCTGCATGTGGGATTTTCCCAGAGCAGGGATTAAACCCATGTCGCCTGCACTGGCAGGCAGATTCTTAGCCACTGGACCACCAGGGAAGCCCTCCTTGGTCCTCTTCTTACTTATTGTTTCTTTTGGTCCCTGTAGTCACAGACCACACTAGAGGGCAGGTGGTTTGTTCGGCAGTTTTTAAACGTATTCGTTTGCTTTGGGGTGCTCAGTTGCTTTAGTCAGGTCCAACTCTGTCACCCCATGGACTGTAGCCCTCCAGGCTCTTTTGTCCATGGGATTTTCCAGGCAAGAATACTGGAGTGGGTTGCCACTTCCTCCTCCAGAGGATCTTCCCAACCCAAGGATCGAACCTGAGTCTCCTACATTGCAGGTGAATTCTTTACCCACTGAGCCACCTGGGAAGACCCCCCCCCCTTTTTTTTTTTTGCTTTATATTTATCTTAATTCCCAGCACTATAGTCCTGCTCACCTAATCAGAGACCGGGCCGCCTGGATTCATGGAAGGCAGGACCTCAGGGTTTTGCAAGATGCAAACAGACAAAGGAAATAGTTACCTGATCAGGCTGAGTGGGGGAAACCCAAGCTGTATTCTTTCCTGGCATTTTGAATTCTGGAACAGCTATTCATCATGAGCACTGGTGAGCTCTTGTTCTGATGGGTAGTTTCCTGTGTCTTTGATTTTACCATTGAACGATTGCATCCTCTTTCCAAATACCTTTAGAAAGCTACTGGGTTAGGAGTCATTCACACTTTAGTATTATTTAGTTTTCATACAGCACTTTAATTTTTGTGAAGGCAGCTTCATCACATCTACCGTCTCTCTTGTGCTCATGAAGGGGGTGTTATCACTGCTGTCTCCACTATTGAGGATCAGAGCGGCAGAGTGACCTGCCCGAGAACGTGCAGCAGGAAGCATGGACTCCTAGTCCAGTGATCTTTGCACTGCCCCAAGGATGCACTAGCTGGGAGCTGACAGCGAGAAGGCCCTGAGCACTTGCACGGAAGGAGGGTGTGCGTGGGGGGCGGGGGAGTCGGAGGGGGACCCTATGCTCTTTCTCCCTCCCTTTCTTACGGAACCTTGTCTAACTCTGTATCTAGGTTTCCGGAGCCCGAGATCCAAGGCGCATGGTGCAGAGGGAGCAGCTACACACGTCCGCAGACCCCAGTATCCAGAAAAGGGGCAGGGGGCAATTAAGGTCTAGGTTAAACCAGCCTATAGAGCCTCCCCTCCTACCCCCCATTTCAGAGACGGACTCCCCACACCCCAGCTCGGCTGAGGCTTCTCGCCGCCGCGGTCACAACCCGGCTCCTCCATCCCGGCCTTCGCGGTCCCTCCTCTCGGCCCCCGGCTCCTCCGCCCCCGGGAGGCCGGACTCTGCCCCCGGCCCGCCTTCCCCCGCCCTCCCGGGGGCGGTGGCCCGTGGCGGGCGCGCTCATTGGCGGCGGCGCGCGCGAGGGCCGGGACCCGCAGCGCTGATTGGCCAGCGCGGCTCGGCGGAGCCCAGGAGCACGGCGAGTCGCTGGGGGAAGCGGGGCAGAGACCTGGCGCCGCCAGAGCGCAGGGCGCGGATCGCTCAAGTCGGAGCCCGGCGGATCGGAGTCCGCACGTTGGAGCAGAGGCCTGGAGGTAAGAACCAGGCGCCGGGTCGCGTGAGGCGAGCCCTTGCGCGCGAGCTGAGATGGAATCCTTCGGCCCTGCCCCCCAGGGAGCAAAAACGGGGCATCTTCTCTTAAGAGACCGAGCCCTCATCTTTCTGAGACGCGGATCCCTCTCCCCCGAAAAGAGAGAGCCGTCCACCGTCCAGAGAACAAAATAGTTTCCTTTTCCCTTCGGAAATGGGCCCTTCCTTCCTGGCCCCCCGGCTCTAAAAATAAGATTGCTCTCCCCACATTCCCCCTTGGAATGGAACGTGCTTCCCTCCGCCCCCAAAGTGGGTTCCAGCCTCCCCGGGTTTCCAAGGCCCATCATTTCTTTGGAGACGCATGCCTCTCCCCCGTCCCTAAAAAACTAAGTTTGGATTCTTCTCCCCACCCTCCCTTCTCAGCTCGGAGATAAAGGGGTGCTTCCTCCAGGAGGGAAAATAAGCCCCTCCCTAAGAGAAGGATATCGCTGGCCAGAGACTCTGCATGTAACCCTCAAGTCCAATACAGACCTCCCTGTACACACACCCCCCAACTCAGAAACTAGACTCAATTCCCTATCTCCCCCCACCCCAACCCCTCTTCATCCATCAGAGAGAGAAGGTTGATTGCCTCAAACACCTTCACACTTAAGGCATTTGGGAGATTACTCCTCTTTCTCAAGATGTAAGAGGAGGGGTTTTCACATTCAGAAACAGGGCAACGGTCCGGTCACCGGTCTGGACCAAGCCACACAGCTCACCCCACCCCTCTGTAACCCTTTCACACAATCCCATCCCATTAACCAGCCCCCTACCCTGTCCCATCCCTCCCACCTCTCTACTCCACCTAATCCCATCTCTCCTTTCCTCTCCCACCATGGCCAGAGACAAGAGCAGACTGAAACCCTTAGAGCTGGGCTCCTCAGCCTAGAGATCATTCCCAGAGCCTCCAAACTGCCACCAGGGATGGCCTCTGAGGCAGCAGGACCAGTGAGGACCCCCCCCAACACACACACACACACAAAGGACTGTGTTCCAAATATCCTCCCCTGAGACAGACCAACCCCTCTCCTGGAGAAGAGGGTGTCCATGCAGAGAGAAGGGCCCCCATTTGCCTTCTGGGGCTCCCCCTTCCTAGCTCCTGTGGGCATTGCCCGTTGGAATTCCCTAGGCCTTTAGCCAAGAGAGATGCTGCAGGAACCATCCATCGGATTGGCTTTGATGAAGCTGGACTAAGGGACAGGTTGGTGGTGACTTGATGGGGGCAGGGAGCTGCTTTGATCTGGCCGGTCAGAGTAAGGGGTGGTGGCAGAGGAGAAAAAGCAAGGAGCTTTGCTTTGGAGCTGCAGCTGAGAGGTGGAGAAAGGAGAAGTGTGTGTCCCGAAAAGAGAGAGATGGTGTGATCTGGAGACCTTAGACCTCCCAGAGACTCGAGACCAAAGATCTTGCTCCTTCATTTGACAGTTGAGCAAGCAGGGGCACCAAGACAGGAAGACTTGCTCAAGGTCACCCAGCCAGTGGGTGGTGAAGCTGGTCACAGTCTCTCTGGAACTCGTGGGCCCGAAGGGTCCGGAATACTACCTCCCGTCCTCACATTTAGGACCAAGGTAGTCGGGCACCAGGCTCCCCACTCGTCAGAGGTGGTGCAGAGGCTCTGCCAATGTCACGCAGCTAGGAGGGGACACAGCTGAAACTCGGTGCTGTCCCCCAGCAGGCCACTGCACAGAATCTATTCCTGGGCCCCTGCACTTCCCCACTCAGCCCATGGCATCCTTTTATTGAGCCAGCTGCCAAATCTAGGTTTGCCAGAATCCAGATGGACTCAGGATGGCAAGTGAGATCAGGTGTATTAGTCTGGAGCCGATGCTGCTGCCGGAGTATCTGTTGCAGGCGAGGCTTGCTCCAAGCTCTTTGGACAGCACCCCCCACCCCCGCAAGGGAAGTCACAGCCCCTCCCCCCAGGGGCCCCTCCCTCTCCATCCCCGCCTTTCCCCTGTGACCCCAAGTTCTCTGCTGCCATCTCCCATCCTAGCTCAGAGCCTACTTCTTTTCCTGAGGCATTGAACCCCCACGGAGCAGCAGCAGCCCAGCCCCTACAGATGGGAGGGTCTTGAGGTGGGGACTCCCCCCTGCCTCCAGCTGAGGGCTTGGCAGTGCTCCAAGATGGAGCAGGGATCCAAGTTCAAGGTGCCAAGGAGAAAGTTCACAGTATGAGGGAGAAGCGTAGTGCAATGGGGGCTGAGGGATCCATCTCTGCCCCTCTATTCAGGGTCAGAGCCCAGATTTGCTACTTCGTATGTGTGTTGGTGAAATTATTAACCTCTCTGCAACTAATTCCCTTAGCATCCTTATTAGGGTAAAATGAGTTCGTCTTGGTAAAGTACATAGCATATGGCAAGTGAGGGGAAGCACTGATTATGACAAGTCATAAAACCTCTAAACCTGGGTAGGGAGCTTATGCTTTTAGGTAAGACTTATGACTCACAATGTAGATCATCTGTCAGGCAGCGAACAGTCTGCTCTTGCTTGGAGACTAGGATGGTGTCTTCCCAGAGAGATGGTACAGGATGTGGAATGCACCCCAGACCCTAAAGCCAGATGGAGCCGGGGATCTACTTCCGTTACCACTGGCTGGGCAACCTTGGGCAGGTCATCCGCCTCTCTGAGCCTCAGTTTCCTCATCTTTGAAATGGGCTTGTTGGTGGGGGGAGGGGCTAGGCATCAGATAAGAGATAGGTCTAGAGCAGGGTTTTCTTTTTTTTAATCAACCGTGTTGCCATTTGGGGCCTGATCATTCTGTGTTGCAAGGGGTGGGGAAGGGGGCTGTCAGTGCATTGTAGGGTGTGGAGAGGCATCCTTACCCTCTACCCATAAAGCCAGTCGCAACCACTTCTAGTGATGACAACTAAAATCGTCTCCAAGCGTGTCCTCTGGGGGGCAAAATCCCCCTCCTCACCTTGAGAATTGCTGATCTAACGTAGATACTCCACTCATAGAGGATGATTGACCTTAGGAGAGCATCCTTCTTACCCAGGCCCCTTGTTCCACTTTGTGCATCATAGAGGTTGTGTGTCAACTGCTGAGCCTCCTCATTTTGAGGGCAATATTAACCCCTCACATTTCAACAGGAAAATCCAGAGCACCTGCATGTGCGTTACTGCAGGTTTCCCATTTAACAGGTGAGCAAACTGAGGCCCAAGGAGGTTAAAGGACTCTGCTAACAGCATTACCCCATCCCTGCTAGAAGTCAAAGCAACTGTCCCTGCTGGAAGTCAAAGACAGTTTTAGAAATAACCTAGTTCTGGAGCCTTCTCAGTTGCTTTAGCAGTATCAGAATTTTAACTGCATGCTCTGGGGCCCAGCCGTCCCACGACTAAGAAAGAATCTCCTGTAGAAATGCTAGGCCAAGAAAGAATCTCCTGTAGAAATGCTAGGCCAAGGCAGGAATGTTCACCCAAGGGCTTGGCAATCCAAGATGGGAAGGGGTTCCATTATGTGGGAAAAGGAAACCGTCTTTTTAGGAGAATGGGGTGGAACTATGTTCCTGACCTGGAGAGATCTCTAAGACATCATTTAGTGAAAATGATAAAGTCACAGGATCGATATATAGGTATTTTAGTAAGTATATGTACATACACATAGGGGAGTGAGAAATGTGAAAGGGGCCTGTGTGTGTGTGTGTGTGTGTGTGTGTGTGTGTGTGTGTGTATCTATCCATGGGGGAGGAAGAGGAAACAGGATCCTTTAGCCAGCTTATCGTGCATTAAAGATGAGCCGGGCACAGCCCCCAGAGGTTGAGACTTGCTCAGAGTCTTTCAGCCACGAAGATGGCAGGGGATGACTGTATCCTGAGTTCTGCACAGCAGGCTGGGGCTCTTTCCGCTGCCTGGCCCCCAGGAAAGAGAGGCAGGCAGGGTCTGAGGACTGGCCATTCCTGCACACCCAGTCCCTCTTTCCTGGGAAGTGGTCATGCCAGAAGCTGCCAGTGACCAAAACTCAGGCCTTTGAGCTTCCTTAGAGTTCTGGGGCCAGGAGACGGAAATCTGAGGCCTCCTGTCCACAGGCTGAGCCTCCGCCCTGCCCACGGGGGATTCTTGTCACCGGCATCTTGGTGGGGCCTGAGGTCACACTGACCAGAGCTGAACTGGGCTTCCACCAGCATGAGGCGGGCTTCCCTGGTGGTTCAGATGGTAAAGAATCCGCCTGCAATGCGAGAGACCTGGGTTCAATCCCTGGGTGTGGAAGCTCCCATGGAGGAAGGCATGGCAACCCACTCCAGTATTCTTGCCTGGAGAATCCCATGGACAGAGGAGCCTGGCGGGGCTACAGTCTATGGGGTCATAAAGAGTGAGCGACTAACACTTTCACTTCACTTTTTCCCTCACAGCATGACGGCCTAGGCCATGGCCATTTTGTTTGTTAGTGTCACATTTTCCCATCTTTAGAAAGGCAATGGTAGTTGAAAGAAAGGAAAGAAGGAAGGAATAAAGAAAGAAAAGGCAGAAAGAGAAAGAAAGGGAGAAAGAGGGTGGGGGAAAGGTAGACGGAGGTGCAATGGTAGAATGCAGCTCTGGGTTACTGTGAGGATGGGCTGAAACCCTTGTTCAGACACCTGGCGGTCCCTCTTCAGTAGTGTGAGCCCTGCTGTCCCCATCTCTGTCTCCTTGTGTGCCCTTCTTGCCAGGAAGCCGGGGACAAAAGCATTGTGGGTGACATCTGGGGAGCCTGAGGGCTTCCAGAACACCCGGCTGGCTGAATCACCACCCGCTCCCCACTGCATCCCCGCAGAAGGTCCAGGAGGAGGTTCTGGGCTGTGTGTCCTCCTTTGTCTCCACCATGTCTGGCTAGCCTCGCTTTCCTAGAGGCACCAGGCATTTTAAACTGTCTTACCCATTCCAGGAATGGCATCGCCTGATGCAGCCTCTAATCACACATTCTCTGTCTTGGGGTCGACTTCCCAAGGGCAAATTGCACTCCTTCAAAAGCTGTCTCCCTGACCCTTCCCGCCTCCAGCCTCCCCACAGCGAGGATCCCTTTATCCTAAGAACTGAGTGCTTAAACATCTGAGGCTTCCTTGGGTCTGTGACTGCTGGCTGGGTTTCCTCCCCTTCTGTATCCCTGGGCTGTAGACATATATTTGAGTCTCTTTCACTTCCTTCCTGGATGCAGAGCACCGTTCCTGGCGCACAGTAGAGACTGGATGAGCATTTACTGCGCAGTGTGTACAAGAGAGTGTTTGCCTGCTCCGTCGTGTCCGGCACTTTGCCAACCCCATGGACTATAGCCCCGCCAGGCTGTCTGTCCATGGGATTCTCCAGGCAAGAATACTGGAGTGGGTTGCTATTTCCTTCCCCAGGGGGCCTTCCCGACCCAGGGTTTAAGCCAGACCCAGGGTTTAAGCCAGCGTCTCTTGCATCTCCCCCGTTGGCAGGCGAATTCTTTATCACCACGCCACCTGGGAAGCCCCAGGTGATTGAAAAAATGCGTGTGGGATCTTAGTTCCCCAACCAGGAATCAAACGCATATCCCCTGCATTAGGAATGGAGAATCTTAACCACTGGACTGCCGGGTAAATCCCTTAATGATTTTATTTATTTATTTATTTTTCCCTTAATGATTTTAAAAGGTACAGTTCAGTGGCATTAAGTACTTTCACAGTGTCATGCAACCGTCACCTCTCTCTAGTTCCAGAACTCTTTCATCATACCGAAAGGACACCTTGTCCCCACAAAGCAGTCACCCTCCCTTCCCCCAGCCCCTGCCAAGCAACCATTCATCTGCTTTCTGATTCAATAGATTTGCCTGGCCTGACTGTTTCATATAAATGGCATCATCCAACATGTGGTGTATTGGTTTGGCTTCTCTGCGGTAGCATGTATCAGTACTTCGCTCCTTTTCATGGCTAAGTAATATTCTGTCGTGTGGATTATATGCCAGTTGGTTTATCCATCTGTCAGTTGAGGGACATTTGGGCTTCTGACTTTTGACGGCTATGAATGATGCAGCCGTGGACATGTGTGTACAAATTGCAGCTTAAAGATCTGCTTCCCGTTCTTTGGGGAGTGGACCTGCTGGGTCACATGGTAGCTCTTTGCTTAACCTTTTGAGGAACCGCCATGCCAGACTCCACCATTTTACAATCCCACCAGCAATATGTAAGGGTTCCAATTTTTTCCACATTTTTGTCAACACTTGTTATTTTTCGATTACTAGTATTACAATGTATTACCTTATTCTAGTGGATATGAAGCAGTACCTGATTGTGGGGGATTTTTTAATCTTTTTTTCTTACTTTTTCTCACTGTGGTTTTGATTTTCATTTCCCTAATGATTAGTGATGTTGAACATCTTTTCATGTGCTAATTGGCCTGTTATGTATCTTCTTTGGGGAAAGGTCCATTCAAGTCCTTTGCCCATTTTTGAATTGGGATGTTTGTCTTTTTGTTGTTGTAAGAATTCTTTATATACCTAAGTATATCTTTGTCTTGCCATTTCCTCATGCATTTAAACGTTTGCTTAGCCCCTGGGGGTCAGGCCCTGTCTCGTGACTTTGGGATGTCAAAATGACTGTGGTACAGTTCCTGCCCTCAAGGGGTTCCTAGTTTAGGGCAAAGTTTCTTTTTCTTTTTCCTTTTTTTTTGCCACACTTTGCAACTTGCAGAATCTTAGTTCCCCAACCAGGAATTGAACCCAGGCTCCAGCATTGAAAACACCAAGTCCTAACCACTCGACCACCAGGGAATTCCCAGAACAAAGTGTTTTTACTACACTATTGCCACGGCTGGGATGGGGTGGGCATGGAGGCGGGAGGGGGTGTCCTGTGTACTATGGGATGTTCAGCAGCATTTCTGGGTTTTGTCCCCCTCAATGCCAGTACACACTTACCTCCAAGTTGTGACCAGCAGTAATCTCCCCAGACATCGCTAGATATCCCCTGGCTGAAAGTCACTGGTTTCGAAGCTTAGACAGGCATGTCTGTCTACAACTTCTTGTGCCTAACAAGTCATATTTCTTGTGCCTAACTAGATGCCTGGTGGGCATTCACAACTTATATGTTGGATGTGGAGGGATAGATAGATGCAATAATGAATGCAATTTACAGGGTCTGGACATGTGCCTGAAACTCGATTATGTGAAACAGAACACTGTTCTTCCAACTGGAATATTCTACCCTTTTCTGCATAGCACAATGGTTCTCACACTTGCACATCAGAATCCCCTGGAGGATGTGTTAAAACAGAGGTCGACAGGTCCCACCACCAGAATTATCGCTCTGTTGAGTCACCGGCCTGGCCGAACGCTCCCAACCTGGTTTCCATGTCCCTTGGGAACCCTGCACCCGACTCCCCCGCTTGCCAGCCTGTCCATCCTTGGAGCCTCATAGTCTTAACTGGCAGCCTCGCCCACTTGGCACTAACATTTATTACTGTGAACGATCAGCAACCAGGGCTTCCCCAGTGGCTCAGCAGTAACGAATCTGTCTGCAATGCAGGAGATTCAGGAGACGCGGGTTCGAACCCTGGGTCAGGAAGATTCCCTGCAGGAGAGAATGGCAACCCATGCCAGTAATCGTGCCTGGGAAATGCCATGGATAAAGGAGCCTGGCAGGGTACAGTCCGTGGAGTCACAAAGAGTCAACGTGCCTGAAGCGACTGAGCACACATCAGCCACGTACTGGTTATCTGTCTTTCAACCACGACATGGAGACTTCCTTCCAAGCTGCGACCCACTGTGTCCTGGCATCTTGCTACTCCAAGTGTGGTCCAGCGCCCAGTGGCATGACATCGCTGGGGAGCTGGGGGGAAATGCGGGCGCTTGGGCCCTACCCAGCCTCCTACAAAATGCAGTCTGCAGTTTAACACTATCCTGGTGGGATGTGGGGGTTCGTGTGCACCTTCAAGTTAGTTTGGGAAGCTTGTCCTTGGCCATCTCTGTAACCTCACAACTCAGAGCTAACCCCTGTAGCTTCGCTGATGTGTTACCTTGACAGCACCTGTTACACTGTAAATGGTGCCTGAGCCGGAACTTCATTAGGGTGTTCCTGGCCATCGTATCTCTGCCTGATGTATTTTATCTCTTGGAATGCCTGAACTGACCTTGCTTCACCCACTGGAAAACCAGAGGGGCGGCGTCTTGCTCAAGGTCACGCGATGACCATAAAGCAGAACAGAGAGATGGCCATCCGTTCCCTAGAGGGGAGCAGTTGAAACCCCCACGGTGGCGACACATGAAAATACAGGGCCGGAGGGTAGCGTTTGGAGGCTACTGGGGTGGTTTTCACACGTGGAGAGCTGGGAGATGATTTAAAAGCGGGCCAAGAACAGGAACTGAAGTGGCATTTTTTTGTTAATTAATTTGTTTTTGGCTGTGCGGGGTCTTCGTTGCCGTGTGGGCTCGCTCTAGTTGCGGTTCGCGGGCGTCTCATTGCGGTGGCTTCTCTTGTTGCGGGGCACAGGCTCCAGGGCGCATGTGGGCTCAAGACCTGTGGCTCTGAGACTAGGCTCACAGGCTCAGGAGTTGTGGCTCACGGGCTTAGTTGCCCCGTGGCATATGGAGTCTTCCTGGACCAGGGATCGAACCCGTGTCCCCTGCATTGGCAGACGGATTCTTAACCATTGGACCACCAGGGAAGTCCTGAAATGGTATTTTTTTTCATTTATTCAGCCAGTGTTTGTTGAGTACTTTGTAGATGTCAGACATTGGCATCCCGTGTATGGTATTAACATGGAAAACAAGGTCTCCCTCTTAGTGGCTTCTGTCTAGGTGGGCAATCTAGCAATCTGCATTCATTCATTCCTAAGTGAATGTGCCCGTTTGTTGTACAACTCCCACTTGTCTTATACACTAATGGTAGGATGTGTGTGTGTGTGTGTGCGCGCGCGCGCGTGCGCATGGTAAGAAGAGACAAATACCCCGCTTCCACACCAGAGGATCTTCTAGGCTAGCTGTCAGGATGTGCTGTGTGTGCTAAATCAGTTCAGTTGTGTCTGACTCTTTGCGACCCCATGGACCATAGGCCACCAGGCCCCTCTGGCCATGGGATTCTCCAGGCAAGAATACTGGAGTGGGTTGCTGTGCCCTCCTCCAGGGGATCTTCCCCACCCAGGGATCAAACCAGAATCTCTTATTGTCTCCTGCATTGGCAGGCAGGTTCTTTCCCACAAGAGCCACCTGGGAAGCCCAGCTGTCAGGGAACAGGCCCGTAAACAGCCAGTCAGAGAGAAGAGTACCAGGCAGGTGGGAGTAGATAGAGGGAGGAGCTCAGAGGAGGAAGAGGTTCTCTGTCTCTGTACCTGGGCATGCTGGGAAAGAAATTTCTGGAGGAAAAGGCAGGAAAGATATTCTCAATAGATAGGACACAAACAGGGGCTCACAGACTTCATGGAAAACTCTTAAAAGAAAATCTTCAGGAAAAAATAAAAGGGGGGGTGATAAAACCATGACTCTTTTATAGATACAAAGACGAACACTTGATTCTGTAAAGCTCATTCAATGAAAGAACCAAGCAGATGTTGGAAGAGGTTCAAAGGGAAAGTCAAATAAAGCACAGTTGTCTATGGAGTAAAGGAATGGTGAAATGCATTGCAAATGGAGGCAAGAAAATGACTGGACAAGACAGAACTGACTCCTCTATGAGATTCCTGGGCTTCCCAGGTGACTCACTGGTAAAGAATCCGCCTGCTAATGCAAGAGACATGGATTCAATCCCTGGGTTGGGAAGATTCCCCTGGAGGAAGAAATGGCAACCCATTCCAAAATTCTTGCCTGGAAAATCCCATGGACAGAGGAGGCTGGCAGGCTACAGTCCATAGGGTCACAAAGAGTTGGACACAACTAAGCGACTGAGCACACACACACACATCAGATTCCTACAACTTAGAAAGAGTTAAAAAAAAAAAATAGCTTGAAGATAATGTAATGAACAAGGCTAGAATCAGATATCTTAAAAGTTTGTGTGGTATGTAAACAATGCATAGTTTTCCACTGAGATGCCTTTTTTAATACAAAACCAATGTTCAGAGGATGGGGGAGGTGTTTGGCAGTGGCTCCCCAGGGTGGATGGCTAAAAAGAGGGGAGCTGCGAGAAGGCCAGATCATAAACAGCCTGGTGACCCTTGATGCTGAGTTTAGACTTGACTCAGAGACCCCTGGGGAACCTGGAAGGGTTTTAAGTAAGGAGGTGACCTGATTTGATTAGCACTTGAGAAATACTCTTCGGGAAGCTTCATGGAGAGTTGTCTGACTCTAGGAGGAGCCTGTTTGTTAGAAGATGAGATGGTGGGGCCTTCACGTAGAGTAGGGCTCAGCAGATTTTTTTTTTTAAAGGGATAGATAGTAAATATTTGAGGCTTTGTGGGCCATGGAGTTATAGTCGCAACCACTCAACTGTACCGTGAAATGTAAATGAATGGATGTGTTTGTGTGCTAATAAAACTTTATTTACACAAACAGGCTGGGGGGCCGGATGTCTCCCACCTCCCAACCAGTTTGTCAACCTGACCTAGAGCAGCTAGAGCTGTCCATGGTTTTGACAGGCCTCCTGTATCCCTTTCTCTAGATGTTTACAGTCTACCAGCAGCTATTGGCCAGGCTTCCCTGATGGCTCAGCAGCTATTAGTGGGACCCCAGGGACACGGGTCCCCTGACTTTGTGTGTGGGTTCCCTGAGGGAATCAGACAATCCTGGGGGTGGATCCCTGGCCTTTCAGCAAAAGTTTTCAGGACCTCGAAGCTCCTTCAGGGCAAGACTAGCTGAACAGCCTCTTAAAGCAGCCAAAAGAGCAAGCCACCACCACCTCAGCAGGGCCATTCCCAAGCGAGATCAGAGCCTGCCTCCCTTCTCCGTGCCCAGAGCTGTAAATAGCTCTCTGCTGGCTTTGCAAGCCGAGCGCTGTTCTGGGGACAGGCTGGAAATGAGCACACCGGGGAGCATTTGTGCAAATTACTGCCTGCATGCGGATTTGCATGCCTGGCATTCTGCCCCAGCTCTAGGTGCACAGTCCTCCCAGGGGCTGCAAACGGGACTCAGAAAGAGCCACCCACAGAAAAGCATGGATGTCACGACCTAGGGTCAGGGTCCCAGAGGGATCCAGGGCGGGGCTGCCAGGGTAATGATGAGCTTCAGGGACAAGAGGAAACATTCAGAGGACCCTGGGCAGGCTTTCAACGTAGGCTCTGTCCATCCTATTGCAATGACCCATAAACACTGGCAGCTCATATTTGCCAAGCATTCAGTGGGTGCTAGGGCTGTTCTGAGGGTTTCATGTGTATCTGCTCATCTCATTGCTCATAACAACCTAAAGAGGAAAGACTGATCAGGTTTCAGAGGTGGGAAATGCAGGCTCAGAATAGATGCTTGACTTCAGGCGCTCATAGTAAAAACATCAAGTCTAGAGAGAAACCCAGGCTTACAGACCTGGACCTCTGCTAACACTAAGCCACATGGATGCTGCTGCTCTCTCTGGCCTCAGTTTACTCATCCATCAATGGGAATAATCTTGTCTTAGCTTTTGATGATCACAACAGAGTTTGCGAAGACCAGCTGCGACGGCAAACAGGAAAGCAAGGTTTGAAAGTCCAAAATGATGAATAAAGCTAGCGGTGAGTGGGTTCAAAGTTCAAAGCACTTCCAGAGGCAGCCAACCACTTGGATCATTTGCAATAATTGATCAGATTCAATCCTGTGCAGCCCCTTGACATCCTGCTATGGGCTTGGGTTGGAGTCTGTTGCTTAGATGTTCCTTTGGCGTCAAGGAAAAAGTCCTATATTTGTAAAGCAGCTGTGTTGCTTGCTGGCCTCCTGAGCTCCCTGGAAGTTGTGACTTCTGGGTCTCAGTTTCCTCATCTGTAAAATGGCAACAATACTGCCTCTTGAAATAGCATATTGGTGGTTATTAGGGCTTCCCTGGTGGCTCAGTGGTAAAGAATTTGCCTGCAAATGTAGGAAACTCAGGTTCAATTCTTGGTCTGGGATGATCCCTTGGAGAAGGAAATGGCAACCCACTGCAGTATTCTTGCCTGGAAAATCCCATGGATAGAGGAGCCTGGCAAGCTATAGTTCATGGGATCGCAAAAGAGTCAGACACAACTGGGCGACTGAGCATGCACACACACACAGATTAGAAGATAAGAGTGAGTGATCAGATGCTTTCTACCTGCCAGGCACTGGGTTCTATTTGGAGTATCTCATTTAAAACTTTCAATAATCCAGGTAGGAATGACCTTCTTGGTGGATGTGGAAACAGAATCAGAGAATTTTAGGTTTCTTGGCCAAGGTCACAGAGGAAAGAAGGGCCAGAAACTGGACACGTGAAACATAATTCAGCCCATAGCAAGACTAGTATAGTGTTGTCATGAACATTCTAGAACAAAATGGTTGCCCCATTTAGACTCTGCCAACTGTGTGTATGAGGGGTTCCCTTCCTCCATACCCTCTCCAGCTCCAGCAATTCAACTTGCTATTATATTTCAGCCATTCCACGGGTTGTTTATTTTTTAAAAAACATTTCATTACTAACTGAATTCATCACCTTTTCTATATTATGTATGTTGACTACCTGGAATTCCTGTTTTATGATGTGCCTATTGAGATCGCTTGTCCATTTTTCTTTGCATTTGTCTATTTTTCTTTTTCTTATAGATTTGTAAGAGTTTTCTTAATCTTTCTGGATAAAGATCCCTCTGCCAGTTATGTGTTATGGATCTTCTTCTACTCTGAGACATGAATTTACTTTCCAATGGTGACTTTGGGTTATTGGGATTTTAATTTTTACATAGCTCATGCTCATCTTTTTTTGTGGTTTTGGGTGCTAGTTCAGAAATTTAAAGTCATTCATGTTGCCCTTCTATTTTCTAGAAGCTTTCACATTCAGTTTTTCATATTTATCTCTATTGTCTGCCTGGGGTTGATTTTTAGGTATTGATTGAGGTAAGATCATGATAAATTTTTCTTTCCATATGAATAATCCCACTGAGCCAATATCATGGACTCTTTAATTAATTAATTAATTAATTAATTAATTTTTGGCTGTGCTGGGTCTTTGCTGCTGTTCACAGGCTTTCTCTGGTTGTGGCGAGTGGAGGCTACTCTTCATTTCGGTGGCTTCTCTTGTTGCAGAGCACAAACTCTAGAGCGCACGCTCAGCAGCTGTGGTGCATGGGCTTAGTTAGTCCAAGGCACGTGGGATCTTCCTGGCCCAGGCATTGAACCCATGTCCCTTGCACTGGCAAGCAGATTCTTATCCCCTGGGCCACCAGAGAAGTCCTAGGGTTGCTTCTTTGCAGGGGAATCTGTTACCTCTGTAGTAACACATGGGTCCTCTAGCCTCATCCCACAGTTCCTGGCTCTGAGTATCTTGGTTTTGCTGGCAGTGGAAGCGACAGTTTTTCCTCGCAGGCAGCCCGAGTTCTACTGGCGATAGCATCTGCCAGGCTTGACATCAGGTCTGGAACCCTTCTGTCCCCAGCCAGCGAGCATGTCCTGCCTGCTGGGCATTTGCAGGACGCGCCTGATGCGGGCCCTGCGCCACGGCCTTGAGCCAGTGCTCACCATTCATCGTCATCTCTGCTCATCACCCCACAGATGAGCAAACAGCAGCCCAGAGCGCTCAAGCCACTGGCGTAAGACCACACAGCTTCCAAGGGGCAAACGTGACGGTTTTCTTTCTTTTTTAAAATTTTATTTATTTCTCATTTTATTTTTGGTTTTGCTGGGTCTTTGCTGCTTTGCACAGGATTACTCTAGCTGTGGTGGGGGGAGCTGCTCTCTAGCTGCTTCTCATTGAGGTGGCTTCTCTTGCTGTGGAGCACAGTCTCTAGGCTCGCAGGCTTCAGGAGCTGTGGCTCCTGAAGAAGACTCCATAGTCGTGGTGCATGAGCTCAGCTGCTCCGTGGTATGTGGGATCCTCCCGGACCAGGGATCGAACCCGAGTCCCTTGCATTGAAACGTGGATTACTATCCACTGTGCCACCAGGGAAGTCCATGACAGTTTTCAGCTCGCTATGGATTTTATTTTCTAAATTTGAATAGTACTTTTTTTTTCCTCTTCCAAATGGTGGATCCGATTCTTCAGGAATTTTGACTGAAGAATTTCAACTTTGTTTTGAGTCTGGATTCTAAAATATCCCCAAATCTCTGCCCAAGACCCCCTCATTCTGCCCCTGGAACTGCTTTTTCAATTTTGTACCCAGCATGGGGTTTCGTTTCTTCCTGCACCACGTAGAATAATTAAGAAGATTTTAATGTGTCAAGATACATGTCTGCTGGTTTGTTTTTTTTTTTTTTTGGTCTGATGGTTTTTTATGGAACTGGAGGAGCGCTATGTATGCCATCACTTAAAATCTCATTAAATGGATCCATCCCTGTTTTGGGAGGGCTTCCCTAATGGCGCTAGTGGTAAAGAACAATGTAGGAGGTGTAAGAGACTTGAGTTCAATCCCTGGGTCGGGAAGATCCCCTGGAGGAGGAAGTGGCAATCCACTCCAGTACTCTTGCTTGGAGAATCCCATGGACAGAGGAGCCTGGTGGGCTACAGTCCACAGGGTTGCAGAGAGTCAGACATGACTGAAGTGACTTAATACGCACTGTTTGGGGATGGGAAATCCAGACAGAGCTGACAAGATTGATGACGTTTTCATGAAACTGGGCATCTGTTGTGTTCCTTGTGGGTTCTTATGGCAGGAATTTGCTGGCGAGAGGACAAAGAAGCAGGAACTTTAGAGTCTGTAGAGATGGTGTAGTTTTGGAATAAGGATCGGCTTTCCCCCTCCACAGCGGGATGCGTGGGAGGTGGAGATGACTACACTACCAGACTACAGATTTTCATTAGTCCCTCCATTTGCAAACACTGCTTCCCATACTGGTTCCCACTTCTGTACTGAGCACCTACTCTGCATGGCAGCGTGCTGGATGCTGCAGTTACCCTCTCCTCATAGTTGTCGTTTAGTCGCTAAGTCGTGTCCAACTCTTTGCAGACTGCAAATACCAGATCTGGACTGCAGCCCGCCAGGCTCCTCTGTCCATGGGATTCTCCAGGCAAGGACACTGGAGTGGGTTGCCATTCCCTTCTCCAGGCAATCTTCCCGACCCAGGGATCAGACCCACGTCTCCCTCCTTGCAGGCTGATTCTTTACCACTGAGCCTCCAGGGAAGGTCATCTCAAAGAGAAATAAAGCAACTAGGCTCCAATAAAAATTAAGAAAGAAAGCTGACCTTGGGCCACGTCCGGGCTGGTGCTCATGGACAGAGAAGGAGAAGAAACTCTGGAGGCCACCGCATCCTAACACCTGAGTTCCAACTGGGGACCCTCAGGGGGTGAGTTCACACAGCTCTGTGCCCCGTTTCCCACCCACACGGTGCACATCCCCGACCTCCTCCCCATCCCCCACCTAAGACCGTGCTCCTGGAGCCGCTGAGCCGGTCCTGGGAACACTGGCATACATCTGTGTCTACCCCGAGTTTGTGTCCAGGAGAACTTTTTTCCCACATCTCTTCAGCTCTGTGAAACAAAGAGTCCCAGGTTTGTTTGGGGACATCCTTTGGAAAGAAGTGGCATGTGAATGCCACATGGTTATCGGGGTAAGTTGCTGAGTCTGCAAGGCATCTCCGCACTTGAGCTGGCATTGGAAGCGAGAACTCCTTGGAGACTTCTGTGAAAAGACAGGAATGAGAAGCAGATGGTTCCTAGTGGCTGCGATAAGAGGCCAGTGGCTTGCTGTACTTCTCATTTTCTGCAGGAGCCAAATGATGGTAGAGATTATGTTTCTCCGCAAGCATAGTATCACCCCATTACACCGCCGTCATCATTCCACAGAAAAGCAGGCCCGATGGTCATGTATTCGATACAAGGAGGGGAGATGAGACTTACTGAACCTTCCATGGGTCTCAGTGTCCCCATCTGCAAAAAAGCTCTGCCTTTGCCTCACAGGATGTTTACGAACATCAGCGAGCAGAGAGCACCAAGGGGCACTTCGGCTTTCTCGGCCTCGGCTTTCTCATCCACTAAATGGGAAGAAGTCTTCCTTGTTACGGAGCGTTATTTTTCTGTGCTGGGTCCTCGTCGCTGTGTGATGGCTTTCTCTAGTTGTGGTGCACGTGCCTCTCACTGCGGTGGCTTCTCTCATTGCAGAGCACGGGGTCTAGGGCTCAGTAGCTTCAGCACTCAGGCTTAGTTGCCCGAGCATGTGGGGTCTTCCCAGACCAGGGATGGACCCTGTGTGCCCTGCATTGGCAGGCGGGTTCTTAACCAACGAGCCTGACGTCCCAGCCCCAGAGGTGTCCACATCCCAAGGACTGAGCAATACTCAACACACAAATTATATTTCGCATCGACATTAAGAGAGAGGTGAAAGGGAGCTTACATCCTGGGGCAGGGAGACAGATGTATCCATGAACAAATGGGAAACAGCGAAGGGCCTCAGTGAAAATCAAATTCCATGACTTGAATTAGTGGGAGTCAGCAAGTCCATGTGAGAGTCAGACCATAAAGAAGGCTGAGAACCAAAGAACTGATCCTTTCAAACTGTTGTGCTAGAGAAGACTCTTGAGAGTCCCTTGGACATCAAAGAACTCAAACCAGTCAATCCTAAAGGAAGTCAATGCTCAATACTCATTGGAAGGATTGATGCTGAAGTTGAAGCTCCAATACTTCGGCTACCTGATGTGAAGAGCTGACTCACTGGAAAAGACCCTGATGCTGGGAAAGACTGAGCGAAAGAGGAGAAGGGGGTGAGAGAGGATGAGATGGCTGGATTGCATCCCTGGCTCAATGGCCGTGAGTTTGAGCAAAGTCCAGTAGATAGTGAAGGACAGGGAAGCCTGGCGTCCTGCAGTCCGTGGGGTGGCAAAGAGTCAGACACGACTGAGCAACTGAAGAAAGAAAGAGAGACCGCCCTGATGGGGTGGTTTCTGAGCTGTGAAAGGTGCCAGTCATTCAGAGACGGGGAAGCATGTTCCCGGGTTGGGGGCTAGGCTCTGCGCAGCGGGTGCACACAGGACCCAGTCCTGGATTTTGAGGTTAGAGTGAGAAGGTTGGGTTTTATCCTCTTTGCAATCAGACACCGTTGACAGGTTGTTAACCAGGGAGTGACATGATCTGCTTCACTTTAAAGCAATCCCTCTGGGTCCAGCCCTCGCTCCAAAGCTGGTCCCTGGTGCTGGAAAGGATGGGAACTGCTGCTCTTCTTTGACCTACAGTATTTACAGCAAACGATACTGCTTTCTAGACACAATAGTGATGTACAGGTTTTCACTTAAAGTTTTTTCTGGTCAAAAAGCAAGAGGGGGGGCTTCCCTGGTGGCTCAGTGGTAACAAATCCACCTCGCAATGCAGGAGACACGGGTTTGATCCCTGGTCCCGGAAGATCCCGCAAGCCACCCAGCAGCTAAGCCGGTTCGCCAAAACTACTGAGCCCGTGCTCCAGAGCCTGGGAGCGACAGCTATGGAAGCCTGAGCGCCCTAGAGCTCGGGCTCAGTAACAAGAGAAGCCACCGCAAGGAAAAGCCCGCTCACGGCAACTAGAGAGGAGCCCCACCTTGCCGCAACTTGAGAAAAAGCCTGCACAGCAAAGAAGACCCAGCACAGCCAAAAATAAATAAACAATTTTTTTTAAAAAAAAGCAAGATAGGGACTTCCCTGGCGGTCCAGTGGTTAAGACGCCACACTTCCATTGTAGGGGACTCTGGTTAGATCAGGGAACCAAGATCCCATAGGCCACGCAGAGCAGCCAAAAACTAGGGAAACAAAGCAAGATCATGTCAAGGTGGGTGTGGGGGAGTCTTGTAAATGTTGGTAAAGACAGAAAAATGGGGCAGACAGCAAATGCTGGCTCAGGAGAAACACACACCTCCAGCACTGCCGGTGTATTAGCAGGAAAAAGAGCCTGCGCGTGGCTGCAGCGGGTGGCTCGGCCAAACCTGCGCATGCGTGCTTTCTCTACAGAATGAACTCTGGACCTGGATACGCGTGCGTCGCCGTTGTATCCTAAGGAAGATAGGATCAGTCTGTGGTTTCAAAGCTTGGAAAGCCTGGATCAGTGTCGGCTAACTTTTTCTGGAAGGGCCAGATGGCCAGTGTTTTCCGCAGTGCGGCTGTGGGCTTTCTGTCGCAGCCACACAAGTGAACGAGCAGAGATGGGTCTTCATCTGCAAAAATCACGCAGCTGGCCCCAGTGTGCAGACTCATAGCCTAGAATTTGAGTCCCCGGGCCGCCAGGCCTCAGCACGTGCTCTTGCCTGGCCTTCCAGGAATCCCAGATTTCCTTTCCCAAGCTCCCCTTTCCTTCTGTGCCTTGGGATGAGTCTAGAAGTTTCGCGTTGTGGTGACAAGACGTGCCCTGCGCTCCCTGACCCTGCTGACCTACTTTCAACTTTCAAGTATTTTACACCCGGGATCAGAATCCAGTTTGACCTGGTTCAGTGCCAGCGAACTAATGTCCTCTTTGGAGTCCATCTGAGAGCTCATCTCTTTCCACACCTTCGGAAACCAAACTAAACATAGATCAATGTCCCAGTGCCTGTGAGGCTCTCTGTGAATGCCAATAATGTCAAGTTATCCAGTACTTATTTTCCTGTGATTAAATGTCTAGACACATTCGGCTGCCATCAACTGACGCTGCCCTAGCTCCGTGTTATAGTTTTTTTCTGTGTATTATTAGAGAAAGAGAGTGGCTGCTTTCAGGTCGTTAACGATGATTCAGAAAATACCAAGAGGTGGAAAAAAGTAGACTTCTCCATAGCCCCATATCCAAGGCAAAACGGTGTTGAACAGAAATTTCATTTCTTTCCAGCCTTCTTTTTTCGTGTATTGGTTTATGGGCTTGTTTTTGCGTCTGTATGAAATTCTAGCCAGACTGCATATAAAATTTTATGGTCTTTTTGCTCTCATTTACATCACTTCAAAAATTGTTCCCCTGCCTTTTTACGTGGTTTTCAGTAAATAATTGTCGTATCACAATTTATTTGAGCAGTCCTTTGCTGCTGGTTGTTTACATCATTTTTAGTGGTCCGCTCTTCTAAAACACACTGTTCTGAACAGAGCCCAGAACTATTACTTTATTTAAGATTGATTGCATTAGCTATGTTTCTGGGGGTGGAATTATTTGGGATTCAAATATTTAATATCTCTTGACTCTTCGGGGCTCCATTGTTTTCTAAAAGTGTTGAACCCAGATACTATACATCACGATCTGTTTGGAGAGACAGCAGGCATGATATTTTGACTCTCAGATCGGAAATACAAATAACATAACTCCCAGGTGCTTGCTTGCTTGCTTGGTCCTACCTTCTGGGTCTCGTTTTAAAGAGAGGGAATTGACTCCATAGTTAACACACGCCCTTAACTTCACAGATGCTATTTCTTGAGTTTAACTGTGTGCTAGCAAATTGGCCACATTTCTAGAACTTCTAGACCCTTTGGATTAGGACTTTGCACACAAGAAGATGTCAATTTTTTTTCTTTTTCATTTTAGTTGACTTTAAGATGTTGAATATAGTTCCCTGTGCTATACAGTAAGACCTTGTTGTTTCTCTATTTTATACAAAGTAGTTTGTATCTGCTAATCGCAAACTCGTAATTTATCCCTCTGCCTCCCTTTCCACTTTCGTAACCATAAATTTGTCTTCTCTCTGTGGGCCTCTTTCTGTTTTGTAATGTTCATTAGTATCATTTTTTTAGATCCATACGTAAGTGATATCATATGATAGATATCAATAATTTTGTAATATAGTTGTGTCATTTTGGAGAAGTTTGTTTTCTTCCAAGTCCTGAGTTCTCTCATCTATAACATGGGAATAGTAAGAATCCACTCAATACATAGTGCTCATGTGCCAGGCACTGTGCTGGGGATGCACCCCTTCTCTGGAGAATGGGGAATGGCCTGGAAGACAAATACGCAGGGCTTCCCTGATGGTCCAGTGGTTAAGATTCCAGCTGCCAGTGCAGGGGACACTGGTTCAATCCCTGGCCTGGGACGATTCCAAATGCCACAGGGCAACTAAACCCATTCAGCACAGTTGCCGAAGCCCACGCTCTCCAGAGCCCATGTTCCACAACAGGAGAGGCCACCACCGTGGGAAGCCATGCACAGCAGCAAAGATCCAGCACAGCCCAAAATAAATAAACAATAAAAATTTTTAAAAAGGAAGATACACAGATAAATGCAGATGTACAATCTGTGATAAATGGGAAGGAATAATAACACAAGGAGCTGTGAGAAATTCCAGCAGGATAAGCATATTTCCATGAGGTTAAAAAAAAAAAAACAAGCTTCTCCAAGGAAATAACCTGTGATGTTGGAGACCTGTGTGTGTGTATGAGAGAGAGAGAGAGAGAGCTCAGATGTGTCCAACTATTTGCGACCCCTGGGATTACAGCTCACCAGGCTCTTCAGTCCATAGGGTTGTCCCAGGCAAGAATACTGGAGTGGGTTGCCATTTCCTTCTCCACAACTCCAGTATTCTTGCCTGGGATAACCCTATGGACCGAGGAGCCTGGTGGGCTGTAGTCCACAGGGTTGCAAAAGGGTCAGACTCCACTTAGCAACTAAACAAAAACAACTTTATATATAACCTTAAAAAAAATTGTATAAACTCTCTAAACAACATGTTGCTGTCATCATACCACTTTTCATGTATATCCTTCCATACTGAAATCCCCCTGAAAACAACTGGGTTTACCTCATTGTCATTAAAGAATATGAAAGAGGAAACAAACAAACAAACAAAAAGAATACTGGAGTGGGTTGCCATTTCCTTCTCCAGAGGATCTTCCTGACCCAGGGATGGAAACTGTGTCCCCTGAATTGCAGGCAGATTCTTTATAGTCTGAGCCGCCAGGGAAGCCCCAAATAGGATGTACAACTAACTTTAAAATTTCATCTCATTCCCTTTTTTGGTAACATGGTCAGTAGGGAAAAAAAAAGTTTTAACAGGGATATTCGGTCATTTGAGAATGGCTCAGTTCTTTTTTCTTTAATTTTTATTGAGTACAGTTGATTTACAATAGCTAAGTGAATCAGTTATACATATATCAGCTCTGATCTTTATCCTGTCCTATTTTAGATGTTAGGTAACCTATGAATTTCCCCATGATTTATATCCATTTTATTTATTTTTAAAATTTTATTAAATTATAGTTGATTTAATAGAAAATTTTAAATTACATACCTGATTCGCATTTAGAATTGACCCTTGACCGACACAGATTGAACTGCACAGATTGTTTTCAATAAATATAGAAACTAGAGACTTCCCTGGCAGTCCAGTGCTCAAAGACTTTGCCTTCCAGTGCAGGGGATGTGATTCAGTCCCTTGTGGGGGAGTTAAGGTCCCACATGCCTTGCGGCCAAGAAATCAAAATATAAAACAGAAGCAATATTGTAACAAATTCAACAATGACTTTAAAATAATGATCCACATCAAAAATATCTTTTAAAAAATATAGCACCTATATTTTCACTTTACAGGTCTTTGAATTAACTAAGTGTGGTGGAGATTTGTGCAGGATTAGAGCTCACAGTATGTGGAATACAAAAAACTGGGGCTTGAATCCTGATTCTATTCACATATGTCAGCTTCCTGCCCTTGGGTGAGTCATTTATCAGTTCTTTTGTTTTTGAGGCAGAGAGAGCGCTGCGCAGATTTTGGGCTGTGGAGGTCGGTGACCATGACCCCAATGTTGTTCGACAGTCAGGTGTCCATTTTTAACTACAGTGGTCTAAATGGGGCTCCCCACGTGGCACAGTGGTAGAGAGTCCACCTTCAATGCAGAAGACACAAGAGATGCAGGTTTGATCCCTGGGTCGGGAAGATCCTCTGGAGAAGGAAATGACAACCTGCTCCAGTATTCTTGCCTGGAGAATCCCATGGACAGTGGAGTTTGGTGGGCTACAGTCCCTGGGGTAGCAAAGAGTTGGGCACGACTAAGTGACTGAGCTTGCACACACACAAAGTTCTGATTTAAGAAGTAGGAATGATTAAGGAATGAGAAAATTATGGACTCTGCAGCCAGAAAGATTTGGGGGTACCCGGGTAGCACCCCTCTGTAGGTTATCAGGGAAGCTTGTTAACCTCTCTTTGCCTCTTTCACATCTGCAAAATAGGAGGGAAAATTCCTAACAGAAAGGAGTCATTTTGAGGCTTAAAAGAGATTACATAGGAAAAGTGCTTACCTTGGTCCTAGACACAAAACAGGTGCTCAGACAAAAGCGACAGGTACAGCTTTGGTTCCAGGTGCTTAGGGGTGTTGGGCATTCAGAAGTGGGCTGAGCACACTATGGAGAACAGTATGAAGGCTCCTTAAGAAAACTCACCATTCAGAAAACTAAGATCATGGCATCCGGTCCCATCACTTCATGGCAAATAGATGGGGAAACAATGGAAACAGTGGCTGACTTTATTTTTGGGGGCTTCAAAATCACTGCAGATGGTGACTGCAGCCATGAAATTGAAAGATGCTTGCTCCTTGGAAGGAAAGCTGTGACCAACCTAGACAGCATATTAAAAAGCAGAGACATTACTTTTCCAACAAAGGTCCATCTAGTCAAAGCTGTGGTTTTTCCAGTAGTCGTGTATGGATGTGAGACTTGGACTATAAAGAGAGCTGAGCGCTGAAGAATTGATGCTTTTGGACTGTGGTGTTGGAGAAGATTCTTGAGAGTTCCTTGGACAGCAAGGAGATCCAACCAGTCCATCCTAAAGGAGATCAGTCCTGGGTGTTCATTGGAAGGACTGATGCTGAAGCTGAAACTCCAATACTTTGGCCACCTGATGCGAAGAACTGACTCATTTGAAAAGACCCTGATGCTGGGAAAGATTGAAGGCAGGAGGAGAAGGGGACGGCAGAGGATGAGATGGTTGGATGGCATCACTGACGCAATGGACATGTCTGAGCAAGCTCCGGGAGTTGGTGAAGGACAGGGAAGCCTGGCGTGCTGCAGTCCATGGGGTCGCAAAGAGTCGGACATGACTGAGCGACTGAACTGAGCTAAAAAACCCTAAAACTAGAGTTTCCATGCCATCCAGCCATCCCACTCCTTTGCATCCCAACGTTCACAGCAGCACCATTTACAATAGCCAAGACAGGAAAACAACCTACATGTCCATCAACAGTTGAATGGATCAAGACAATGTGGTCCATGTACACAACAGAATATTACTCAACCACGAGGAAGAATGAAATAACGCCATTTGTAACATGCACAGAGCTAGAGGTTGTCATACTAAGCAAAGTAAGTCAGAAAGACAAAGACAAATACCGTATAATACCACTTATATGTAGAATCTAAAATACGACACAAATGAATGTATCTGTGATACAGAAACAGACTCACACACATAGAGAATAGACTTGTCGTGGCCAAGGAGGAGGGGTGTGGGGGAGGGAAGGGCTGGGAGTTTAGGATCAGCAGATGTAAACTATTGCATATAGGATGGATAAACAACAAGCCCCTACTGTATAGCACAGGGAATTATATTCAGGATCCTGTGATAAACTATAATGGAAAAGACTATTTTAAAAGAATATACATATACACACACATATAGGTGTAATTGAATCACTTTACTATTTGGCAGAAATTAACACAACATTGTAAATCAACTATAAAAAAAAAGTGGGCTGGGGCTTCCCTGGTGGCTCAGTGGTGAAGAATCCACCTGCCAATGCAGGAGACAGGGGTGCGATCCCTGGTCTGGGAAGATCCCACATGCTGCGAGGCAGCTCAGTCCCGGCGTCACAGTTACTGACCCCATGCTCTGCAAAAGAGAAGCTACTGCAACGAGAAACCCACGCGCTGCAACTGGAGAACAGCCCCCAATCGCCACAACTAGAGAACAGCCCACGCAGCAACAAAGACCCCACACAACCAAAAACAAATAAATAATTTTAAAACAACTAACAATAACAAAAAGAAGTGGGCTGAGTAGATCTGAAGGTAACTCCCTGGGTGTAGCAAGATGGCTTCAGCATGCTGTTTTCACCTCCATCACCACCTTTGATCTTGAGAACCACCCTGCAAGGTATAGTCAGCCCCTTGCAGAGCTGGGGAGACTGAGGCACGGGGGCCCTGCAAGGTCCGAACATGACCTCGGACCAGGTGTCTTCCTGTCAATGCCCTCGTGCTCCCTTGAAACTTGCCACACCTCCGAGGTGTATTCCAGTGTTTGCTTCACCCTCTGGTTATGTATGGCGCTAGTGGTGAAAGAACCCGCCTGTCAATGCAGGAGACTCAAGAGATAAGGAAATAGCAACCCACTCCAGTATTCTTGCCTGGAGAATCCCGTGGGCAGAGGAGCCTGGCGGGCTGCAATCCATGGGGTCGCAGGGTCGGGCATGACTGAGCAATTAACACACCCTCTGCCGTCATCCTGGAACAGGGAAGAAGACCATCATCTAGTACCAACTAGCCCCTGCAGGGCTGACCTTCCCTGAGGGTGCAGTGGGGGTGCTGTGTGTTTTCTGGGGAGGCTCACAAAGCGGGAAGACATTTCTCATGAAGAGCTAGTGTTGACATTTGTGACTGCTCATAAAGCCATGTTCCCCAGACGCACTGGTTCACTTAAGTCTCAAACCAGTGTGATACCCAAATCTAAGAGCTGCTGGGGGCTCACGGGACATTGTTCCATACTGCTCCTTTGCAACTTCTTTGGCTTAGATTTTGATCGGTTGCTCTCCCAGATATTTGTAGAAATGTGTGCCCCCTGCAGCATGATCAGGTAGTTCATGATGATCAGTCAGCATGGAGAAAGCAGAGGGAGAGTGAGGTGGCAGCCGGGAGGCCAATCAGAAGGCTGGGGCCGCCGTCCACCTAAGACACGATGGGGACCACAACTGGGACAGGAGAAAGAGGAGAGGGTGGAGGCTGGAGCTGGGGTGGAGGGAAAATGCCAGGGCGTAGTACTTAGTGGAGGGAGGGAGGGAGCAAGGCTGTGTCTCGGGTTTCCAGCTTGAATAACTGGGTAGACAGTGGTTCTACTTGCTGAGATGCTGAACACAGGGAATGGAATAGAAGCGGTGAAGGGGGGGAAATGATGGTTTTTAGCTGGAAATGTATCGAGCTTAATGTGCAGGACTCTGGTTGGAACAAAGAGGAAGATTCAGGGATGGGGAATCATGTGTGGAAACCATGAGCGCACATGAGCACTCCCAGGGATGCATGGATGGATGGATGGATGGATGGATGGGTGGGTGGACAAGTGGGAGACTGGGTGGGTGGATGGATGGAAGAAAAGATAGATGGGTGAAGGCAACTGGAAGTATGTAGAAAAGCTGATTTGTGTAATGATCTCCAAACATTTCTGATATAATTTGAATATTTTTTTTTGAAATCAATACTCTGATACTAGTTTTGAGTTGAGGTTCATATATATCTAAATCTGAACATTGTCTTTCTATTTCCTTTTCATGTGAAACTTGTTAATTATGTATTATACAAATATTTTTCTCCTAGATGGACCTTGAAGGCATGTTGCTAAGTGAATAACTCAAACAGAGAAACACATATACTGTATGATCTCACTTATATGTGGAATCTAAAACAAAAGTACCCACCAAGCTCATAGAAAAAAAGGTCAGACTTGTGGTTGCCAGAGGCATGGGGTAAAGGAAGAGAAAACTAAAGGAAGGCAGCTGAAAGTTATGAACTTCCAACTATAAGATAAATAAATACTAGGGACGAAATGTGTAATGATGATGATAGTTTACACTGCTGTATAATACACAGGAAAGTTGTTCAGAGAGCAGATCCCAAGAATTCTTATCCTAAGGAAAGTTTTTATTGTATCTATGTGAGATGATAGATGATAACTAAACTTACTACAGTGATTATTTTACAGTATATGTAAATCAAACCATCATGCTGTATACCTTAAACTTAGTGATGTATGTCAGTTATTTCTCAATAAAACTGTGAAACCTTAAAAAAAAAAAGATAGATGGGTGAATAGATGGATGGATGGATGAATGGGAGACTGGGTGGGTGGCTGGATGGAAGAATAGATAGATGAGTGAATAGATGGTTAGACAGATGGGTGAATAGATGGATGGACAGATGGATGAATGAGTGGATGGATGGATGGATGGATGGATGGATAGAAGGATGAGTGGGAGACTGAGTGGGTGGATGGATGAATGGATGAGTGAGAGACTGGATGGATGGGTGGATGAATAGATGGATGGATGGGTGGGAGGATGGATGGATAAATAGAAGGATGAGTGGGAGACTGGGTGGGTGGATGGATAGAAGAAAAGATAGGTAGGTGGATGGATGGTCAGCTAGATGACAGACAGAAATCTAGATTTTATTCTATTTAGATTGAATCAGGTGGAATTGCTGTTTTGGTTGTTAAAAATGATCAAATATTTAATTTTTGCAGGCTGAAGCACTTGAGGGGGAAGGGTACTGATGTCTGCAATTTACTTTGAAATGCATCAACAAATCAAGAGGGTTAATGGATGGAGAGAGGGGTAGATGCTGTGATGAAGTGATTATGGTAAAAACGTTAACAGCAGAAGCCAGGCTGTGGGTGGACAGGTATTCAGAGTCAAATTCATCTTTGCTGTATGTTGGGAATTTCCATAATAAATTCAGGGGAAATGTTTTCCAATGGTCAAATGTTGACATTTTCGTGTGGTTTCACTGAGTGTTTACTCCTCATCTCGCCAAAAGATCCTTGCAGGTTTCCTTTCTGTGTCATCAACTGCCTCTGCCTTGCTGAGACTCCTCTGGCCTTATTCTTCCCAGAATTGGGGGCTGGGGCAGGGGTCATTGTCCCCCACACCACCCCCAAAGTTCAGGTTGAATTGCCCCAACGTGCTGATTACCGCCCCAAGTTCGCCAGTATCTGGCTTGTAATAATTATAGATTTCCTCTGCGATTTGAGCGCATTGGTTGCCATGGCAACGGCGTAATAGCTCAACTGAAGCGCTGTCACGGTGATTTAGAACCAACCCGTCTCTCTTGCAGCCTCCGGTCTGGGCGACCCCACCTCCCTGCCGTCGTCATGGCAACTGATGAGCAGCATGTGATGGAAAGCTCTGGGCTCCCCCCACTCAACCTCCCCATCTTGTGACCATTGCCACGCCCTCTTCTGGGCCCCTCTTTGGACAGGCACTGACCCCAGCTTGGGCTGTAATGGGGAGGCTAGAGTAATCCCGCAGACCCCCTCCCAGAGAGGGGGGTCAGATGGACTGTAAGGACCAGGGCAGCCGCCCCTCCCCCTGGCCCCGGAGGTCTTGGAGATGACCTGGCGCCCCTCAGAGCCCCTCAGGGCTGTGGCCCCGACACAGGCTGTTTCTGCCGCCACCGTCCAGGGGAAGCCATTTAGTCTTCCGCAGCCTTGGGTTTGTGCTTTGTAGCTTCAGGAATTCCTGAGCTGGCTAGAGAAAAATCAAGAGAGAGGCTCCTGGAAGGGGTCAACGCGACAAAAGCAGCCTATTTCAGAAAGTCCTAGAGCAGGTGGTTCGTGTGGATCTTTTCCTTTCTGCTTCTGTGCGGAAATCTCTCTCCCTCTGTCTCTGAATCCATCTTTCCACCTCACGCGCTGTCTCTCCCTTCCCTCCTCCTCACCTTCTCCCCATCCCTCTCCTCTAAGCGCTTGCTAGGAGCCAGCTGAGCGCATCCTTTTCCAAAGCTGCTTTGCTTCGGAGGCTCCCTGTTCCCCCTCCAGTATCTGAGCCAATGTTCTGGGGACAGCCTGGGAGTCTAGAGCATCCTCCTAAGGGGGGATCTGTTACCCGGCGGCGCCTGTTAGGATGAACCAGCTGGCCGCGTCCCTGAAACTCTGCAGGATGGCATAGAGGAGGCATTGTAAGCAGGCAAGAGCTGGGCTTGCTGCAGGACCCTGACGACCGGGCACTGTGAGTGCAGACGTGTGTGTGTGTGTGTGCATGTATTTGCACGTATTGCATGTATCTGCTGACATATGGAGGTGTGTCACTGTTATCTGTGGTAGCGGGTGTGTGAGTGTGTACCCCGTGGCACATGGGCAAGTGTGCCTGTGGGTGACTTTCTATCTGAAGGACACACAAACCTGCATGACAGATTTTTCAAGGATATTTTGCGAGGAGAACGTGGCAGGATGAGCCCTCCTATTTTAATTTTTTATTGAAGTATAGTTGACTTTTTTTTTGATGTATGAGCCCCTTTCACATGATAACAAGATAAACAAAGATGGATGTTAAAATGCTAAGCAAGGAATTGAATTTGCATCAGTAGGTTGACAGAACCACTTCTTAATGCATCTGCCTTCTGGCCCTAGGAAATGAAGTGAGGGTCACCTTGAAAGGGCATTTTTGCTCAACCCCCCCAAGAGATCCTTGCCTTTTGTCATAAGGGCTAAAACAGCACACACGTGCACACACACACATATACATACATACACGTACACACACACAACTTCCTCTTTGGAACTCGAAGGCTGAGGGAGCCCCTTCAGGGCACATTTCGCTTTCTTCCTCCATGAGACAGGAGGAGTTTGCTTGACATGTGGGGGGCTTATGACAAGGAGGTATGGGAAACTTTGGCTGGCAGCATGCTCACAGTGTTCATTTCTGTGGTCGATTAGAAGTTCCTTTTGTATTTTTTGACCAAAGCAGCCCAGGCCTCAAGAGGCAAGCAGGTTGAGAAAGGGAGATTTGATTTCCAGGGCAAGATGTGGGAACCCTGGCAACTTGCCGCTTAAGATCGAGCAGTTGGTGAGTGAGGGCAGGCGGCCGCATCGCCCCCTGGAAGGGAATTCTTTGTGCTTCTCCGCTCCTGAGTGTTTGGGAGGCTTGGCGGCCAGTATCTGTGGGTGAACGCTGCTGGTGGTCTGGGCAGTGCCCTTGGCATCTTGAAGGAAAGAACAGATTCGAAGATAAG
Source organism: Cervus elaphus (assembly GCF_910594005.1). NCBI lineage: Eukaryota > Metazoa > Chordata > Mammalia > Artiodactyla > Cervidae > Cervus > Cervus elaphus. The sequence continues at coordinate 22,277,078 of NC_057824.1, forward strand.
GACCAGCCTCAAGAAGTTTCCAGTTCACGTAGGCACAGACCCTGCTTATTCAGCACCTCGCCCTCGAGGCCTCGCTGTTACTTGTGATTCTAAGTCGCTGCCCTCATTCCCCTACGCCACGGCCTCTGTCTGCAGAGGCCCCGCCACCCTGGCCCACCTGCCAAAGCTCTAATCACCTTTAAATATCCTCCGTCACTGCTTCCGGGAACCTCTTAGACCCAGGTAGACCTGATGCCCTACGTCCTCCTCGGCAGGCCCCCAAGTTCCCTGCACCTCTGACATCAGGTACCCTGTAGACCGCTTTCTGCATTTACCCATGAGCTACAGTTAATTTTACAAGGAGTCAGAAAAATAGGAAGACATTCAAAGTGACCAACCTGGACTCTTAAAATATCAGTGACATGAAAGGCAAAATGGCTGAGAAATGGTCCCAGGTTAAAAAGAGATGAAATGAAAGAAAAAAATGAGAGAGAGAGAGATGAAAGAGCCTTGCACAACCAAGTGCAGTGATGAGTGGTTCCCAGGGGAAGTTTGAAAAACAGAAAGAGCCGCCAGAGATGTTTTGGGGACAAATGGGGAAATTTGAATATAGAAAATATTTGATACTATTATGTAAAGAATCCGCCTGCCAGTTCAGGAGACACAGGTTCTATCCCTGGATTGGGAAGGTCCCCTGGAGAAGGAAATGACAACCTGCTCCAGTATTCTTGCCTGGGAAATCCCATGGACAGAGGAGCCTGGCGGGGCTACAGTCCATGGGGTTGCAAAAGAGTCGGACATGACTTAGCAACTAAACAGCAACAAATTATGTCAATGGTGAATTTCCTGAAGGTGACATATCTGTATCTCAGGTCATTTGTACTGAAGTTCTATGAGACAAAGTCTCGTTTTCAGAATGTACAGGCCGGAGGATTTAGAGATGAAATATCACAGAGTCTGCAAGTACTTCTCAAAGAATTCAAAAGAGAGATAATCAGTACATAGACTGATTGATAGATGGGATAGGTACGTGTGTGGCTCACTGTTAATGGTTGGTGATTCTGCGATTACAGGTGGTTGTTGAGCAACTTGCAACTTTTCTGTAGGTTTGAGACGCTTTGAAGCCCCACCACATGCTGGTCATTCTGCCTAGCTCAGTCCGTGGACTGCCTTATATAATGCTCAGAGCAGCCTCGGGATGGGGGAGCTCTGTCATACCCATTTTCCAGTTAAGAAAACAGAGGCGGAGCCAGATTCCAGCCCCAGCCAAAATCCACACAATGCCACTGCTCTACCACCTCCCTTCTGGGGAAATTACGAAGGGTAGCAGTCTTGCCCACTTTCAGTCTGAGTCTGAGTGACTTCACATCTTCACTATGGTGTAGAGATTAAGAGCGCTGGATCTAGAGCCAGCCTGGGTTTGTAGCCTGGCTCGTCTATTTAGTGGTTCTGTGTTTGGGGGCAAGTCACTTAACCTGTCTGTACTTCCATGTCCTTTTTGGTAAGAGAGGATGGTAATTGTAACTGCTTCAGAGAGCTGTTCTAAAAATTAAAAGCACTGGTATGTGTAAAAGCTTGAAACAGGGTTTGACCCAAAGCAAGTGATCCCTGGCGGTTCAGATGGTAAAGAATCCGCCTGCACTGCAGGAGACCTGGGTTCAATCCCTGAGTCGAGAAGATCCCCTGGAGAATGGAATAGCAGCCCACTCCAGTATTCTTGCCTGGAGAGTCCCCTGGACAGAGGAGCCTGGCCGGCTACAGTCCATGGGGTCACAAAGAGTGGGACACAGCTGAGCAACTAACACACACACACACACACACAAGTGATCCCAAATATCAACAATGTTTATTGTTGTTACTATTACTGTGATTCTTGTAACCCCAGCATCCTTGCCTCAGCCAGTGATGGTTAACCCTAGAGGGGTCTTTCTCTTCCACACCTAGGCCTGGCTTGCTTTCTAGACCCTAGCAGTCTCTGCAGAGATATCAGGCTGGGTGGGGGGTGTGGTAAGAGGCCATCTTATCCCACCTCTTCCCAGCAGAACTGCCCTCCACAACTCAGCTGAGAACCAGTTACTCAGCATGCCGTAAAGACCTCCAGAGAAACATACAGCAGTGGGGTCGGAGCCCATAAGCCCAGGAGTTCACCAGAGCCTGCAAAGCCCATCCCCAAAGGCTGGAAACAGGCGCCTGTGATTTGTCTGTTGGGGGTCGCTCTCACGGCTTGAAGTTTTGGGGGCAACTCCTCAAGGTGATCAAGAAAGAACCTCGATTGGGAGTGTTTATCCGTTCCCTCATGGCCTTTTGTGAACCGGATGTTCGCACACTTGAAAAGTCATCCTAGGAGTGGACTGTGGGGGCCGGGGGTTGGGAGAGGGGGTTGTGTCTCAGTCCTGAGCCGCTGGGGTGGGTCCTCAGTCACCCTGGTCCCCCTTCACGTCCCCCTTTCGAGGGGTGGGAGAGGAAAGGACTATTAGCATAGTGACCACAGAACCCAGGCTGCCTCGGAGGGACCCTGTGCTCAGAGCGTCCAGCATGTGACGTGCTGCTTGGTGGGGAGGTGATGGTATAAACGAACCGGTCGCTCCCTGTCAAGGGATGCCAATGACTCTCATCACAATGGGAAATTATCTTCTTTGTTTACTTATTTATTGTCTGTCTCTTCAGCCGGAATAGAGAGCAAGGGCTCTGCTCTCTGGTCCCACCACCCTCACCTGGGTCTTTGGGATTTACTGTTGTGTCTTTAGGTGACAGGCAGTCAGGAAATAGCAGAGCCTGATGGCAGACCCGTGAATGAATGAATGAGTGAATACATGCATTTCACAGGCTAAAGGCAGAGACAGGGATTGTGAACAGATTGTCACAGTACAGGTGAACATGCTTAAGAATATGTGTATAAATCCGTGGCTAATCTAATCATGACAAATATTAACAGTTGGAACAAGGTGATAGGTAGAGCTAAGTTCGTCTTGTGTGTTTGCTTTTTTCTTGGGGCAGGGGGGCCCACACCATTCAGCTTGCAGAATCTTAGTTCCCCAACCAGGGATTGAACCCAGGTCCCCTCCAGTGGAAGCTCAGAGTCCTAACCACTAGACCTCCAGGGAATTCCCCTGAAATGTTTTGTTAAAAAAAAGAAAAGAATGATTGCTGGGATTTCCCTGGCACTCCAGTGGGAAGCAGGGGGCGTGGGTTCCATCACCAGTTGGGGAACTAAAATTCCGCATGCCTCAAGGTGCAGCCAAAAAAAAAAAAAGATTGCTGGAGAAATACAGATGAGTGGCGTCTAACCCTGAACTGAGAGTCAGGAAGGCTTCTTGGAGTAGGTGACCAGAAGTGGCCACTCTGAAAAAGCGCCCAAGATTCAGGGAATACCCACAGGGGAGGGGGCAGAGAGGACAATCCAGCAGACAAGATCACGTGAGAGATAACCTGTAGGCAGCAAAGAGCAGAGTGTATGTGAGTCTGCGCCCAGAGGACAGGGAGCGGGGCGGGACATACAGGTTGAGGGAGCGGGGTGGGGGGTTACCCGGATGAGCAGCTGGGCTTTATCCTGGGGGTAGCAGGGAGCCAGGGAATGTTGGGGCACCCATGTTGTATGAAAAACTAAGATGATTTCAATATAAAGCCTTTAATTCGTTCCTACAACCCTTACCTTTTTGCCTGGAGGATGGCTGGGGGTTTTGTACTTGTCTCAAAGAGTATCCTTCCCCAGTGGTTCAATGGTAAAGAACCCGCCTGCCAATTCAGAAGATGCAAGAGACTTGGGTTTGATCCCTAGGTTGGTAAGATCCCCTGGAGGAGGAGGAAATGGCACCCCACTCCAATATTCTTGCCTAAAAGAGAATCCCATGTACAGAGGAGCCTGGCAGGCTATCCATGCGATGGCAAAAGAGTGGGACACGACCAAGGGACTGAACAGAAGCAAGGAGTATCATGTTAGAGATGTGCTTTTTTTACTTAGCAAGTTTGTTTTCCTAAAATTGTCTAAAGGCATAAAATGGAGGCATTTTTCTCAACAGGAGGTAAAGTAGAAGTAAGGTGGAGAATGACTGCTGATGATAGAAACCAAAGGAGGTTTGGACACCTGGGTGGGATTCTCCTCCAGGGAGCATGCCAACCAGGATAAATTCCATCCCAGGTTTTTTGGGTTTTTGTCTTTTTTTTTTTGGCGGTGGGGGGGAGCTGTGCCACGAGGTATACAAGGCTACCTCGGTGGCCCAGTGGTAAAGAATCCGCCTGCAATGCAGGAGTTGTAGGAGACGTGGGTTCAATCCCTGGGTCAGGAAGGTCCCCTAGAGGAGGGCATGGCAACCCACTCCAGTATTTTTGCTTAGAGAATCCCATGGACAGAAGAGCCTGGTGGGCTACAGTCCATGGGGTCACAAAGAGTCAGATACAGCTGAAGCAACTGAGCATGCACGCATGCAGCATATGGTATCTTAGTTCCCCAGGCCAGGATAGAACCCAGGCCCCCTGCAGTGAAAGCTCACAGTCTTAACCACTGGACCCCCAAGGAAGCCCCCATCCCAGTTTTATTTACTCTGAATATCTGGCTCTATGTGGACAAAAGACAGGAGAGGCGATCGATGTTTTGCACTTGCTTGACACTACCTTGCACATTGATAATCACCAGCAGCTGGGATCAGCCTTCCTCCCCAGGTTCAGGTCCCAGCCCTTTCTTTGGCGCTCTTTTTGTTTTGTCCTGGGGCCCCCCCTCCTTTCAATAAACAAGCTCAACAATGCATTGCAAGCTGTAGGGTTAAGAGCTTCAGCCATCTGCCCTCTAGTACCATGGGAAGCCTCCCTAAACAGACAGGCTACGTTTGATGTCTCAGATGCTGCCAGACTGCAGAGGGCGTAGTGGGAGGTGGATGAGACTGGCATGAGGATCTTGGAAATCAACACGCATTCAGAAAGCCCTACTTTGCTGCCCATCAGCAGACGAATGGATAAGGAAGCTATGGTACATATACACAATGGAATATTACTCAGCCATTAAAAAGAATTCATTTGAATCAGTTCTAATGAGATGGGTGAAACTGGAGCCCATTATACAGAGTGAAGTAAGCCAGAAAGATAAACACCAATACAGTATACTAACGCATATATATGGAATTTAAAAAGATGGTAACGATAACCCTATATGCAAAACAGAAAAAGAGACACAGGTGTACAGAACAGACTTTTGGACTCTGTGGAAGAAGGCGAGGGTGGGATGTTCTGAGAGAATAGCGTTGAAACAAGTATACTATCAAGGGTGAAACAGATCACCAGCCCAGGTTGGATGCATGAGACAAGTGCTCAGGGCTGGTGCACTGGGAAGACCCAGAGGGATGGGATGGGGAGGGAGGCGGGAGGGGGGATCGGGATGGGGAACACATGTAAATCCATGGCTGATTCATGTCAATGTATGGCAAAAACCACTACCATATTGTAAAGTAAATAGCCTCCAACTAATAAAAATAAATGAAAAAAAAAAAAGAAAGCCTTACTGTTTGGCCAGGGTCACATGATTGATGGCCATTGTGCCAGTCAACAGCTTGACTGGTTCAGAAGATGATGCATTGGGGGCTTTTTCATGAATCTGTCTTTGGATCTCCTCTCCTCTTCGCTGTCTCTCCTGTACCAAAATTTTGAAAGCATAGACTAGAAGAATTAGGAAGCAAGGAAAGGTAGGCAAACTCTTGGTCATATATTGATTTTTTTTTTTTTAATTTTGCCTTTTGACCATTCCACATGGCATGTGGAATCTTAGTCCCCAGACCAGGACAGAGTGCTTTGTGGAATTCAGTCCTCTGCACCCTGAAAGGGAAGGTGGGATAAGAATTGGGATGTAGGCAAAGTGCCAAGTGTGGGCTGAGGTTGGAAATGAGTGCAAGGCCAAAAGATAAAGACTTTCTTGGGTCTTCCCTGGCAGTCCAGTGGTTAAGACTCCATGCTTCCAATGCCAGGGGTGTGGGTTCAATCCATGGTCAGGGAACTAAATGTCCACATGCCGCAGCCAAAAAAAGAAATACACAAACAAAAAGAGATGAAGATCTTCAGGAAGACTGCAAACAGTGACAGCTGTTAAGTTTTTTTGTCCCTGTAAAGGAAGTGTATGTTGGTCTCAGTTGATTGATGAGGTTTCTGGGTGAGGACCACAACCACCAAACTGGTAATATTCCCAGATCTTGGTCTTCGAGCCCAGAGGGCCCTTGTTCCAACCCAGCTCCACGATCTCTGGCTGTGTGTCCTTGTGCAAGTGTCTGAACCTCTCTGAGCCTGTTCCCTCACCTGAAAAAAATGGCAAGAGTAGAATTTGCATTTGGAGAGTAGATGAGATAGCGTGGGTCATGTTTGGCACACCAGGCATTTGTTCACTGAATCGTAGCAAACCCTCCATCACACATCAGCTCCTTTGAATTTCTGAAGCTAAGGCATTTCTAAGGGATTACAGGAATACCGTCAGGCATATGTGGTAACTCCGATCACCAAAAACGTGTTTCCAAGTTGCCCTCAGTGCAGACCTGGGAGAAAATAAATGGCTCATTTGTAACACGCTGTGGTATTTGCACCCTCAGCAGTTCCTGGAGTCCTTAAAACGATTTGGTTTCTCTGAACAGGAAACATGTCTCCTCCCATCAGGCGGACTTTATCTGCTGGTTTTTGCCGCCCCCCCACCTCCGCCCTCACCCCGAGCGGGAATGCTGGGGTCCCCAGGGCAGAGCAGAGCATGTGCTCAGTGGACAGACACCTGGTAAACACTCATGAAACTGAGCAAACAGCCTCCAGTCCGCTGGCCCAGGCCGGCTTGTTCAGCGTTGGCACAGATCTTTCCCAGCCCAGATTCTGTTCTCTCACTCCCGCTCCCTGTGGGGTCAGAAATCCGAAACTCACCCAGCACTTCCAGGACGTGTCTTTCCGCTTGTGTCCTGCCTCCAGAGCGAAGCCTCTGACTCTCCCATTGGGAGCTTGGATTCGAAGCCTTGTCTGTTCTTTTCTCCCTTCACTCTATTCTAGAGACACCATGTCCATGCTGCCTGCCTGTGGGATTTAAGTTCACCTTATTCTTCCTGACTTCCTGTTCTTCCTGGGGCTTCCCAGGAGGCTCCATGGTGAAGAATCCGCCCGCTAATGCAGGAGACACAGGTTCCATCCCTGGATTGGGAAGATCCCCTGGAGGAGGGCATGGCAACCCACTCCAGTATGCTTACCCAGAAAATTCCATAGACAGAGGAGCCTGGCGGGCTACAGTCCATGGGGTCACAAAGAGCTGGACAGGACTTCGTGACTGAGCACGCACATCTTCTTCCTGATAGAGCCTCGGGGGCTGGGGCAGTGCGGGCAGGTGAACTGGGAGACAGAAACCTAAGGATGGAGAGATTGGGGCAGGCCAGCTTCTGTCTCGTGGAAGCTAGATCTTCAGGCTTGAGCAGAGCCAGAGATTTGCACGCGCACATGGTCCCTCCCAGGACGTTAGACTGTGGAAGAAAGGCCTTCCCTACAAGGTGGAGGTTTGTTTGGAAACTGAGAATGTGGCCTGCGAGGAGTGGTCTCTTCTACATCCTGTGTGCGGGCTTCAGTTGGCCAAATTCTGTGCCTCGTGACTATGTGGGTAGGTTTTGTTCTTCCCATTTCACAGATGAGGAAACTGAGGTCCCAGTGAGCTGAGCAACCTTTTGGGGTTTGTTTGTTTCTTTTTTTTTTTGGCCACACCATACAGCTTATGGAATCTTAGTTCCCCGACCAGGGATTGAATCCAGGCCCTCACCTGGGTCCTCGGCAGGGAGAGTGCTGGACCACTAGGGAATTACTGAACTGAGCAACTTGCCCAGTCATCAAGCTACTAGAGGGCACGTTTGGGCCCAGTCTCTGGCTGACATTACTTTCTCAACTGCACGCTCGGTCTGTCTTAGGAGTCAACTCTTGTCGATTTCTAAGAGCAGTATTCCTCTCCCCTTATTGCAAGTCAGTAATGATTGTATGGTGTTCCACCAGCAGGTTATAGGGAATCATGAATTCATGAATGCAGGGAGGAAGAGCCAGGGTCTGTTTTGCAGAGAAAGCTGGGGTGGGGAGGGGGGCTGGAGGAGGGCAGCCAGGTCCGAGATAAAACCTTCTGTCCCGAGGCCATCGTCACAGACCCTTGAATGGGGCCCTGTTAGCCATCTGCAAAGGCCAGGCCTCTGGCTTTATTGGTTGCCATGGCGACCCCTGGCCTTGACAATGGAGGCCCACTTAGCTTGAGCCCGTCATTGTGTCCCATTGAGTCTGTGGAAAAGCCAGCAGTTGGGGCTGCAGACAGGGAAAGGAATGTCCCCAGCCTCTGCCAGCATTTCTGTCTCCGTTCCAAGAGCAGATAGAAGAATGAGAACAAGTGTTTGGGGGGCCTCAGAGAAGTCCAGGGGTGCCACCTCCAGCCAGTGACACATGCAAATGATAGAGAGATGAGTCCGTCTTCATGGGATGGTTTTGGAGTGTTTAGTATGTATTCAATGATTGTTTGCAGCGCGCACTGGGGCTGTGGACAGCAGGGACCAAGTCCCGGGTCTCGGCTCACCCTCAGCTAGGCCATGAGTTAGGTGCAGTTGTTCTTGTCCCCGTTTTACAGAGGAGGAAGCTGAAACCCAGAGAGGTTCCTCAAGGTGCTCAAGGTCACAGAGCAGGCAAAAGAGGCTGGTTTCACATCAAGCGCCCTGCACCCCAGCTCCCCAAAGGGCCACCTTGGTCTTCATTTTTTACTCTTACTTTTTCATCTTTGGAATGTTTAACTTTCAAAGCCATTTCCAAGGACTTGGGGGCAGTGCAGACCTGGGTCGAGCGCAGGGTCCACCGTCTACCCCTTAGGAAGGTGGTTGTAACCCTGCCTCGGGAGCATCGCCAATGCCCAGGTCACACTCATGGGTGTCCCCAAGGGAGGGAGTTTCATAGATGGAGAGCTCCCCTGATTCTCACCGGCAGCAAGGGTCAGAATCACTGGCTTTTGAGCCCCAGGACCGTGGGGAGTCATTCACCTCAGCCTGTTACCCAAGGCGGACACAAAATGTCACACAGAAGATATGGTGCACACAATAGGTGAGCCATAAGCAGCAAGCAATACTGTGATTATTGTTCAGTCGCTACGTTGAACTCTTTGAAACCCCGTGGACTGCAGCATACCTGTCTTTCCTGTCCTTCACTATCTCCCAGAGTTTGCTCAAACTCATGTCCATTGAGTTGATGATGCCATCCAACCATCTCATCCTCTGCCCGCCTCCCCCACCACCTTCTCCTCCTGCCCTCATTCTTTCCCAGCACCTGTGTCTTTTTATTCTCTATGACTTTTTATTCATAGAAAAAAATCCGAAGATTTTTTTTTTTTTGCCCTTTCACCTGAATTCCTCTCGCCCTATTGATTTAAACATTGCTTCTGCCCAGCCCACCCTCCAAATGCACCAGGAAGATAAGAGGCAGCAGAGAGAACTAATTAGCATTTTAATTAAAGGAACCGGGATAGGAAGCGGTGGGTGGAAACCCAAGGACTCCAGTATCTGGTGCGACCAGGGTTTCAACTTGTTTTGACTGAAACGCTCACTGAGAAACAGATTCTTTGTAGGGGCTCCACGTGTCTGAAACAAAGGTCACCCCCCACCTACCTTGTGCTTGATGGTTCCTATTCTCTTTAGTTTATTGATTGATTGAAATTTCTCTTTTGGTTCTCATCATGGCAAGGAGAAAAGTTCCTGTCTGATGCTAGCCTGCTTTTAACACCTGTCTGAGAGCTGCTCGTCTCCATCCTAGCAAGAAGATGGGGCCCTCTGCAGAAGATGGGGCCCTGCAGAGGCCGGAGAAACCTTGGGCAGTGAACCGCATCCAGCTTTTAATTTGACAACCTGCCTTGATTTTATTACATTCTTTCCCCAATCACTTTTATTTGCAGCAAATGAAACTTTGAGGGAAGGATGCTGGGGAGTGATTCATAAGGGCCGTTGTTGATCAGTTGTTCAATTCTGTTCGACTCTTTTCCATCCCATGGACTGCAGCTTGCCAGGCTTCCCGCTCCTTCATTGTCTCCCAGAGTTTGCTCAGACTCATGTCCGTTGAGTCAGTGATGCCATCCAACCATCTCATCCTCTGTCACCCCCTTTTCCTGCCTTTTATCTTTCCCAGCATCAGGGTCTTTTCCAATGAGTCGGCTCTTGGCATCAGATGGCCAAAGTATTGGAGCTTCAGCATCAGTCCTTCCAATGAGTATTCAGGGTTGATTTCCTTTAGGATTGAATGTTTGATCTCCTTGCAGTCCATGGGACTCAAGAGTCTTCTCTACCACCAGCTGTAGAAAAGTAATTTTAAATAGGAAAGTTTAAAAAGCAAGTTGATCTCAAGAAGTACATTAAGTGGGGACTTCCCTGGCAGCCCAGAGGTTAAGACTCTGTGTTTCCACTTCACAGGGCATGGGTTCAATCCCTGGTCAGGGAGCTGAGATGCCGCATACCACATGGTGGGGCCAAAAAGACAAGGATTTCAGGGACCAGGGGTGCCTGGCAAGCAGCCTGTTTTCCATTCAGAGTCAGGATTTCTCCCCCGCATTGGTCCCAAGCCTCAGGGTAGGCTGGTGCTCAGAAAGCTCCCCCTCCAGCCTGGGATCCCTCAGGCCACCCCATCCCTTTTCCAGATGTGCAGCAGATTGCAGAGAGAGTGGCAGGGGGACCCAGCTGGAGGGGAGGCTGGTACCACTTCTGGGGGCCGGGAGCAGTGCTGCAAGGAATTCTCCATAAACTGCACCCCAGATGCTTCTCAAGGTCAGAAGGGGCCTTAGAAACAACGTGTCCAACACCTACATTTTGCACACAAAGAAACCGAGGCGAAAGTGGGGTGTGTCTTCGATTCCAGAGCCAAACAAGGGCTGTGGTGGACAGGCAGTGACTCAGTGACTTCAGAGTTGGGGGAGGGGAGTACTATTATTAAATTGCTGTTTTAACACGAATTTCAGACCTGCTCACTAATTTTATTTGTTTTTAATTATTATTTGTGTTTTTGGCTGAGCAGGGTCTTCATTGCTTTGCACCGGCTTTTTCTCTAGTCGCGGAGTGTGGGGACTACTCTCTACTTGCCGTGTGGAGGCTTCTCATCTCAGCGACTTCTCTTGTGGCGGAGCATGAGTTCAGTAGTTGTGGCCCGAGGGCTGAGTTGCTCCTCAGTTGCTCTGTAGGATCTTCCCGGACCGGGGATCGAACTCGTGTCCCCGGCATCAGCAGGCAGGTTCTTAACTACTGGACCACCAGGGATGTCCCTGGATTTACCTATTCTCGAAGTTTCAGACATAAACAGAATGTTACAATAGGTGACCTTTTATGTCTGGATTCCTGCACTTACAATGTCTTTAAGGTTCATCCATGTTGTATCAGTGCTTCTTTCTTCCCTTTTTATGGTGAATAATAGTCCATGGCACAGACAAGCCACATGGCGTTCATCTGCTCATCCATCGGTGCACGCTGGGCTGTTTCCACCTTTTGGTGATTGTGAATGGTGCCACTGTGAACACGCGTGTTCATGTTTTCCCTCAAGTTGCCATCTTCGTTCTTTTGGGTGTGTACTTAGAAGTGGAATTGCTGGACCATATGGTAATCCTGTGTTTAACATTTTGAGGGACCCGTAATTCTCAAACCACCAGCTCTAAGGCTGGGGGTTTAGGAGCTGGTCCCTGGCTTCTTCCTCACCATCAACTCCCACCCCACCTGATGTTCTCCACTCAGCTCATCCCAGCAAGTCCCCCTCCCCGACTCATCGATGACCCCAGCATCTCATTAACATGCTGAGTATCTGTTCCCTCCTTGCCCTCTGGGACTTGGCTGAAGAGGTTCCTTCTGGATAAGACGGGAGCAACTGGCACCTTCCTTCCTTCAGAGCGTCTCTAGGGGGTTCCATCTGGCAATTAGCGGATTTTTTTTTTTTAATATTTGTTTACTTGGCTGCGCTGGGTCTGTTGCAGCATGCAGAATCTTTAATCTCTGCTGAAGCATGTGGGATGTTACAGTTGCTTTCGGGGCTAGTTCCCTGACCAGGGATAGAACCCGGGCCCACTGCATTGTGAGCATGGAGTCTTAGCCACTGGACCCCTGGGGAAGTCCTGGGACCTAATTCTGTGCATCTTCCCTTTCACTGCTCTGAGATATCATGCCTGAGTCCACGGGCAGTCCACATCCTTTCATGCCTTTGAGCATTAGTTCATCTGCCCAGGTGGCCCTAGTGGTAAAGAACCTGCCTGCCAATACAGGAGACATAAATGATGAGGGTTCGATCCCTGGGTCAGGAAGATCCCCTGGAGGAGGGCATGGCAACCCACTCCAGTATTCTTGCCTGGAGAATCCCAGGGACAGGGGAACCTGGCACGATACGGTCCATAGAGTCGCAAAGAGCTGGACATGACTGAAGCAACTTAGCATTCATTTCTTCATTCATTACCTCCCCTTTCTTTCTATGGCTTCTGAAACCTTGCAGCTTTTCAAGGGGCAGCACCCCCACACACACCTAGAATTAATTTCTCTGTTCCCCTGGCAGCTTGTTTATACCAGCAAAGGTACAGATTCCATTCTGTCTTATGCAGAATTAGCTGTTGACAGTGAACTGGGCATTTCTTCATCTACATATCCTGCCAGGTTATTTTAAGGATTTATTGACATGATGGGTAAAGCAGTTACTACATGAAATTCTCCTGTTTTCTCCCCCTCATTCCTCTGACACTGAATTATGAGCTTTAGAAAGAGAGCAGCATTTTATTCATCTTTGTTTTCGCCTGTGTCTAGATAATGCAGTGCCTTTCGTGAAACGGGTACCTGATTAATTTTGTTGATTGGATTAGTGGGCCAGAGAAACTGAATGAATGACATCAACTCCTCTGATTGTTGGAAATATATTGTGCTGAGAACTAACGTCTGATAGAGATCAGGTTTCGTTATAAGGTCAGTTTCAACTGCGGGCCACTGAAATGTCAGCGAGATATATTTCCCAATGTGACATTTTGTAATTGAAAGTGTACGGGTGTGACTTTCACTTTTGCGGAGCACTCAGATGTGAATATTCGAGTTCTCTGAGATTCTCGAATTTTCAAACGCACACCTAATGACAGTTGAATGGTGTGGAGTCCTTAGTGCTCCCACTTGAGACGAACAGTCTTCAAAGAGAGACAGCAATCGCTCTTTCTGCCTCGTTGTGTAGTTGTGCTTAGTCGCTGAGTTGTGTCTGACTCCCTGCAACCCCATGGACCGCAGCCCGCCAGGCTCCATGGGATTTCCCAGGCAAGAATACTGGAGTGGGTTGCCATTTCCTTCTCCAGGGGATCTTCCCAACTCAGGGATTGAACCTGAGTCTCTTGCGTCTCCTGCATTGGCAGGCAGGCCTTTACCACTAGCATTACCTAGTTAGCAGGCTGCTAAATTAACAGGCTTGCATTGAGTTGGCTGTTCTGAAATTGATCAAAAAATCCATTGAGTTATCACAGAAAGAGTCTGGTTTCTCAGTTAATTTATGGTCACGCTTTCCAAGACCATGCTTTCCTCAATATTTTCTCAGGTGAAAAGCAGCAAGATTTCCTCTCTTAACAGGATCATTTGTATTCATCAAGCCCCTTGCTTCTATAGTTAGGTGTTTTGTTAGTCACTGAATTAATCCACGTTGTCATGAGCAAGGGTTTGGGGTTAGGCAGTCCCAAGCAATCCTGTGATGAAGGCCAAATACCATGACCTCTCTGAACTTCTATCTCCTCATATTGGAAATGGGGAGATACTCTACTCCCTGGATGGTTGAGCAGATTGAGGGGAATCAAATACCCTTCAAAACAGTCACTTCTTGGAGGAGGAAATGGCAACCCACTCCAGTATTCTTGCTTGGAGAATCCCATGGACAGAGGAGCCTCACAGGCTACAGTCCGTGGGAGTCCCAAAGAGTCAGATGTGACTGAGCATGCACACACGTTAATTGAATGCATCAATATGTTTTTAGAGAGGGATATGATCAATTAGTTTGAGAAGCACTGCCCTGGGGGTCCTCTGGTCTCACTTATTTCTTTCCCACACCTGGAGTTGCTAGTATTTCCCACCCTATCTCTTTTGACTTTTTTTTTTTTTTTTTTGGTGGCAAAGGGAAATAATAACATTTCAGCAAAAGATGGAAAATTTCAAAATCACTCCTTTTCTAAGCTTCCAGATAATAGTGGTTTCCATTGTGTGTCTATGTGTTCCTTTCTAATCTTTGTCCACATGCAAGATATATTTTTTCATAAAAGCCTTCTGTTACAACATTTAAAAAAAAAAAAAACAAACACAGTCCCTTCCATCCTGGAGGATTCTGGTGGCTCAGACAGCAAAGAATCCATCTGCCATGCAGGAGACCAAGGTTCAATCCCTGGGTCAGGAAGATCCCTTGGAGAAGGAAATGGCTACCCTCTCCAGTATTCTTGCCTGGAAAATCCCATGGACAGAGGAGCCTGGTGGACTACAGTCCATGGGTCACAAAGAGTCAGACACGACTAATCACATACATGCCACACCATAGCAGAAACCACCACAACATTGTCAAACAACTTTACTCCAATAAAAATAAATGAATGAATGAATAAGTAAATACCTATTCAATGAGAATCAGAAAAGAATAATAAAATGAAGGCATCCTATATTCATGTGATTGCCGTTTTTGTGAATTCTTAAAAAAAAAAAAAAGCAAAACCTGGAAGTTCCACATCCTGGAACCCTCTTGGTCCAGAACACACCCGGGATGGTTGGTCGTGCTGGAGAAGCCCACCCCTCAAAATGGGCCCCGGGTACTGCCCTGGATCTGCAGGGTTCCCAGCAACCCAGCCACCAACATTCTGTGTGTGAACAGGGCGGGGGGCCTCCTGGCCTCCCCCACTGAGCGGTCACCAGGACGTCTGCCCTGGAGTTTGCTCCATCTGAGTTTTTCCATCATGTAGGACGCAGGCTGCTTTACTTATCCAGGTGGACGAGGCCCTCTCGCCAGCTTGCCCACAGAGGGTCCTCCAGCCAACCCTGTCCTCTCTCTTTATTTTCCCATCTGGAAAGTGGGTGTAATAATCCTACCTAGATACAGGTCAAGAAAAACACAACGTGGGGTACTTTGCTGATGGTCCAGCGGCTAAGACTCCAGCTCCCAATGCAGAGGGCTCAGGTTCCATCCCTAGTCAGGGAACTAGATCCCACATGTCACAGCTATGAATTCACATTCTGCAACTAAAGATCCTGCATGCTGTAACTAAGACTCAGTGCAGCCAAATAAACTAAGAAAATATTTATTGAAAAAAAAAAAACACACAAGGTGAACAGACTTTGATTCAAAGTGTAAATACTCTGGGGACCACCCCCCCACACCCGCTGCCTCCACCAGTGGTTCAGTAGTTAGAACTCTGGACTTTCACTGCCATGGCCTGAGTTCAATCCCTGGTTAGGGAACTAAGATCACGCAAACCACGCAAAAATTTTTTTAAAAATAAATAAAGTGTAGGACTTCCCTGATGGTCCAGTGGTTAAGAATCTGCCTGCCAATGCAGGGGATACTGGTTCAATCCCTGGTCTGGGAAGATCCCACATGCCGGGAAGCGACTGGGGCCAAACGCCACAACGCCTAAAGCCTGTTCTCCTCAACAAGGGAAGCCGCTCCCGTGAGAAGCCCGCATACCGCAACTGGAGAGTAGCCCTGATGGCCACCACTAGAGAAAGCCCTTTAGTTGCGAAGCAGGGAAGACCCAGCAAAGCTAAAAAAATAAATTATAATTTTTTAAAATCATAAAAAATAGAGTGTGCCTTCTGCATGAAAGCAACGGATCTGATATTAGCAGAACCTTCTCCACCATGTGGGGGAATGGTGGGGAGTGGGGTACTTGGTCAGCAAGGGCGTGGCCTCTGTCGGCCTAACTCTGAGTTTCTGGTTTCTTTCAGGGCCGGAGCGTGTGACAGGGGTCTCTGTTCCCAGCGGAGGGGACCATGGCCTCCATGTTGCTCAGCCAGCGGCTGGTCTGCAGCTTCCAGCACAACTACCGCCTGTTGGTGCCGGGTAAGCCCCGGGGGATCTTGGCAAGAACTGGTCCTAATGGAAGATGCAATCCAGACTAGGGACTTAGGGGTCCGGAAGAGTTCCTGGGGACAGAGGGAGCTGCTGTCCCACCCACCCCCATAAAACTGTCCTCTTGGCGCTCCTCCCATCTCCAGCGTGTGCTCCTGTGCCCAGGAGGACAGCTCAGCAATGGGCAGGGAGCTGATCAGCCCTGGAGCCGCTCTGCTCGCCCCCGAAGCCAGAAGGGCCCAAGCCATCCCCACAGGGACCGCTGGGGGAAACACAGAGCTAGGTTTGCTGCCCATAAACAAGGAAACTACAAAAGCCCTTGTAATTCGCCTAAAAGCTTCAAGGGCACTGGAGAGTGAGCCCTATCCAAGGAATGGCCACCCTGCCCCTCCCTCTCCCTTACCTCTGCTCACCCCGCACCCAAATGGCCAGCAGCTCATGCTGTGACCCCACCCCAGTTCAGTTCAGTCGCTCAGTTGTGTCCGACTCTTTGCGACCCCATGGACTGCAGCAGACCAGGCTGCCCTGTCCATCAACAACTCCCAGAGCTTGCTCAATCTCATGTCCATCAAGTCAGTGGTGCTATCCAACCATCTCATCCTCTGTTATCCCCTTCTCCTCCTGCCTTCAATCTTTCCCAGCATCAGGGTCTTTTCCAATGAGTCGGTTCTTTGCATCTGGTGGCCAAGGTATTGGCATTTCAGCATCAGTCCTTCCAATGAGTATTCAGGACTGATCGCCTTCAGGATGGACTGGTTGGATCTCCTTGCAGTCCAAGGGACTCTCAAGAGTCTTTTCCAACACCACAGTTCAAAAGCATCAATTCTTCAGTGCTCAGCTTTCTTTATAGCCCAACTCTCACATCCATACCTGACTACTGGAAGAACCATAGCCTTGACTAGATGGACCTTTGTCAGTAAAGTAATGTCTCTGCTTTTATATGCAGTCCCTCTCAGATGCTTCCATTTCTCTCTGCCTCTCTGAGTTCAGGCGGCATAGCCTAGTGAGCACCCTGCCTGTATGATCTCAGGAGACCTTCCTCCATAGGTCCCACAAGGAAGGAAAGGGTGAAGCCCAGTTTACAGATGAGAAAACTGAGGCTCAGAGAAGCCAAGTCACGCAGCCCCTTGAATACAAGTCAGATGTGGGAAATAGAGCCCACCGGCCCAAACCCAAGGGGTGGACTTGGAGACACAAGGCGCGACGAGAAGCAAGGCTTTAATGATGATGCTGTCAGATCAGGCGTCTGGGGGGCAAGCACGCCCAGAGTCATTACAGTGGGGTTTTTGTCCTCTTGGCACGCAAGTCCCTCCCCCAGTCCCTCATGGTTGCATACTATGGGGTTAACAGTCTTCCTGAGAAAGTCACCTGGATTTATTACTCCCCCTTCATCTGGATTTTCCCACGCAAGTATCCTAATGGCTATTACATCAGCAGGCTGTCCCTCTAGGCTAGTTGTCCTTGAAAATGGACCACTTTAAGTTTTTCTTACGTCAGTCCAGCTCCAAACACTGGATTATTATCCACCCCCTCAATGGGCTTCTCCGGTGGCTCGGTGGTAAAGAACCTGCCTGCCAATGCAGGAGACGTGGGTTTGATCCCTGGGTGGGGAAAGATGCCCTGGAAAAGGAACTGGCAACCCACTCTAGTATTCCTGCCTGGGAAATCCCATGGAGCCTGGCAGGCTGCAGTCCTGCCGGGGGGTTGCAGAGAGTCGGACACGACTTAGCGACTGAGCATGCATGCAGCTTGCCTCCC
Source organism: Cervus elaphus (assembly GCF_910594005.1). Lineage (NCBI taxonomy): Eukaryota > Metazoa > Chordata > Mammalia > Artiodactyla > Cervidae > Cervus > Cervus elaphus. The sequence continues at coordinate 22,294,850 of NC_057824.1, forward strand.
AGCAGCTCTGGGAGAAGGAAGCTAGCGGTAGCCTGCTTCGGATGCCTGCCCCTCCAGGTTGTCCCCAGTTCTCAGATCATGATGTCTCCTTCTTATCATGTGTCCCATCTGCCTTCTGAAGACAAATTCTTATTGTGTGTCCCATCTGCCTTCTGAAGACAAATTGTCGGCACAGTCCTTGGTCTCCTTGTTGAATGTTGCAGGCGTTTGTATCTTGAGTAGGATAAAAATCAGGAGTGTTCTCTCCTCTCCCACAGGTTTTATTTTTAAATAAACATTTATCTTGGAATATTTTGGATGTGCAGAGAAATTGCAAAGACAGAGCAAAGAGATCCCACATGCTCTTCACCCAGTTTTCCCCAGTCTTATCCTCTTACATCACCAGGATTGTCATTGCTGAGGAGCTGACCTTAGTACATTGAACTGAACCAAACTCCAGACTTCCCTGTGAATTTCACCAACTTTTTCTCAGGGCCTCTTTCTGCTCCAGGGTCCAATCCAGTTTCATTATCTCCTCTGGTCTATGAGTTTCTCAGTTTTTCCTCTTTTTTTTTAACCTTGATAGCCTTGAGAAGTTACTAGTAAGTTTTGAGGGTTGTTTTTTTTAATTGGAAGATAAGCATATTAATGCTTACCCTAATTACATAACAAATAAACCCCAATGATGCAGGTCTGTTGTGTTCCAAGTAGAAGGGAGAGTCATTAGCACGGAAGATTCATCAGATCTTAGCTGCGGCTCATGGACTACCTAGCACAGGCTTAGTTGCTCCATGGCCTGTGGGATCTTAGTTCCCCTGACCAGGGACTGAACCTGCATCCCGCACATTGGAAGGCAGATTCTTAACCACTGGACCAGCAGGGAAGGGAAGTCCCAGATGTTCAGTTTAGTTTTTAACAAAAGCAGAGCAGATAACTCCAGTTGAACTTGATCTTGACTTTGGCTAGGCTCACATACAGAGCCCTTGCTGTTTGGAAAAGTGAGATTCATTTCTTACTCTCAGTAGAAGATCTAGAGGACATTAAAAACATTGGATGGCAGTTTGGAGTTAAAAACTGACTCTCTGGATTGGCACAGTCATGGAGGGTGGCGAGCATCATTATCAGACCCAGAGGATTGGGTTGAATTTACCCACCCTGCCTGGTCTTGCCAGTCAGGGCACACCCCTGCCCTCTGGGTGTTCTATTTTATTCATGAATGAAAATGTTGGATCTTTCAATGTTGATTAAAACTTCCTCCTCCTTTTGGCAGTAATTTGCCTCTGGGGAAGTGAGTTGTTTTGCTGAGAATGTTTCATTTCAAAACCCACACTAGATGAGATGGACTATATATCCATGATGCTCACAGCATCTGGGAAAGGGGAGGTCCAGTGGACAGACTTCCAGCTTCACCACTTTCCATCTGTGTGACTTTGGGCAAATTAATTGACCTTTCTGAGCTTATTGTGTCCTTTAACATAAGACTCAAAATAACATTTACCTCCTATGGGGTTGTGAGGATTACGTGAGGTAATCCATGGAAATAACTCAGAATAATGTCCAGTGTGTTCACCGTAAGTGCTCAATAAACGGACATCTGCTCACACAGCTTGATAGAAGGGACCCTGGAAAAGGCTTTCTTGATCATTCAAATCTTATTCTTTTTTCCTGTGGTTTATGGCTACATGTCATCATTAAATGTTGTATTGGCACTTGGTCATTTTCCTCTACAAAAAGTCAAATTTGAGATATAGTAAGAAAAGCACAAGTTTTCTGGACTCAAATTCAGGCCTTGCAAACTCACTAGCTATGTGACCTCAGGAAACTTGCTTAACCTCTCTGATCCTCATCTGTGAAATGGGGACAGTATCTTCTCACAAGAAGGTTGTGGATTAATTAAAACAATAGGTGAGGGGCTTCCCTGGCATTCCAGCGGTTAAGACATCAACTTCCAGTGACAGGGGTGCAGGTTTTATCCTTGGTCAGTGAGCTGAGATCCCACAGGCCTAGGGGCCAGAAACACCAAGACATAAAACAAGCAATATTGTAGCAAACTCAATAAAAACTGTAAAAGTGGTCCACATCAAAAAAAAAAAGTCTTTAAAAAAAGAATAAAATAATAGGTGAGCGTTTGCCTGAATATATGTGAGCTTCCCCATCTTCCTTTTTCCAATAGCACATTTGCAAAAAAAAAAAAAACGCAGCAGACTCTGATTTTCAGGATTTCTGCCCAGCATTTTTGGCCCGCTCCCATCCATACCCAGAAAGACTTGGAACACGGTAAGAACCAGTGTGGTTCCTGACCCAGATGCATCTGCTCGCCCCTGGCCTTGGCGTCCCCATCTCGTGCCCCATCAATCTCCGCTGTGTCTCTCAGGTCCTACCCTGACCCTGCCTCCCAGTCCTGTTTACTCATGGTCCTGGCATCCTCCCCAGGGCCTCACACACTCCGTCAGCATCCTTTCAGCTTCAGGTCCCACTGCCAACTGCCTCCACCCCTGGTATTCCCGCTTCCCAACCCCTAAGAAATCTGATTGCTACAAAGCCATGTCAAGACATTTTCTGGAGAAAGGGAGAGAGGACTTGTGTGTCCTCATGAGAGGATGACTTACTTCTTATAGATTTTTCACTTTACCCCCTTTTCTGGAAACAAAGGAAGAACAGCAGGTTAAGAGCCCTATTTATCCAAATAGACCTGTTGAATGTAGGTCTAGTTGGAATCAGTCTTGATCAGTAATGCTGAGTTCAGGCCAGGGAAGAAACAGTTGAGTGTGTGTGCGTTGTTTTTTTCGTTAAGTCATCAGTATGGTCCATGATTTTTAACTCTCTGCTGTCCGAATAAGATCTTTAGGAATTCCTTTTTCATTGTAAGATCAAACAAAAGATAATAAAAGCTGGTATCTTCATGCCTGAAAATCAGGGTGGTATTGGATTTTAACTGGATTTTATGTTCAAAGGACTCCACTTTATTGCATATTAATTCAGAAACCTTCTTTGATATTCCAAGCAATTCTGAAAAATTAAGAATGAATTTATGTTTTCTAATATCATGGCTTTTTATAGTTTGGCAGGTTTTGTGTGTGTGTGACAGAGAGACGCTAGCGTGTTTTTAGTATTAGTTGCCTCTCCTGTGTAATGCAATAAATAACAACTACCCCTCAGGGTTGTGGAAGGACGAAATAAGATCACATACATGGTTTTTTTTTATTTTTTTTTAAAAATTAATTTATTTTAATTGGTGGCTAATTACAATATTATGGTGGTTTTTGCCATACATCAACATGAATCAGCCACAGTGCGCATGTGTCTGTCCATTCTGACTACTCCCCACCTCCCTCCCCACCCCATCCCTCTGGGTTGTCCCGGAGCACCAGCTGAGAGCCCTGCTTCATGCATTGAACTTGCACCGGTCATCTAGTTTACATCAGGTCATATACATGTTTCAATGCTATCCTGTCACATCATCCCACCCTCGCCTTCTCCCACGTAGTCCAAAAGTCTGTTCTTTACATCTGTGTCTCTTTTGCTGTCTCACATATAGGTTCATTGTTACCGTCTTTCTAAATTCCATATATATGCGTTATTTTATACTGTATTGGTGTTTTTCTTTCTGGCTTACTTCACTCTGTATAATAGGCTCCAGTTTCACCCACCTCATTAAAACTGACTCAAATGCATTCTTTTCTATAGCCGAGTAATATTCCATTGTGTGTATGTACCACAACTTCCTTATCCATTCATCTGCCGATGGACATCTAGGTTGCTTCCATGTCCTAGCTATTGTAAACAGTGCTGCGATAAACATTGGGGTACACGTGTCTCTTTCAATTCTGGTTTCCTCGGTGTGTATGCCTAGCAGTGGGATTGCTGGGTCATATGGCAGTTCTATTTCCAGTTTTGTAAGGAATCTCCTCACTGTTCTCCATAGCAGCTGTACTAGTTTGCATTCCCACCAACAGTGCAAGAGGGTTCCCTTTACTCCACACCCTCTCCAGTATTTATTGTTTGTAGACTTTTTGATGGCAGCCATTCTGATGGGTGAAGATCACATACATGATTTATATGAAACATCTTATTGTTTAGTCACTAAGTCATGTCCGACTCTTTCTGTCCTATGGACTGTAGCTTCCTCTGTCCATGGGATTCTCCAGGCAAGAATCCAGGGATTCCTGGCAGAGATTTCCCTGCCAGGGCAGGGAAAGCATCAAAGTCCTAACCACTGGACTGCCAGGGAATTCCCATCTCCTGGATGATTTTTAATTGACACAACTTAGGGCACAACTCGAGGCGATGCCACTGACCTCTAATGGCAGGTGGCCAGGGATGCAGCTAAACATCCTATAGCACCCAGGGCAACCTCCCACAGCAAAGAACCGTCCAGCTCACAATGGCAGTAGTTCCAGGGCTGAGAAATTTGAGTCTCTCTCTCTCTCTCTATATATATATATATATATATATATACATACATATGGAGCAGACATGGGTTTGATCCCTGGGTTGGGAAGATCCCCTGGAAAAGGAAATGGCAACCCACTGCAGTATTCTTGCCTGGAAAATTCCATGGACAGAGGAGCCTGGCAGGCTACATAGTCCATGGGGTCGCAAAAGAGTCAGACATGACTGAGCATGCACACACAATACATACGGATATAGATTAATATTTTTTTACAAAATTTGTATTATTTTTATTATGGATACATAATATTCCCAATATTCTGCTGCCCATGAAAATGGTAGGACACGGCACATTCTGTTTAGTGACCCTCCTTTGTTGGACATTTAGATTGTTTCCTCTCTGTTGTTGTTAGAAACAATGCTGTGATGAATATTTTTAATCTACATCTTTTTGCACTGGTCCAATTATTTTCCGGATGAATCCTGAAAACTGAGGTTGCTTAGTCGAAAAGAATAGGAAGTCGGCATCACCTTAGCCTCACAACAGTGGGATGTGAGCATGCCTGCTTGCCTACAGCATCACTGGCACCAGGCTTTCCCATTTCTTAAAGTCCTCAGGGTGCTTGTGGTACCCATGTCTGACCACACGCAGAGTTCGGGATCATCAGGCTGGCATGGGTCTCAGGCCCTGGCACTGCCTCTGTTGGAGACTCCCAGTGTTGTAACAAGGGCAGGATTCTCGTATCTCCATTACTCAGGGGTTTCTCACCGCCTCTGTTTACTGCAGGGTCCAGACACATCAGTCAGGCTGCAGCCAAAGTCGACGTTGAATTTGACTATGACGGACCTTTGATGAAGACGGAAGTCCCAGGGCCTAGATCTCGGGTGAGTTGAGCACACTTGAGTGGTATGTTTCAGAAAAGAACAAAAAGGGTCCATGGGGCAAGAACACAGCCCCGCTGAAGGTCCTGTATCCTTAGCTGCTTTCAGAGAGTTCACCATTAGAGGTCCAGAACTTTAAACCAGGCCATCCTTCCATAAGAAGTCAAAGAAGTCTTCTTAGAGGATATGTATCAGTTATAAATTGCTACAATAGTGCTGCATAACAAACAGTCCTAAAAGCCTTAACAGTATACAAGTTGCTCACGCAACCATAGTTAACTGGCAGTTGGGTAGGCAGCTGTGTTGGGCTCATCTATGTGCCTGAGGGATGACTGGCCACCATTTGATCTAGGTTAGGCTTGTCTTGGGTCAATGTGGTAATGTGGCTCAGCTTCATGGGTCTCTCATATTCCAGCCAGCCAGCCTGGGCTTGTTCTCATGGTGATGGAAAGGAGTGGTTGCTATAGGTCTCTTGAGCCAGGCTCCCCACTGACCCACCATTACTTCCACCTCGTTCTGTTGGCCAAAGCAAGTTACGTGGCTTGTTTCTGAGTCCAGAGTCAGGGGCTGGGGCAGAGCATCCCACCAACGGTGAAAGAACCTGACCGTGTGATGTAGCACAGGGCGTGTATGACAGATGCCTCCCTGAGCTTGATCTTGAAGGGCCACAAGGAGGAATTGGCAGGAGTGCATTCTGTTCTAGGCAAGGGGAATGGTGACAAGCCTGCAGGGTGACAGTGCATGGTGTGTGAGAGCTTTTGGGCAGCTCAGAATCCCTGGAATGGATGTTGGAGACACAGATAAATGTGGCGAGGGGTGTTGCGGCTTCTCCCCAGAGAAGCTACAAAATCTGCATACGCCACACTTTGCAAGAATGGTTAACCTTGATTCTGTGTTGTGATGTGCAATACTGTTTCTGATGTTTGCATCTAAAAAATAACAGTGTAAACCTTTGTAGTACAAATTTATTTTTTTCTCTGCATATTGTGCAGGCTTTATCCACACACAATGTCTTTGTTTTTTTTTTAATTCAAAAGATGTTTCTTTTGACATTGAAACTATTTAATAAAACTAGAAATCTTGTGCTGATGTAAATGATTGTAGCTATTTTCATGGTCCTTTGCTAACAAAAGAAGACTGTTTTTCATGCATATTTCTATTGGTAAGGGGTGAATTTTAATTTAGTAACAGTAAAATAGCTGGAATAAATTTCATATTCTTATCTGAATATTACTTTGTATTTTTACATGGAAATATATGATTTTATGATACTAATTGCTAAAGTTTACTTTCTGTGACTTCTTTTCAGAGATGAAATCTTTGTAATAGTAAAACCCCTAGGTTATAATTCCCAGTTGCTATGTATAATTGTACAAGTGATTTATGGAATGTTCAGATTATAATTATAAATGGTGCAGATTTCTATTTTCTAATGGTGTGTTAGAGCTTTTTTTCCCCCCCTAAATATAAAAAGAACCCATACTTTTCTGGGCATTAGATAAATATCTTCAGCTCAATTTTTGTTGTTGTTAAATATTTTAGTTTACTTGATTGTTATCTTTGAAGTGTCCGGCCCTCTAACCTGTCTGTTGTACTGGTAATTGAACTGGCAAGAATCATTTCCCACCAACTATTTCTTTTAAGGATTTAAAAAAAATATGTATAATATTGTTGACTAACTATTAAGTTATTGACATGAAGGGGGAAGAGCCCCAAGACTTGGGAAAAGATGAAAGATTTTAAGCAAGAATGTGTCCTTGCTATGATGCTTTTTTTCTTCTCTCCTGCAGGAGCTAATGAAACAGTTGAATATAATTCAGGTGAGTAGAGATGAAATAGCCATCCTATCTTTGCTTCTTGGTTACAACTTAATCTGTGCTGGCTCTTTTTATAAAACATGCTTTTCTTCTAAACCTTTTTTTTCTAATTTCATCTTTTCTTCTTTGACTCGTTGGGTTGTTGTTTTTTTTTTTTTAATATTTATTTAGTTATTTATTTGGCTAAGCTGGGTCTTAGTTTCTGTACGCAGGATCTTAGATCTTCTCTGCAGCATGTGGGATCTTTAGTTGTGGCATATGGGATCTAGTTCCCTGACCAGGGGTTGAATCTGACTCCCCTGCATTGGGAACACAGAGTCACCCACTGCACCACCAATGAGGGGTGTCGCATATTGGTTATTTATATAGTGTAATTCCCACATTTTGGTGAACTTCCCAAACTTCTGAGATTTCTAATCTCCTTCAACTGGGGTTGGAAAACTTATTTTGAATGATTTCAATTCTTGGAAATTTATTGACCCTTTTTTATGGCCTAGCATTTGGCCTATTCTAGAAAATGTTCTGTATGCACTTGAGAGGGACATATACCCTGCTCTTGTTGGGTGGAGTGTTCCACACGTTTTTGTGAGACCTACTGACTTTGAGCGTTGTTCACATCTGTTTCCTCACTAATTCTCTGCCTGGTTGTCCTATCCATTGTTGAAAGCCAGGTTCTGAAGCATCCGACTAGTCTCATAGAATTATTGTTTCCCTTCAGTTCTGTTAGGTTTTGCTGCATGTATTCGGAGCTGTATATCAGGTTTCGCAGGTGGCTGAGCATTAAAGAATCTGCCTGCAATGCTGGAGACATGGGTTCGGTCCCCGGGTCAGGCAGACTCCTAGAGGAGGAAATGGCAACCCACTCCAGTATTCTTGCCTGGAGAATCCCAGGGACAGAGGAGCCTGACAGGCTTCAGTCCATGGGGTCGCAAAGAGCCAGACGTGACTGAGCAACTAAACAATATCAGCTGCTTACATGTTTATCGTCTTCTTTGTGGACAGACCCTTCTGTCATTCTAAAATGCCTCTCTTTACCTCTGGGAACATTTTATTTGTTTAACAGTTTTATCTGATATCACTATAAAGCATCCAGCTTTCTTATGATTGCTATTAGAATCATATATCTTTTCCTATTTACTCTCAACCTAATTTGTATTCTAGAATCTAAAATATAACTCATGTAGACGGCATATCACAGAATCTTTTAATCCAGTCTGATAGTTTCCGATTTTTTTTTTATTGACTTACTTAATCTATGCACAGTTAATGTTAATATTGATGTAGCTGTATTTACAGGTTCAGTTTTATTTTCTGGTATTTTTAATTTATAACATTTGTTTATTTGGCTGCACTGGGTCAGTGGCGTGTGGGATCTAGTTCCCTGACCAAGGATTGAGCCCCGGTCCCTTGCAGGGGCATCAGGGAGTCAGCCACTGAACCAACAGGGAAGTGCCCAGTTTTATTTTTTGTTCTCTCTCTTCCTCTTGTCTTTTTTTATTCCTCACCTTGTTTTCTAGTGTTATTTTGGTACATAATGTGAAGATCTTCTAGTGTACCATTTTCATTTCTTTCACTATGTAATATATGTATTATATTATCAGTATATAATCACTATAGTTTTTTAGTTTTCTTACATCCTAAGGCTTACCATATACATCTTAACTTTCCAGAATTTTCTTCAGATTTATTTTTCAATCTTTTTTATTGGGATATATAAAACACAGACAGAAAAAAAAATCATTAAATACAAACCCACAGCATAATAAACAATTATAAAGCAAATCACCTATGTATTAATAACTACCAGCAGGGCAAAAAAATCCAACATTGCCAACGACTACAGACGCCATCCATGTGTCTTTAAATGGTCAGGACATGGTTTGAACCCAGGTCTCTTGCTCTGCAGGGGCTTCCCAGATGATGCTAGTGGTAAAGAACCTGCCTGCCAATCCAGGAGATATAAGAGACACAGGTTTGATCCCTGGGTCAGGAAGGGCATGGTAACCCACTCCATTATTCTTGCCTGGAAAACCCCATGAACAGAGGAGCCTGGCGGGCTATAGTCCATGGGGTCACAAAGAGTCGGACATGACTGAAGCGTCTTAGCATGCATACTCCTGGATTGCAGGCAGATTGTTTAATGTCTGAGCCATCAGGGAGGTCCCTTACTTCAGCAGTTCAAGCTTAGTTCTGAAAGACTGAGGGTCTAGGGAATTTCAGTGAACCTGATCCAGTCTCTTCTTTCCCCAAGAATGCAGAGGCTGTGCACTTTTTCTGCAATTATGAAGAGAGTCGAGGCAATTACCTGGTGGATGTGGACGGCAACCGGATGTTGGATCTTTATTCCCAGATCTCCTCTGTCCCTATAGGTAAGAGCTGAAAAATAAATCCTTGGATGGAGCTTCTCTCCGTGTGTTAGTCATGGTTATCCAGGCTTCAGTCACTCCTTCCAAGAGACACGTCCTTGTATGTGTGGCCAGACACTTCCCTCAAGGGCAGAGGAAAAGAATAAGTTGTTTGCAGAGGGTATATTACAAAAGGAACTTTACATGTCTTTTCTCATGTACTCCTCCCCCAAAACCTGACAAATATGGGTCTCGGTAAATATACCCGTTTTGTAGGTAGATGAGCAGAGCTTGGCAAGAAAGCACAGGTAATGTGAACCCATGTCCAATATCAGCAGTCTTAGGACTCCTAGAAGATCGGAGGTGGGGATTCAGTGCCAGTGGTTAATCAAGGGAGAGCTGTTGGGGGAGAGGGAGGAAGGGAGCAGAGAGCAGACGGGAGGATAAGAAGGGTGAGGTCTCAGCCAGCGACCAGCCAGCAGCCTCCTTCCACGGGGCGGAGCGGGTGGGGCTCTGGAATGTGAATTGCACCCTAGAGTCAATCCCAAACCAAAGTGAAGAGGCTGGTCTTTTGGTCCCCCTGGGCCAGTCTGGTCATTGCGCATCAGCTGCCAGAGGGAAGGATGTGTCATCTTTCAGGCATCGCAGCTTCCTTTCATCAGGGGCAGTTTGCCAGAGGAGGTGTCTGGAGCCACTATCAGTGACCCCTCCCCCCCAGTATACAAACGCGCAGAGCGGCTAGGAGAGGGGTGGCTGGCCCGAGAAAGGATCTCTCTCAGCAGGCTCACCTCCTGGCCATCCAGAGCAAGACTGTCCTACTGCAGGAGGGAGAGGCAGGGCTGATGGGCACATTTGTAGCTTGGCTGGCCCATGTTTCTTTGGTCGGTGGAGTCCTCACGGCACCCACCAGTCTGTAGGCTGAGTATCTGTGAAGCCTGTCCCTTTGTGGATAATGCTAGAGCCCCCACAGCTCCCCACCCGCCTCCATCCCCCTCCACTCACTCGCTTAGGGTCTTTCCACAGAGATCCGCCCCTCCATTAGGTTTCCACGCCTCCTCTGCTTTTGCCAAGTTGGGTCCCTCAAACCTATTTATTTCCCATGAAGATGAGATCCAACAGCAGGCAGATGACTCACTGTTTCTGGTAAGTTCATCATCCGGAGATGCCTTGGGCTCTGAAGGCGACTTGGAGTTTGAGATTTACAACTCTCTCTCTCCATGTCCCGCCAGAGTGAAAGGGGTAAAATCTCACATTATCCTGGAACTGTGGGCCAGTCTCTTCCTGGCTAACCCCTACATCCTCCCCACCACCTCCCAGGGCTCCTTCAGCTCAAATCCCCAGCCAGCCGGCATCTCTGTGGGGCTGGGGGAATCGGGCTAATCAGACTAGCAGTGGTTGTTAAAAGACCAGAAGTTCGAGGGCTTCCCCGGTGGCTCAGTGGTGAAGCCAGCTGCCAATACAGGAGACACGGGTTTGATCCCTGATCCAGGAAGATCCCACACGCCCTGGAGCAACTAAGCCCATGTGCCTCAACTTGTGAACCCGAGCTAGGCCAGAAGTTCTTAAAGTTCTGTCTCTGGCCACCTTTATTCCTACATCTGTAATCACTGAAATATTTTTTTTAACTAATAATTATTGAAAATTTCCTGTCTGGTATAGTGTCTTCCAAGGGCTTCCCAAGTGGCCCTATTGGCAAAGAACCTGCCTGCCCATGCAGGAGATGCAAGAGACTCGGGTGGGATCCCTGAGTCGAGAATATCCCCTGGAGAGGGGAATGGCAACCCACTCCAGAATTCGTGCCTGGAGAATCCCATGGACAGAGGAGCCTGGTGGGCTACAGTCTATGGGGTTGCAAAGAGTCGGCTGATTTGGCCTGGCCGCATGCATGGTGTCTTCCGTGTTCTCTCATTTAATCCCTACAGCCATCCTATAATGTCGGATCTTTTAATATCACCTCGGGCCCATCAATAGGGAGTCAGGTTTCAAGGGGTTTCAGGGTTCTCCCAGCCACCCACGGAGCCTGAAGCTTTGCGTCAATGACTCTGCCTCCTAAGCTTACTTCTATAGGAGCAGGCTTCAGACAGCTGCCCCTGCCCTGCAGTGTGGGGCGGCCCATGACATCAAAGACCCGGGTGTGCAGACTTCCCTGAGGGTCCAGTGGTTAAGACTCTGCACTTCCACCGCAGGGGTACAGGTTCAGACCCTGGTGAGGGAGCTAAGATTCCACGTGCTGCTCGGTGTGGGTGAAAAAAAAAAGTCCAGGCATAGGATTTCCTGATCAGAGGGGCTAGCTCTGCTTTCATCTTTCTTTTCTGCATCTGTGGCTTAACGTGACTCCCTGACACTGCCTTTATCTACTGAGGCAGAAAAGCCATCAACATCCAGGCAGCGTGGTAAGAGTCAGAGCTGAAAGACCTCTGGCCACAGGTCAGTTGGAAAAAACCCCACACTGTTCCTTCCTTGGTGAACAAGCAATTCCCAACCTTGGTCCCAGCACCCCTGGGCGTAGGATGCGTGGTGGGGAGACGGAGGAAGAGTGTTAATTACTCTCTCCCCTGGTCCTCACACCACTGCCCAATTGACACCCCCTGCATCCAACCGAGTGAAGCCACAGGGCTTTTCCTGGGCGGGGCCCCAGAAATGGGCCTTTGTATGTGAAGAGGGTTATAGGGTTGGAAGGGAAGGAAGGGGGCAGGCGATGGGGTGAGGGGCAGGGGACCCCCGGATACGATGCTAGTCTCTAACTGTATCTTCCTCTCCCCAGGTTACAACCATCCTGCTCTCATGAAACTCGTCCAACAGCCTCAAAATATGGTGAGTGCCCGGGGTTGTGTTCATGGAGATTCAGAGGGTGACTGGGGCAGCCTTTGGAAATGGTCCATCCATTGAGTCCTCCCTGAAATATTTGTTGAGTCCATACTGTGTGCTAAGCCCTTAGAACACCTTGCCAACACAGTGCCCTGCTCCCACGGAGGCAGCCAGTTAACCACACACGTAAGCAGAGAATCACAGCCATACGAAGCGCTACCGAGCAAGGCAATCAGTGCTATGTGGGCACAAGACAATGATCATGGTAATAATGAACAATAATTAAGAGCATAATACGTATAAACACTGTGGCCGGCACAGATCGAATATTGCCAAGTCGCTGAGGCGGCTGCTTTTGTTATCCCTGTTTTTACAGATGAGGGAACTGAACACAGAGAGGTTAAGTATTTGTCCAAAGTCACACAGCCAGAAGAGGTGCTGGAAATAAAAAGCCCAAGGGAGCTGGGCTTTTTAGGGATGGATGGGCTGGGAGTTGGGGAAGAGTGGTCCCTGTAGGGAGTGGAGGGTGGGAGGGAGAGGTGCAAGGGGCTTCAGGAACAAAAGAGGGCAGGGCAGCCAGATCAGAAGAGCCAGGAAGGGTCCAAGTGTGACTGGGGCGGCAGGCAGGGGCCGGGGGCACTGTCTCATGCTTGGCATTGCTACCGTCTGGGGCTGGATTCTTCTCGGTGGTGGGGCCGTTGATTGATGACGCTGGCTGTGACACGCGTGGGGATGTGCATACACACTAAGTGTACTCTGTGTGTGTGTGTGTTTGGTCGCTTCAGTCCTGTCCGACTCTTTGCGACCCGTGGACTGTAGCCTTCCAGGCTCCTTTGTCCATGGGATTCTCCAGGCAACGCCCTCCTCCAGGGGATCTTACCGACCCATGGATGGGACCCAGTCCCCCTGGGTTTGCAGACAGATTCTTTACCATCTGAACCACCAGGGAAGCATACTACTGAATGAATTTTCCCCTGTAACCCAGTGTTTCTCAACTTTTTCTTCCCATTATGACTCGCTTAAGGAGCCTTTTTTTTTTTTTTGGCTGCACCTTTCCGCATGTGGGATCTTAGTTCCCCAACCAAGACTTGAACCCACACCCACTGTAATAGAAGCACAGAGTCTTAATCACTGGTCCACCAGGGAAGTCTCTCAGAAGGCTTTTTAGACATTGTTTTCCTAATTGTCCTCCCCAACCACGAAACGTTAATACCACCCTGTTTTAGTTTCCTGTTGCTGGCATCACAAACTACCACCAGCCTAGGGATTTAAGACAACAGCCATTTATGGTCTCACAGATCTTGTGGGTCTAGAATCCGATGAGCAAAGCTGAATGCTCTGCCTAGCAGCTCACGAAGCTGAGGTCAGCTCATAGCTGGAGGCTCCGAGGGAGGATCTGCTTTGGGGCTCTTTCAGGTTGTTGGCAGAGTTCGTTTCACGTGGTCCCTCCACCATCAGGCCAGCAACGTATGATCCAGCCCTCTTTGTATCCCTTCTCCGCCTCTGCCCTGAGCAAAGGGCTTGTGTGGTTGCACTAGACCCACCCAGAAAATCTAGGACTGTCTCCTTTCTGAGCTGAATAGAAAGCTTAATAACATCTGCAAAGCCCCCTCTGCTATGTAACATATTCACAGTTGTGGGGATGGGATAAGAGTGGGGTGTCTTCCTGGAAGCCATAATGGTGCCCACCACACACCTATGATACATGGTATATATATATGTGTATGAAGAAGTGTGAAGTGTTAGTCACTCAGCTGTGTCCGACTCTTTGTGACCTCATGGACTGTAGCCCACTAGGCTCCTCTGTCCATGAAATTCTCCAGGCAAGAATACTGGAGTGGGTTGCCATTTCCCTCTCCAGGGGATCTTCCTGACCCTGATCGAGCCTGCATCTCCTGCATTGCAGGCGGATTCTTTAACGCTGCAATTCTTTAACCATGGAAGCCTCCCCTTACTTCTAACAGCACATAGACAGAATCGTACTGTGTGTACTTTTTATCACGTCTGGCTTATTTCACTCAAAATCCATCTGGAGATGTGTCCTTGGTAGCCAAAGGGCATCCATCCTCCCGGCTTTAATTGTTCCATTGTGTGAACTGTTCCATTGTGTGAATGCGCTGTAATTAGCATCCTACCTACCTCGGATGAGCATCTGAGTCACTTCCCACGAAGGCCACTGCTGTGAGTCACTTCCCACGAAGGCCACTGCTGTGGACCTTCCGGTGTGTCTGCTGGTGACACAGTCATGCGTCCCACGATACAAGGTGCGGACAAAACCAGCCCATCTCTGCAGCAGTGTGCACACATGGCCAGCCTCAGCAGACCCTCAGATACCCGGACAGTTTTCCGTCTGGCTACTTCCCAACCACCCCCCCACCCCGGGCGCCCTATGTCGTTAGGGCTTCCATTTCTCTCAGAGTGTGACATCATGTCCACACATAAGGGGTGTGATTCCCAAAAAGAAATCAAAGAAAGACGGGAGGACTGAAAGCCTTATCCCGGCAGGAACCAGCTCCCCAGCTTTTTATATATTTTTAAAATACTATATATTTGACTGTCTCGGCTCTCAGCTGCAGCACGTGGATCTTTGTGTCTGTCATGCAGGATCTTTGGTTGCACTGCACGGGCTCCCTGGGCTTCCCCAGGGAGTGGCTCAGTGGGTAAAGAACCCGCCTGCCAAAGCAGGAGTCGCAGGAGCTGTGGGTTTGATCCCTGGGATGGGAAGATCCCCTGGAGGAGGGCAAGGCAACCCACTCCAGCATTCTTGCCTGGAGAATCCCACAGACAGAGGAGCCTGGGGGACTACAGTCCATGCGGTCGCAAAGAGTTGGCCACGGCTGAAGCGACTGAGCACGCACACACTCTCTAGTTTATTGCGCAGGCTCTAGGGCACAGGCTCAGTAGTTGCTGCGAAGTTCCACATCATGTGGGATCTTAGTTACCCAGGGAGGAATCGAACCCAATGTCCCTGCACTGCAAGGAGGATTCTTAACCACTGGACCAGCAGGGAAGTCCCCTCTCCAGCCTTAAAGAAGCAGCAGAAGATAACAGGAAAGAACTCAGCTCCTCTTTACCTGTGGGTGGGTGTGCCTGCCTGGGAGGGACCTGGGGATGGTTCTCACCTCCAATGGGTTGACAAATTCAGGGGCTGCTCTGGCAGAAGCCTCGTCCCCCCACCCCCCAAACCCAGGGTGTCTGGCGAGGCCTGTTGGTGTCTCCGAGCGTGTGTTTACATTCAGAGCCCAGCTTTGTTTCGAAACGTTCTGCGGATCCCAGATGCCTCAGCAGTTGGTGCTAAAAAACTGTGTCAACAAACACGCCAGACACATTTGCCGTGTCAGCTGCCTCCGGAGGCAGAGTGGCCCCAACAGCACGTGACTTCCAGGCCCAGGGATTCTGATTTGCAGGGGTGGGGGGTGGGGGAATGCCCTGTGTCCACCTATCCCTGCCAAGAACCTGGACGCCACCCCTCATCCTCCCTTCCCCCACCCAGGCAGGGACCAGTTCTAGCTCCCCCTCTTCCACTTGGAGTTTCCCATCAGCCCCTCTCCATCTCCCCTCCCACTCCATGTCCATTCTCACCTCCTCCAAACCATCCTCTAAACTGCTCTGTGCCTGGAACCCTCTCCTGGTACCCACTGCCTTCAGGATGCCTCCCAGCTCCTCCTCTTCACGTGCAAAGCCCTTTGTGATCCGCCTCCTGCTTCTTCAGCCTCAGTTTCTTTCTTTTTTTAAAAATTAGCTTATTTTTATTTTTTTGACTGCACTGGGTCTTCATTGCCGCAAGCAGACGTTCTCTAGTTGCAGCGATCGGGAGCCACTCTTCCTTGTGATGCTCAGGCTTTTCACTGCAGTGGCTTCTCTCGTTGCGGAGCACGGGCTGTAGGCACAAAGGCTTCTGTGGTTGTGGCATGTGGACTTGGTTGGTCCTGTCACGTGGAATCTTCCCGGAGCAGCGATTGAATCTGTGTCCCCTGCATTAGCAGGCGGATTCCCATCCATTGTACCGCCAGGGAAGTCCCAGCCTCATTTCTTGACATCTTCACTCAATGATGGATGGAGTACCTACTGTGTGCTGGGCACTGTCCTTGGTGCTGAGCTTGATGACGCGATCACAGTCTAGGTTACAGTCCAGAATAGTCTGGACCAGTGTCTGGATCACAGATCAGATCTGCCTAGATCGCCACCTAGACCATAGTCTGGATCAAGGTCTAGATCACAGTCTGAGCTGATGTTGTTCTTGCAGAGGGCTGGGTGTGGGACAGGGAGACTGGCACAGCCTTAGAGAAGTGACCATTGACCGCCGCAAGCTCAGCAGAGTACATCTGAGGCGTCAGACAGGACGACATTGATTGACGTCTTCCAAAATGTTAGCGAGAGATGCACTCAGGTGGTGCATGGTGTCTTACCTGTCCTGGGCAGGCTACTGCCAAGTCATTGAAGTCCTGAGATGGTGCTTATCAACCCTTGCATACCCCAACCACATCATCTATAATTCATGTGCCAGGTCACCTGGATCTAACCAGTTGCAGTTAGAGCTTCTTACGTCCCCGGGGCGGGCTCATCACACTGCTCACGGGTTATACAATAATTAGTGGTCATGTCATATGCCTGGTCACTGCAATGAATGATGAGTGCCGACTGACATCCGTGGTGCCTTGGCTGGGCTGGCCGTAGGGCAGCTGACCTTGTCAGCTAAGACATCAGTGTGACCTCCAGGCCTTTCCACCTGCGTGATTCTGTCCTTCAGGACTAGCTCCTGCCTCATTCGTAGGCTGTGCCCTCTCACTGGCTCCTGACGAGCACCCAGGAAGGCATCCTCATTTTCTCAAATAAGGACCAGAGAGGTTAAGTGACTTGCCCCAGGGTGCACAGCTGCTTAAACCAAGCCCATTCTCCTCCTTCTGCACTTTATAGCTGCTGAGTCTGATGGCAAGGATTCTAGAAACCTGTCCTCAATTGATTCTGCTACCCAGAGTCCCAGATACCTTCTGTTCTTAATGGATGTCACGCTTTGCCGAACAAGAACACCACCCCCACATCTCGCCTGGGCCCAGAGAGGCAGTCAGCCCGGCCATCTCCTCTGTGAGCCGCTTCCCCCACTACCTGTGCTGGAAATTCACCTCCACCCCGAGCTCATGATGTGTTTGATTTCCTCGGAGGCACACTGACTGTGTGTGTGTGTGTGTGCTCAGTTGCTCAATTGTGTCCGACTCTTTGAGACCCCCTGGACTGCAGCCCGCCAGGCTCCTCTGTCCATGGGCTCCTCCAGGCAAGAATACTGGAGTGGGTTGCCATTTCCTTCTCCAGGGGACACAGCGAATGGCTTGAAGCCAAAACAAAAGACCGCTCAGCGGCTCCCACAGGCCACCCAAGGTCTCCGGTCTCTGCCAAGCCTACTTACCTACAGCATCTATAGTTTCAGGTGGAGGCTGCCTGCAGTGTCCGGCAGAGGCTGGGATCAGAAGTCAGCCAACCTGGGTTTGACTCATGGTTCTGCCTCTGTCTGTGTGATTTGAGGCAGGTTGCTTGACCTCTCTGGTCCTCCATTTCCCCAGCTCTTCAATGAAAAGGGTTAACTCCCCCCACTGCTTATCCTCGACCTAGCCAGCTAGTTGCTGCTGAAAAAGAAAAACCAAAAGAGGCACAAGGCTACCACGAAGTCCAGCGGGTCACGCCTGGACTTTGCAGGAGGATGGGTGCTAGGGCCCGCCTGTCCTTGAGTTTCCTCCTGTTTGGATTTGCACTGAGTTTGTTTACACAGCTGAGTCCGAGAGAGAGGGGTGCGTGAGAATTTCCAGGTTCAGTCAGCCCTTCCTTCCTTTTAACTCGACTCACAGGATCTTAGTTCCTGGACGAGGCATTGAACCTGGGGCCCTCGAATTGAAGGGCTTCCCTGGTGGCTCAGATGGCAGAGAATCTGCTTGCGATGCAGGAGATGTGGGTCAGGAAGATCCCCTGGAGGAGGGAATGGCAACCCTCTCCAGCATTCTTGCCTGCAGAATTCCATGGACAGAGGAGCCTAGCGGACTATAGTCCAGGGGATTGCAAACAGTCAGACATGACTGAGCAATTAACACTTTCACTTGCTTTGAAAGCATGGAGTCTTAACCACTGGACCGTCAGGGAAAATCCCCCAAGCCACTTCTTGATGACCTCATTGCTCATTCACTGTGCAGACCCCACTCAGACTCTTGCTGACCCTTCAGGGGGCCCTGGCTGCACCTGGAGAGACAGATCAGCTCTGTTCTTAACCCCGTTTGCATTTCTATTTGCATCTTTTCCATAAGGGTGGACGCAGGTTGATACATTTATCAACACCCACAGAAGGTACACGACTCAGTGAAGCCTAACATACAACTGTGGCCTTTCCACATGCCATTTTACCAGCAATACAACATTGTCATCGGCTAACGTACCTTCGTTTGCTTAACCTAATTTTGGCATTTAGAGTGGTTCTCCCTTTTGTTGTAAGTGGTTCTCCTTTTTGCTTCCTCGTTTCCTGGGTTTCAGAAGCGAGTGTCTGTATAGCGTCGGGTGTGCACTGTTGATTTCCTTACAGAGGGAATCCTTCTCTGGACCCACATCTGTTAAAAAAAGGAAGTTTCCTAACACTGCCTCTCTCATAGGCAGCTCTTTCATTAGCCAGCTCCTACATCAGATTGCTCCCCTACGTCTCACTCTCTTTAAAACTTACAGCTACTGAGACCTCTTTCTTTCCCCATTTTTTTTTAATTAGAGTATAATTCACATGAGGTCAGATCCATCCTTTGCCATATACAGTTCTATGGGTTTCAACAAATGCATACTCTGGGAATTCCCTGGTGGTCCAGGATGGTTCCACGGCAGGGGGCATGGGTTTGATCCCTGGTCAAGGAACTAAGATCTTACAAGCCACCCGGTGGGGCCAAAAAATAAATAAAACTTAAAAAAATTTTTTTAACATTTCAAATTTATTTGCTAATTTTTAAAATAATTGTATTTACTGTTTCTATTTTTGGCTGTGCTGGGTCTTCATTGCTGTGCAGGCCTTCCTCTGGTTGCAGGGAGCAGGGGCAACTGTCGTTGCAGTGTACGGGCTTCCCATTGTGGGGGCTTCTTCTGTTGCAGAGCACAGGCTCTAAGGCGTGCTGGGAATCTTTGGAAAAGCAGGCAGGCAGTTTGTCAATGTGAGGCTGCTGTCAAGGCATCCTCTTAAATAAAACTTTTTGGTGTTGTTCAGTCGCCAGGTTGTGTCCTACTCTTAGCTGCCCCATGGGCTATTATGCCAGGCTTCCCTGTCCTTCACTGTCTCCAGGAGTTTGCTCAAATTCATGTCCATTGAGTTGGTGATGCTATCTAACCATCTCATCCTCTGCTTCCCCCTTCTCCTCCTGCCTTCAATCTTTCCCAGCATCAGGGTCTTTTCCAGTGAGTTGGCTTTTCACATCAGGTGGCCAAAGTATTGGAGCTTCAGCTTCAGCATCAGTCCTTCCAGTGAATATCCAGGGTTGATTTGGTTTAGGATTGACTGGTTTGATCTCTTTGCTGTTCATGGGACTCTCAAGAGTCTTCTCCAGCACAGCAGTTCAAAAGCATCAATTCTTCAGCATCAATTCTTTCTTTATAGTGATAGTGCAATACCCCAGCCAAGAAACTGACACTTTGTTTTCAACCCAGAGCCATCCTAGTGGATTTCTCTAAAAGTGCAGGAGAATCTGTCATTCCTGGAAGTGTGAAACACATCTACTCTGAAAAGCATCGCCGGTGGGTAGGACCTGGGTCAACCAAGAAGTCACGACTGGCATTCTGGGTTTTTTGCAGAGCACGTTCATCAACAGACCTGCCCTCGGAATCCTTCCTCCGGAGAACTTTGTGGAGAAGCTCCGAGAGTCCCTGCTCTCGGTGAGTGACTCCATGGAGACAGACTGCCTATGTGAGGACCCACCTCCGCCTTCCCCATCGCTAGACCTTGGCTCTGAACTCCAGGAGGCCAGAGTAGCTGGGAAGGAAAGGGTTGACATCCATAGCAATTAAGGATGGGGTGTTTCTGCATTAGTCTCACTCTTCCTGCTGTTTCTTTCAGGATGAGTCTTTTAAAATTTTTCCTTGTGAGAATACCTGGGATCACTCATGTGCTGGAGGGTGGGGTGGGGGAAAGGGAACCCAGTGGAACTTAAATTAGCATGGGTCCTCCCTGACTTTGGGTTTCAGTGGCCACAACCATCACTGTCCTTCGGAATCCTGACTTCCCACCTGTAAAATGTACAGTTGGTGGCGGGGAGGGCCATCAGGAGGGACCTATGGGCTTTATTTACCTTTTCTTCTCTCTGGCCTCCAGCCCCCAGGCCTTTCTGGGCTTCTCGCTCACCCTCCCAGTCTGACTGTGTCCAGGACCCCGTACCTGGTTCCCTGCCCGCCTGTAGCGGCCCAGCTGGAGGGAGGAGGGAGAGGGGAGCCCACAACTGTTTCCCTCCCCACAGGTGGCTCCCAAAGGGATGTCCCAGCTCATCACAATGGCCTGCGGCTCCTGCTCCAATGAGAATGCCTTCAAGACCATCTTCATGTGGTACCGGGTGAGGTTTGGGGCATGCATGTGTGTGCACGTGAGCACACACACACACACACACACACACACACACACACACACACACACACACACACACACAAAGGCTCCTCAGCCCCCAGCCGCACACTCAGTCCCTGTCCAATTATTCACCCCAGTTGGCCGGAATATTGGACATCAGTGACCATGTCCAAAATCCAGGGAGGGCCACGGGCTAGTCAAGCCTTTCTGAATATCCCAGCAGAGAATGGTACAAAACCTCCCCAGTGTGCCTGGAATAACATACCATCTCACAGATCTTCACTGTTGCCAACAGAACAGGGATGAGCCTTATCAGTCCATCTATTTCATCGCGAGCACTGTGAACAGTCTGTGCCTCCATCCAAATGTGTAACATCAACATGTGTGAGCAGCTCTTGAGAAAGCACCCCCTCGTTGCCTGGCTGTGGGTGCAAGGCGGCAGCTCTCCCTGCCCCAGGGCATCTCTGAGAATCTTTTCTGTTCCATTTTGTCAGGGCAAGGAAAGAGGCCAGTCGAGTTTCTCCAAAGAGGAGCTGGAGACGTGCATGGTCAACCAGGTGAGCCCAGCACCCGCTCCGCCCAGTGCGTGGGGTCCTGTCCTCCTCAAGTCGGGGGGTCGTCTCGGTTTGTAAAAAAAACTGCAACATCTGTGAAGTGCAATAAAACCAGCTGCATCTCATATCACATTTGGAGATGAACAAAGGAAAACAACGAGAGGGTATACTGGAGTTTGTGGGAGAAGGTGATGGCTTTTCCTGGGAGTCTTGGGGACCCAGTGGAGTTGAGCCAGGTCAACCTCCCAGAGACTCAGGGGCCCCCAAGGTGGCCTCTGCAGTGTCCCCAGCGGCTCTTCCTGAGTCACTGGAGGCAGGTCTGATTTCCTTGCCGAGTGGAAGGTCAGAAGGCAGGGCTGCTGTGCCGTTTGCTTAGGGCCAGGAGAGGCCTAGGCATTCGTGAATTCCTCCTGCGCCCAGGGTCAGCCCTGGAGGGCCAGGGAAAGCTGGTTTTCCTCCCATCCTGCTGGTCCAAAGCCTGGGCGTGTCCTGTGAGGGGCCCAGCTCAGCATCAGGTCATGGGAGGCAGGTACCACCCCCACACCTGGCCCATCTGCAGGCTGTGGGAATCAGAGCCACCGAACCTGGGAAAGGAGAGGGGGCTGGGAGGAGCTGGAAGAGCCCATCGACGGCCGGGGTGGTGATGGAAAGGAGAAAGGGGGGTGGTGGGGGCCCTGGGGCAGCACGCCCACCCACCTTCAGGCTTGGCCGAGAAAGATGGGCGCCCGTGATGCAGAACTTGTGAGAAGACAGAGGTTCAGAAATGTATCTCATGAAACCTCTTGATTTAAAAAAAAGAAAAAAAAATCCACAGGCTGGATACTGACCTCTGGTGTCCAGTTTGTAACTTCCACCTGTGAGGGGACCCCTGGTTCTCCTGAGACTTCATGCTCCTCGAGGTCCACGCGGGCAGCCGTCTAGGTCCCTGGCTCACAGTCCTGACCAATGGCTGTTTCCTGGTTCCAGGCCCCCGGGTGCCCCGACTACAGCATTCTCTCCTTCATGGGTGCTTTCCACGGGAGGACCATGGGTAAGGAGGGCCGTGGGATCCGGAGGCGGCAGGTAGAGTAACAACAACAACACAGTGATCGCTGCCTCTGACCGGGCATAGCAGCTTCCGCTTATGGTCTCCTTGATTGCACACCACTCCCTGCAGACTAGGGGTGGCTGTTCCCACTTTGCAGATGTGGACACTGAGGCTCAGCAAGGCAAGGAACATTCAAGGCCATTCAGTGGCAGAGCTAGGATTTAAACCCTTGCCTCTCTGCCTTCAAAGAATTAGTCTGTGATAAATCAGAAAGCAACGACACGTATACACACACAAAGACACACGCGTGCGCCTTCAGCTTCAGGATGTTCCCAGAACTGGGATTCTGCAGGCACTGGGTCTCCCCAGGCTGCCCCCTATCATTCTCAAAAACAGTCTGGCAGAAACCAACACAATGTTATAAAGCAATTTTACTCCAACTAAAAAGTAAACTTAAAAATAAATAAAAAGTGTTTGCTGGAGTCCTGCCTTATTGAAGGTACCATTCACTGAAGGCACAGCAGTTCTAAAATGGAAAAAGTACAATCTTTGCCTTCCAAACAATCTAATAATTAGATAAAGACTTCGGGAATTAAGAGTATATCTTGACCTGCCCGAAAGTTTTTATAACTACTGTGATTAAAACCATTCATGAAAATTTAGAGAGACCGTGTGATGGATTTGTTGTTGTTGTTCAGTCGCTAAGTAGTGTCCGACTCTTTGCAACCCCATGGACTTCAGCACACCAGGTTTCACTACCTCCCAGAGTTTGCTCCAATTCATGTCCATTGAGTCGGTCACATAATGATGTAATGAATTGGTGATGTAATGATGTAATGGATAGACGTGTTAATTCTGTTTATGAGAAGCCCAATCTTCATTTTCTGTGATCCAAAACATGAAATTTAATAAGTTCACAAACTAAAAAAAAAAGTTCACAAACTTTGAAATTCTAAAGAAAAAAAAGAATAACAGTCCACCCTCCTTCCCTGAGTCAACCTCTCCTCTTCTGTTCTGCTGGGCTTAGGTTGCTTAGCAACCACGCACTCCAAAGCCATTCACAAGATCGACATCCCCTCTTTCGACTGGCCCATCGCACCGTTCCCACGGCTGAAATATCCTCTGGAAGAGTTTGTGAAAGAGAACCAACAAGAAGAGGCCCGCTGTCTAGAAGAGGTAACACCTGGACCCTCCCGGTCCTCTCAACACCCCACCCTGACCCTCAGCACCCCAAGAATTAGCCCAGATAAGAGGAATACACACAGTGTCTGGGGATCCATGTGGCACTCCCTGGCTGGGACAGAGGGATAGGGAGCCACGTGTCCCAATGTTCCATGTTAGGAAAGGTAACGAGACACTGATTTTGCCACCCAGCCTCCACCACCCGGCTTCTGGTACCCACTTCTGTATCATTTAAGTTTCTTTGGGGACAAGCTTCACTGACTCCAGAGTAAGAGGAAATGAACTGATGGAAAGACTATGGGACAGCTCATAGGAAAACTGATTCCAGGGGGTCCTCTAGTCCAGTGTGTCAGTCTTCTCCAGAATCCTGGGGCTTTTGGGGGAGCCCTGGTGGTTGCAGGGGGTGCAGGAGGGACTAAGGATGGGCGACCCTGGTCACCAGGCCTTCACTTCAACCAACAGCCCTCCCTTGATCTGTCCCAGATATTAGGGTTCCATGTAAGACGTTGAAAGGATTCTGTTTTTTGAGGGGGCAAGGTGGGGAGTGGCTATTATTCTTCAGATTTGGATTTGAGCTCAAATAAGGCTGGTTTGCCTCTTACCCACACCTTTCTTTTGAATTAATAGGTTTCACCTAGTAGGTGTGAAGCTAGATGCTAGGTATTTCGTTGTTGCGGTGGTTTAGTCGCTAAGTCGTATCTGACTCTTGCAACCCTATGGACTGTAGCCTACCTGGCTCCTCTATGGGATTTCCCAGGCAAGAATATTGGAGTGGGTTGTCATCTCCTGCTTCAGAGGATCTTCCCAATCCAGGGATAAAACCCACAATTCCTGCATTGCAGGCAAATTCTTTACCTCTGAGCCACCTGGCTATTTAGTGGTAAATAAAAGAAGCAAGATGATGGAGTCCAAGCAAAATAAGACCAGCCACATGTCCCCACAGTCGTCATATTTTTTTCTAGTCATCACATTTTTAAAAAGTGAAAAGACCTGGGTGATTCATTTTAATAACATTTTATTGAACCCAGTGTATCCCAAATATTACTGTGTCAATATGTCATTAATATTTTTAAATTATTGATGAGATGTTTTATATTCTTTTTTTGTGTTAAACCTTCAAACTGCCGGGTGTATTTTAGACATAAAGCACATCTCATTTTGGACCAGCTGCATTCCAAGTGCTGGATAGACATGTGTCTCTTCTGCATCCTATCAGAAAGTGCAGACTAGTCAGAAACACAGCGCTAGACAAATAAATGAGAAAATAGTCATGCAATGGCAAATTGCAAATGACACTCTGCAAGCAAAGAAAAGCATCTTACAACTTCCTTGGGGTCGTTGGCGAGGCAGAGACCAGAATTACATCATCCACATAGATGATTTTTCTTTCATTCTGCATCACAGAGAAAGAATACCCTTGTTACTCTATCTGGGTATGTGGTTTGGGTTTTTTAAATTAAGTATAATTATTAAATTATTAATGAAGTATCACAATTACTGTTCCTTAATTATTTATAAGATGATGCCTGTTTTAGAACAAGACTCCAAGAAATATAACCACTTGGGGAAAATCAGATGCTTTTCTTACTACTTCATCACTGTTAACAGTTAAAAACTTTTTTTTCTTGTTATGACCTATAGGGAAGGAGAATCTGAAAAAGACTATGTGTGTATGTGTTTGTGTGTGTAACTTAGTTTGCTTTATACCAGCAACTAACACAACACTGTAAATTAACTATACTTCAATGTTTTCTTTAATGATTTTAAGGTAGAAGGGTGCTCATTTCTCCACATACTCTCCAGCATTTATTATTTGTACACTTTTGATGGTGGCCATTGTGACTGGTGTGAGATTGTAACTTACTGTACTTTTGATTTGCATTTCTCTAATAATTAGTAATGTTGAGCATCTTTTTATGTGCCTGTTGGCCATCTGTATGCCTTCTTTGCAGAAATGTCTATTTAGGCCTCCTGACCATTTTTTGATTGGGTCATTTGGTTTTCACTGAGTTATGTGAGCTGTTTGTATATTTTAGAAATTGAGCCCTTGTCTGTCGCATCATTTACAAGTATTTTCTCCCAGTTCACTGGTTGTCTTTTTGTTTTGCTTATGGTTTCTTCTGCTACGCAAAAGCTTACACATTTGGTTAGGTCCCACTTATTTATTTTTGCTTTTATTTCTATTGCGTGGGAGACTGGCCTAAGAAAATGTTGCTAAAATTTATGTCAGGAAGGTTTTGCCTCTGTTCTGTCCTAGGAGTTTTGTGGTGTCGTGTCTACATCTAAGTCTTTAAGCCATTTCGAGTTTACTTTGTGTGTGGCATGAGGGTCTGTTCTAACATCACTGACTGCCATGCGGCTGTCCAGCTTTCCCAGCACCACTCGCTAAAGAGAGACTGTCTTTTCTCCACTGTATATTCTAATGATAAGACACCATGGCATCTTCAACATAACTCCCAGGGGTCCACAGCACCCCCCATGCCCATCCTCCTCGGGGGCTGCCCAAGAGCCCCCACGAGCCCTTGTCCCGTCCCCCTTTGGAATCCAGGTGGAGGACCTGATCGTGAAGTACCGGAAGAAGAAGCGGACGGTGGCCGGCATCATTGTGGAGCCCATCCAGTCTGAGGGTGGAGACAACCACGCGTCGGACGACTTCTTCCGGAAGCTGAGAGACATCTCCAGGAAGGTCAGTGCTGGGGCCATCTAGGTGGATTCCCAGAGCGACAGGTGAGCCTGGACTCCTGTAAGCTTCCAGGTGTTCACAGGCTACCTGTGGGCTTGGTGGGTAGAAAACTTGGGGCTGACGGCAGGACAGGGAATTCTTCCCTAAAATCTTCTTCCAAAGTCAGCCTCCAACCTGCCGTCTTAGTTGGTGGTGGTGGTTTAGTCGCTAAGTCGTGTCCGACTCTTGCGACCCCGTGGACTGTAGCCCGCCAGGCTCCTCTGTCCATGGGTTCTCCAGGTAAGGATACTGGAGTGGGTTGCCATTTCCTTCTCCAGGGGATCTTCTTCACCCAGAGATCAAACCCAGGTCTCCTGCATTGCAGGCAGGTTCCATCTTAGGGAATGCCCAAACAAGAGAACGTCCCAGGGAAAGCCTCAGCCCCCTCGTCCCTTTTCTTTGAAGGGATCCTACCTCATCTTTCAGCCCATTGTGGTTAACTCTCCACAGAAAGCAAATGAACAAACTTTATTTTAATATCATGTCTATTTTCGGCTTCCTAGATGACCCTGTGGGCTTCCCTTGTGGCTCAACTGGTTAAGGATCTGCCTGCAATGCGGGAGACCTGTGTTCGATCCCTGGGCTGGGAAGATCCCCTGGAGTGGAAAGGCTACCCACTCCAGTATTCTGGCCTAGAGAATTCCATGGACTGTATAGTCCATGGGGTCTCAAAGAGTCAGACACAACTGAGCGACTTTCACTTTCAAATGACCCTAGTGGTAAAGAACCTGCTTGCCAATGCAGGAGACATAAGAGATGTGGGTTCGATCCCTGGGTCGGGAAGATCCCCTGGAGAAGGGAATGACAGCCCCCTTCAGTATTCTTGCCTGGAGAATCCCATGAACAGAGGATTCTGGCCGGCTACAGTCCACAGGGTTGCAAAGAGTAGGACACAACTGAAGCATTTAGCATGCCCGCATATCTATTTTAATGTGTCTTGCATGTATAGCTGGCCCATCCAAGCAGTCAGTTTATGGATAAAGGTTTTAAAAATTATCTAAACACAGATGCTAAGTAAATAATAGTCCAGGTAGACTTCCCTTGTGGTCTCCTGGTTAGGACTCTGTGATTCTACTGAAGGGGCAGGGGTTCAATCCCTGCTCCAGGAACTAAGATCCTGCCTACAGCACTGTGTGGCCAAAATTTAAAAAAGAAAAAAATTAAGACCAATAATAATAATAGTCCGGGTGCTGAGCAGAGCTGGCAAACATGGCACCTGAAGTTTGGGAAATGGGGCTTCCTTACAATTGGGACACGCCTCCTTCTGAGCACGT
The DNA here is from genome assembly GCF_910594005.1 of Cervus elaphus. NCBI lineage: Eukaryota > Metazoa > Chordata > Mammalia > Artiodactyla > Cervidae > Cervus > Cervus elaphus. Next base: position 22,322,398 of record NC_057824.1, read on the forward strand.
TGGCCTGCTCAGGGACCAAAGCCAGTGGTTCAAGGAGCATTTGATGTTCCGATTTTGTTCCAGTTGGGCAGTGGGAGGCCACGTGCAGACACAGCCCTGCAGGAACTGACTTCCTAAGCCTTGGTTTGGTTTTGCACAGCCTGAGAATACGGGCTGGGTGTGAGGTTCAGAAAGCAGTGACTCTTGGGCTGGATTCGGGGATCCGGGTCCGAGGTGGGCGGGTGTACCCGGTGTTCATCTCTCCCTAACCTCACCTCCACCAGCACGGCTGTGCCTTCTTGGTGGACGAGGTCCAGACTGGAGGAGGCTGCACTGGCAAGTTCTGGGCCCATGAGCACTGGGGCTTGGATGACCCAGCGGATGTGATGACCTTCAGCAAGAAGATGATGACTGGGGGCTTCTTCCACAAGGAAGAGTTGAGGCCCAACGCTGTGAGTGGGGACCCTGCCTGCCTGCCCCCTCATCTTTGCTTTCCAGGGCAGGGGGCGTTGCTTTCTCTTAACTGCTTCCTTCTCACCAACAAGGCACTCAGTAAATACCTAATGTCTCACAGAAGTTTCCGAAGCCTTATTTCTCATCAACCTAATTTAAAGACAATGGTTACAGTCACCCCAGCTCTCTCTGCAGGGTTGACTTTATAGCAGTCTATCATCAGGCTTATAATTTTTCTCTCTGTGCACAAGCAAAAATATTGTCAATAGCTGCTGCCGTGAACAGAGCGTTTGTCTCTGACCCAGTTCTAAATACTCTGCTTGTACTTTTAATCCTTACAACATCTAACCAAGTAAATGTTATTTTTCTCTGCCATTTTGCTAATGAGGAATCAGGCACAGAGAGGTTAAGTAAGTTGTTTAAGGTCACACAGCCAGTTAAGTGAGCAAGTCAAGATATAAAGCCAGAGCTCATGCTCTTAACCCTTTTACTGGAATGCCATATGTACATACAGATTCTCTCTCTCTCTCATACACACACACACACACACAGAGTCATCAAGGGCCCAGGGTCCCTCCTTCCATCATTCCTGCATGTAGCTTCTACCCTCAAGGTCACCTCATGATCCAAAATGGCTACTTGGGCTCCAGCCCTCAAGTTTCAGCTTGAGGCAGTAGGAAGGAAAAAGGAGGCCAGGACAAAGTGACCCACTTCTCGTCTTTACGCAGCCTTCCTAGAAATCCCACAGCGTTTCTGTTCCTACCGCTTTTGCCTAAGATCTGTTCACGTGGCCACTCTTAACTGCAAGAGAGGCTGGGCAGTATGTTTCAGTTGGGCTGCATGGGTACCTGAAAGAGGAGTAAAGTGAGCGGTCTTTAAGGTCTTTAAGTCCCCTCCTGACTCCACCAAAGTGCTGTGTTTTCACAGACAGATCCCTTAACCTCTCAGAACCCCAGCTCATCCTTTATAAAAATCAGAGTTGTGGTGATGAGGAGCCAGCTGTCTCAGTTTCCCCAGGGCTGAGGGGTTTTCCAGGGCCTGGATGAGTTGGTGTCCCTAATAGTAGTAACTATAAGACCCACAAGGACTACCCTTGTAGCTCAGTCGGTAAAGAATCTGCCTGAGTGCAGGAGACCTGGGTTCAATCCCTGGGTTGGGAAGATCCCCTGGAGAAGGGAACAGCAACCCACTCCAGTATCCTTGCCTGGAAAATCTCATGGACAGAGGAGCCTGGTGGGCTGTAGTCCATGGGGTCGCAGAGTCGGGCACGACTGGGAAACTAACACACACATACATACCTAAGACCCACAAGGCTTTCTCAGTGGCTCAGCTGTAAAGAATCTGCCTGAGTACAGGAGACGCAGGCTCGATCCTGGGGTCGGGAAGATCCCCTGGAGGAGGGCATGGCAACCCACTCCAGTATTCTAGCCTGGAGAATCCCGCGGACAGAGGAGCCTGGCAGGCTACAGTCCATGGGGTCACAAAGAGTCAAACACGACTGAAGCGACTTTAGCACACACGCATAAGACCTACAAGGTTGCTGTGATGGAGAAAATTTGGTGAGACCATGTGTTATCCTCCCAGCCCTTAGCAGCTGCTAGCTGAGTTGATCTCTCTCCTCTTAAGGAGAAGTGTGTCTGAGGATATGTCTGGAACCCTTCTGATACCCCGTGTCTCCTTCTAGCCTTACCGGATCTTTAACACGTGGCTGGGGGACCCGTCCAAGAACCTGCTGCTGGCCGAGGTCATCAACGTCATCAAGCGAGAGGACCTGCTGAACAACGCAGCCCATGCTGGGAAGGTCCTGCTCACGGGACTGCTCGACCTCCAGGTACTCCGCCACCCAAGCCCCACCCCAGCCCTCCAAGACCCCCACCCACAGCTCCCCATGGTCCCCAGGGCAACAGCTGAGCCCTTCAGGGTGGCATCGCACCCACCGCCCCAGCGATTCTGAGTGGGCTGCGCCATTTCTATAGGGAGCGCCTTCCTACTCCTCATTTCCAACCTTGTTCCTGGTTCCTGAGCTCCAAGTTTTCTTCTAACATCCTCCTCTGAGTTCAGACATCCCTCCTTTGAGAAACTGCCCCAACTCTCCTCTCTCCTTCCCACCTGTTCCCTCCCCTGGACCATCTTCTACACCCTGGTCACTCCATAGCGGTGCTCTCCAAGGGGACAGATTGCAAGTTCTTGTTGTTCAGCCGTGTCCGACTCTTTGTGACCCTGTGGACTGAAGCACGCCAGGCTTCCCTGTCCTTCACCATCTCTTGGAGCTTGCTCAAACTCATGTCCATCAAGTCGGTGATGGCATCCAACCATCTCATCCTCTGTCGTCCCCTTCTCCTCCTGCCTTCAATCTTTCCCAGCATCAGGGTCTTTTCCAATGAGTCAGTTCTTCGCATCAGGTGGCCAAAATACTGGAGTTTCAGATTCAGCATCAGTCCTTCCAATGAATATTCAGGATTGACTTTCTTTTGGACTGACTGGCTTGATCTTCTTGCAGTTCAAGGGACTCTCAAGAGTCTTCTCCAGCACCACAATTCAAAAGCATCAGTTTTGCTTACAATCAAGATTGTAAGCTATACACATAATTTCAAAGGTCCTAGTAGCCATAGTAAAAGTTAAAAAGAAGGAGGTGAAGTTAATTTGAATAATTTGACCCATCATATTCAAAATATTATTTCAACATGCCATCAATATAGAAAATAACATGATATTTCACATTCTTCTTCTCATAAGTCTTTGAAACCCAGTATGTATTTTACATTTAGTTGTTCAGTCACAAAGTCATGTCCTACTCTTTGCAACCCCATGGACTGCAGCACACCAGGCTTCCCTTTCCTTCACTGTCTCCCAGAGTTTGCTCAAAGTCAAGTCCATTGAGTTGGTGATGCCATCCAACCATCTCATTCTCTGTTGCCCCCTTCTCCTCCTGCCCTGAGTCACCTAAGGCACATCCCAATTTGAACTCACATTTCAACAGCCACATGTGGCCACCTCATTGAACAGTAGAGCTCTCTTTTATAATTATTTGCCTTTGTTGTGTCTATTCCCTGCACAACACACTCTCCTAGATTTGAGGGTGGGAGATGTTACTTGGAGGAACCACAGTATCTCCAGGACTGGCCAGTCCAGCCCAGGAGTTAGGAGGAGAGCTGACCCTCCCCAGATGGCTGGACAGAAAGAGCCCTTCCTTCCTCTGGGAGCGTGAAGCATCTGGTCCCTGGTGAGCTCAGCAGAACCACTGATGATGATGGTGATGCTAACAGCGCTGCTGATGTTGAAGGGAGGAGGGACAGTAGTGAGAACAGCCCCCACTGATTGAGACCCTGCTCCGGCCACGTCCTAACAGGGGGCCTCATGCATTCCTGGTTAAGTCCAACAGTAATGTTACTGATGTAGACACCACTGTTATCCCCATTTTACAGATGAGGAAACTGAGCAGTGGAGAGTTATTAACTTGTCCAAAGTTACACAGCTTCTACTGTGCCTTTTCCTTCTTTCTTTCTTTTTAAAATGTATTTATTTATTTGGCTGCACTGGCTCTAAATTGTAGCACACAGGATCTTTAGTTGCAGCACGTGGGATCTAGTTCCCCAACCAGGGATGGAACCCAGGACCCCGGCATTGGGAGTGTGGAGTCTTAGCTTCTGGACCACCAAGGAGGACTTCCACTGGGGTTTGAACCTGATTTTGGTGACCTTCAAAGTCCATGTTCTTTGCCAGTATTCACCTCTGACATGATCAAAGACATCATCCTTTTTAAAATTATTTTTCCATCAATTGAAAATTTGCTCTGTGCCAAGCATTGTGTTAAGTGAGTTATCTCATTTAATCCTCAGAATAGGATTACTGCATTTTAAGGGAAAAATAAATGCAGGATCCTGCAGTTACATTTAAATTTCACAAGTCCAAAGCCCAGGGGAGAAAGGCAAGTACTAGACTTGGTTCCCATCACAGGGAAGAGGTAGGAGCTTCAGGGACCAACTTCTTCCTCCCCGGACACAGATGTGAGAGTTAGCAAATTACAATACAGGACTCTCAGTTAAATTTAAAAGATGGGAACTAATTTTTTTTTTAGCACAAATATATCCCATGCAATGTTTGGGACATACTTACACTGAAAAATTAGAAGTTGCTTGTCAGGGGCTTCCTTGGTGGGTCAGTGGTAAAGAATCTGCCTGCCAACTCAGGAGACATGGGTTCCATCCCTGATCTGAGAAGATCCCACATGTTGGAGCAACTAAGCCCATGCACCACAACTATTGAGCCTGTGCTCTAGAGCCCTGGAGCCGCAACTGCTGAAGCCTCCCTGCCTACAGCCCGTGTTCTGCAACAAGAGTTAGTTCAGTCAATCAGTCGTGACCCCATGGACTGCAGCACACCAGGCTTCCCTGCCCATCACCAACTCTCAGAGTTTGCTCAAACTCATGTCCATCGAGTAGGTGATGCCATCCAGCCAGCTCATCCTCTGTCGTCCCCTTCTCCTCCCACCTTCAATCTTTCCCAGCGTCAGGGTCTTTTCAAATGAGTCAGTTCTTCGCATCAGGTGGCCAAAAGTATTGGAGTTTCAGCTTCAGCATCAGTCCTTCCAATGAAGGAAATGGCAACCTACTCTAGTACCCTTGCCTGGAAAATCCCATGAACGGAGGAGCCTGGTAGGCTACAGTCCATGGGGTTGCAAAGAGTCAGACACAGCTGAGCAACTTCACTTTCCTTTTTCCTTTCCTTGTACGTGCTCTAGAGATACCTGTTCTTTACAATCTCAGATCGGGGATAAAGATATACAACGCACAGTCCTCAATGTCAAACCTTCAGGCCTTTCATGACTCTGTTTAGCCCTTCGGCTAGTGACGTCCTTTCTCAGCAACTCCCTCAAGGCTCTGGGAACAGTCACTAATGGCTTTCCATCAGTCACATCAGTACTTCAACATCTTGTTTTCAAGATGTTTTTCCACGATGTACTTTTTACTGCTCCCAGCCCTTTGCCTGGGGGTGATGAGAAAGTCATTCTTATTTTTCAAAGAAGCCCTGTTAATTATAGTATAGGCCTGTGCATAGCATATTCCCTACAGTACTCCGCAGCAAGAGAGGCCGCCACAATGAGAAAACCATGCACCATGAGTAGAGAGTAGCCTTCCACGCACCGAAACTAGAGAAAAGCTCACACAGCAAGGAAGACCCAACACAGCCAAAAATAAATAAACAAAAGTTAAAAAAGAAAAGAAGTTGCTTATCTGAAATTTATCTGGGTGTCCTGTATGTTTTTCTGGCACCCCTAAGCCAGGACAAGTTGAAGTTAGAAAAATATAATTCTCATTTTCTGGATGGGAGTGGGGAGCTTTAAACCCAGGTCTGCCTGATGGCAGACGCTGAAGGGGTTAAGTGTGGCTGCTGAGACAGCTGAGCCCCTCCAACTGTGCTGCAAGTAGCTCGAAGGGGGATTTCTTTTTCTTTTCTTGGGCTGGATTTGCATTTAGACTGAGGCTGGGTAGGAGCAGGTGCTAGAAAAAGCCTCTGGGAAGGATGGAAGCAGAAGGACCTTCCCTTCTGCTGCCCATTCCTTCCCCCGTTGCCAGGGTGGCAGGGGAAATGTCAGACACTTCTTTGTCCCCTGAGGGGACAGCTGGGCCCCCGCTGCAGTTGTCAGTGCCGGAGTGTGGACGTGCCAGGGCCAGCCGGGTCCTGCAAGGATCCTGTTGTTCTGAGGCTGTCCCTGCCCTGAGCCGAGTGGCCGTGAGGTCCACGGGGACTGATGGCTGCCTTGGCTTTTTTCTTTTTTACTGACCTGGGTCTTCGTTGCGCATGGGCTTTGCTCTGGTTGCGCTGAGCAGGGGCTCACCTCTAGTTGCAGCGTGCAGGCTTCTTATTGCAGTGGCTTCTCTTATTGCAGAGCACGGGGTCTAGGGTGCAGGCCTCAGGCCTTGTGGTGCACGAGGTTTAGCTACCTTGCAGGACATGGGCTCTTCCCGGACCAGGGATGGAACCCACGTCCCCTGCACTGGCGGTGGATTCTTAACCCCTGGACCACCAGAGAAGTCTTGCTTTCCTTTGCACTGATGCCGGCCTTGTCTCCCGACTGCAGGCCCGGTTCCCCCAGCTCATCAGCAGAGTCAGAGGGCGAGGCACCTTCTGCTCCTTCGACACTCCAGACGAATCCGTGCGGAATAAACTCATTTCAATAGCCAGAAACAAAGGTAAGATAGCCAGGCGGGGGGAAGTGACCACAGTTCCTGGTCGGGGGCCCAGTTGGGGCACAGAAGGTGAACCTTCACAGGACTAAAGATAGTCTGAATCTCCTTTCTCAAAAGAAGAGAAAGTTACCAGGGAGCTTTCTTTGTATGTTGATTCATGTGGCGATATTCCCTGAGGTAAGTGGTGCCTATGCTGAAAAGGATCAGGAAACCTTCCTTCAAGGAGCTTTCAGTCTAGCAGGAAGGGGTGACATTAAAGAGAATATTTCAGAAACAATCTATTACAGTTTTAAGTCCTAGGATGGAAGAAAAGGAGCTAGAGAGAAAATAGCTGGGAAAAATGTCCAGGAAATCAGGGAACGCTTCCTGGAGGGAAGTGGCATTTTGCTGGCTGAATAGTGGTTGGCCAGGTGAAGAAAGTGAGGAGGAGCGTTTTGGGCAGAGGGAGGGAGGTGTTCCTTTAGCTGGGTGAGATGGGGCTTAGAGTGTGACAAGCGACAGAGGCAGCGGCGGGTGAATCAGGTTCAGGTGGATGATGTTCAAGGTTCCGGACTTTCTCCTGAGAGCTATGGGAGCCCTGAAAGTTTTAAGTGGGGGAGATCAGAGTGCCTGCTAGGTGACTAAGCTGGTATCTTTCATGTGGACCATCTTAGAGGATCCCAGCAGCAACCCTGAAGGGTAGGGTAATTCATCTCTTGAGAATGAAAAAAACAAGTCTCAGAGACACTGCGCAACCTAGGCAAGGACCCCCATCTAGTCAAAGGTGAAGTCACCCTTTAAAATAAGTACATTCTGGGGATTCCCTGATGGTCCAGTGGTTAAGACTCTGTGCTTCCCCTGCAGGGGGCACGGGTTCTGTCCCTGGTCCATGACTCTAAGATTCCCGCAGGCCATAAATAAATAGATTTTTAAAATAAAGTAAGCAGATTCCAGGAACTCCCTGGCGGTCCAGTGGTTAAAACTCAGCACTTTCACTGCTGGGACCACAGATTCCATCCCTGGTTGGGGAACTAAGATCCCATATGCTAAAAAAAAGATAACAATAAGCAGATGCCGTCTCTTGGCCATGCTGACCTGCCCGCACTTGTGTAATTTACTTCTTTTTTTCATAATTGTATTTATTCAGTTACTTTTGGCCGCATTCAGGCTTTCTCTAGTTGCGGGGAGCAGGGGCTACTCTCCAGCCGCCTGGTGCGGGGGCTTCTCATTGTGCTGGCCTCTCTCATGGCGGAGCACGGGCTCTACAGCACGTGTGGCACACGGGCTTATTGCTCCGTGGCATGTGGGATCTTCCTGGACCAGGGATTGAACCTGTGTCCCCTGCGCTGGCAGGCCGATTCTTAACCACTGGACCACCAGGGAAGCGCTGTCATTTAGTTCTTTACTTATTTTCTCTCCTGCCGCCTGGAGTTCCCAGAAGACAGGGACTTGGTCTCAGGGTTTCTCCATCAGCAGGGCGAGTTTGGGGCAACAGAGCTGGCATTCACAGTTGGGAGGGAGGGAAGAGAGAAGGGTGGGCAAGCCGGGCGATGGGAGAGAACAGGAAGGAAGGCTGGATGGGTGGCTGGGGGAAGGATGAAACAGTCCAGATGGATGGTAGCACCTCTGTGTGACCGTCCCCCAGGGGACCCCCAGCAGGTGACTCTGAGCCCGAGCCCCTAACCCCCCCCAACCCCCCATGCCTTTCCTTCCAGGCCTGATGCTGGGGGGCTGTGGCGACAAGTCCGTCCGCTTCCGCCCCACTCTGGTCTTCCGAGATCACCACGCCCACCTGTTCCTCAACATCTTTAGTGACATCCTGGCCGACTTCAAGTAAAGAAGCCCTCTCCTCTGCGCTCTGAGGACGGCCCGACCTCAACCGTTGTCCAATTGATTAGTTCGCCTAATTCATGTTTTCACTCAAAGTTTCAGAGGTGAAGGCATAAACTGGAGGGTTACTCGTGAAGAGGAGGGGATGTCTCTGGTGGCTTGGGGGCAGGGAGGGGCTGGTTGGGGTCTCCGTCTCCGCGGAGCAGGTGGCGCACATTGATTTTCAGCTCAGAGATTCTGCTTGAGCCCTGGACTTAGTCTTAGGATGGTCCCCGGGGGTCCTGGCCATGTAACTGCCCCCCGGGCACCCCCACAATACCTTTGGAAGCCAGTCAAGGGAATGACACCTGCTGCTGGGGCTGGCAGCCGGGACTCCTGGGTTCCGTTCCACTTGAGTGACACATTCAGAGAGGGGAGGATGCTGGTTCCCCCTCCCCTGTCCTATGCAAACAGACTCGCATCCCCCTCACCCCCCTTCCTGGCCCTGGAGCTCTGAGCATGTCCCATGGCAGTGCAGTGATGGGCAGGACAGAGCATGGGAAGGCAGGATGGCAGGGACATGGGACTGAGCTTCGGGCTGTGGGAAGGGGGTCTTCTGGCCACTCCCCCGATGCATCTGGGGATGCCTCTCCAAACTGTGAATTCTCTCCTTGATGGGGCTTCGTCCTCGGAGAATCTCTGGGTGGCATCACCAACAGGTCTTAGTCACCACCCTCATTCCCCAAGTCCCCTCCCTCCTGTTAGGCATCAGCCTGGACCTCCCTCCTGGGAAGGAAAGCTGTGGCCCATCACCCTGGGACACACTCCCGGGAGTGTCAGCCCAGGCCGGGGACAGCAGAGACTCCCCTCTTCCCGTCCCCCTGGCATCTGGGGTCTGACTTTGGACCCCTGGTCCGGGGTCCAGAAACCTTTCTCTAGCTTTTGCTCATCCACCTCTGCTCCACATGCGAGCAGCCCCCCAGGAACGGCTTTGCTGCTCCATCAGAGGGAACTGGTTATAGGACCAGGTTTCTTCTTGCGGGAGGCGTCACACATTATAAGTGCAGAGCTCCAGGCAGGAAAACACAGCCTGTCAGGGCGTGGCAGTTCCCTTGTTGTCATTGCTCCGAGTCAGAGGTTTTCCCGCCATGCATGAGTGTGAGAGGAACAGGCAGGTGATGTTTAGAGGCTTCACTGGATGATGGCTGAGGTTCAAGGGGGTCTCTCCTGGAGGTGAGACAATTGTGCAACTAATTTGACTTCAGATGCTCCTAAAACAGAGCAGCAGGTCATCCTAGAGCAATGAGGTGTGGCTTAGCAGGTAGATGAAGGAAGTCCGTCCAAAAGGAAGCCACTTGGGTCTCCCCGTGCTTCGGCTGACAGTTTTGGGGAGCCAGGCAGATCAAGAATCTCAATTCAGCACTTTTCTCTTTTAATAACTAATCATCCAAAGATCTCAAAGTGCTTTGGTTTTTTCTTCCCGCTTCCACTGTTGAGCAGATTTGGGCATCAACCTATCTTTGCCGAGAGTGGAAGGCAAACTCACATGCTTAACAAGAACACGGACAGATCCATAAATACTGGTTCACCCCACATCCTGCACTCTGTGCTAATCTTGCTTTTAAGGAGCTCTGCTGTGTCCCAGGGCATGTGCACTGACAGCTAAATGGAGTTCCCTCTCTCTACAACTTTTACTCACCTGTAGATTCATTTGTTTATCCAGTTATTCATTCATGAAACTTGCATTAAATACCTGCTCTGTCCCAGGCCAAGCGCTAAGCACTAGAAATCCAAAGGTGAAATAAAACCTAGTCCCTGCTCTCAAGGGACTCACCCTCCCATTGGGAACAACAGACTCTTAAACCAACAATCAATGCAGAATGGCAAGTGCCGTAACAGCAGTATGTATGGGAACATCAGGAAATCTGAGGGAGTGACCTGATCCACCTAAGGGTCAGAGGAGGGTCCAAGGAGAAAGTGACATTTGAGCAAGGTTTTGCAGGATGCGTAAGAGTTCACCTAGCAGACAAGGCAAGGAAATGTTGCAGAAAGGGAACAGCGTATGCAAAGACACATCCGTTCACAGCCTCACACCTTTCACAGGGGATCCAGATTCCACAGGCAATATCCCAAGATTCAAGGCCTTATTTAACAAACAAGCAAAATGCAAATCAAACCATACTTCACATATGCTTTCTCTTGAGAACCTTAGCATCGGATCCAAACATACAGTGAGGTTCCTGGAGTCCAAAAGGTTTTTAAGCCAGTGCACAACCAGAAACATGGCTCTCTTTGGTGGAGAGAATGGCTCCAGTATTTTGTTCTCTCCCCATTGGGCATGGACAGACAAATGAAATCTTTTTTTTTTTTAATCTGGAGGGTCATGACCAGACGTATTCACTCCTTACCAAGGGAATTTACTTCTTGGAAAACTTTTTAAGCCATTTATCAGCCAGTTCTCGTTGACTCAGGGCTGAGTGAGTTCCTGAGACATCCTCTTTTGGGGGTGGGGGGTCTAGCTGGAAGAATTTCAAAAATAAAGATTCTCAGCAGTGTTCAAGAAACTTGACGGAGGTTAGTGGAACACAGGGAGAGCAGAAGACAGGTGCAGACGAGTTTTTGTGACCTATGGTCTGGAAATTAATCCATCCCACATTAGTGCAGAAGAGTCTGCAGAAGCGTTTTTGTGACCTATGGTCCGGAAATGAATCCATCCCACATTAGTGCCATGGAGTTTAGTACGTGTCGCTAGGAAATCTCATCCCTTTTACAGAAAAACGAGGTCCAGTAATAGCAAATCTTAGCACATCCTCACTTTTATTATAAATGGGTGTTTTTTTTATAATTTTTACTGACACTCAGTAACCATGCAAAGTTGTGCACAACATTCATCTGTCTATATATCTGTACGTGTCTGTATCTATCTATATATCAGCTCATGGTAGAAAACCATAGCTAGGGAACCTCGCCAACTTACCTGCATACAAAGTGATCTTGTTTACAGTATTCTGTTGACAGTGCCAATAAATGATAAAGAAACTAACATGTCACAGTGTAACGGATGACCCTATGCCCAACTCCATGAATTCAACCTGTTTCCTGTGTTAATCAGTATTCTTAAATTAAAAACATTTATAATGGAAACACCTGCGTTTAAGTGGCCTTTTTGGTTAGAAATGGTTTTGGTAAGGACTCATTTGACAGGTTCTTATTAAGCACGTATGATATACCTCTTCGGGATGTCGTGGGGGAACTCTGTGCCCGCGTTAAATCTGCCTTGGGCTCAGGAAGCCTGCTGAGGCCACTCAGTTCATCAGAGTTCACCCAAGGTATACCACGTGTTGGGGATGGACAAGGCGTGGTCCTCAGCTCACCTGCTGTGGGCCTGTGTAAGGACCAGGACACAGGAGGATGCTGTTCGTGAACCAAGCATAGACCCAAGGCAGGGTGGAAGTTAGGCCCTGAATTCAACTTCATGATTGAGTGAGAACTGCTCCAGTGACTCAGAGGAGGGGTAGAAGGCATTCCAGACCAAGAGAACAGCTAGCTGAAGGCTGGGTGAGGCAGGCAGGTCTGTGGCGTTCAGCATGACTATATCACAAAGACGGGGAGATGGGAAGAGCCTGGAGACCAGGCCAAAGAAAAAGGCAGGGCACGGATCCAGAGGGCCTTCTGGGCCAGGCTGGGCCTTCCACACAGTGATGGAGCCACCGAAGGTCTGGGGTAAGGGGGTAATCAACATGCATTCTAGAAAGAATGCCCTGAATGTCCCCTGTGAACAAGAGAGCCTGGACGACCAGGTGGGCATCTGTGGCCATCGAGGTGACCGGGTGGCCCAGCCAGGACAGCAGTAACGGGCTGGACGGGGAGACGTCGAGCACAGAACCCACAGAGTCCAGGACACTGACAGTCCACACTAGATACCTTGTGCTGCTTCATTTTTTAATATTTTTTAATTTACTTTAATTTACTTTAAATTAATTTTTAATTAATATAATTTAATTTACAACAGGTCCCAGTTGCAGCACGTGAGATCTTTTCTTTTTTTTCAGTTGTGCCGTGTAGGATCTAGTTCCCTGACCAGGGATGGAACCCAGGCCCCCTGCCTTGGGAGTGTGGAGCCTTAGCCACTGGGAAATCCCAACACTGGATGCACTTTGGAGTTGCCCTAAAGAGCTTTGTAAAACCCCTAATGCTTGTGCCCCACCCCAAGCCAATTCAACTGCATTCTTTCTGCCACCGCTTGAGGTGGTAAGTGAAGGACCAGTTGGAATCAGCCCGCAGGCAGATGCAGCGTGGGAAAGCAGGGAAGAGACGCTGAGTCAGCACCTGTGAAACCAAAACAGCCTGCCTCTTCGGTCCTCCTGGTGTCCTGACCTGGAACCTCGCAGGGGTCGTGGGCTCCTGACTCGCTTCTGCGCCCAGCTGTCTCAGTACCCCTACACAGCCCTTATTTTTCTCACGTGGAAAATGTATGGTTTGGATCACAGAATTTCCAATGTTCCTTCTGGCTGGGACACCCAACACGTCTATGAAATAACTGGACTTGGAAAGTAATATTTACCATTAAATGTGCTTTTAAGAATAATCACAGGTAATGATAATATTTATCATTTGTTTGAGCATCTGCTACATGTAAGCATATTCTGCTGAAAGTGAAAGTGTGAGTCGCTCAGTCATTTCCGACTCTTTGTGACCCCATGGACTATAGACCTCCAGGCTCCTCTGTCCATGGGATTCTCCAGGCAAGAATACTGGAGTGGGTTGTCATGCCCTTCTCCAGGGGATCTTCCCAACCCAGAGACGGAACCTGGGTCTCCTGCATGGCTGGCAGATTCTGAAGTACCATCTGAGCTACCAGGGAAGCCCATATTCTGCTGGGGCTTTGTAATTGTCACAACATGCCTATGCATGTGGTAGCCTGTTTGTAAAATGAGAAGCCTGATGCTCAGAGAGGTTGGAGACACTGCCCAGCATCATACAGCCTGGAAGCAGGGATTTGAGACACGGCGGGGTGTGAGTGCGCACACTCCATCAACATGGGGTTGCTTGAGGAGCGACCACTCAGGACACTTCTCTCTGCCATTCTGGCCACTGGCCTGAGAAAGTGGACTTGAACTGGTCAGCATTAGTGTAAGCTCCTGAATGTATATCCCTCAGGCAGGTAGGTGGAAGGACTTCTGTTAAAAAGTTACTGTTTCCATTCTTCTGTCCTTCTTCCCGCATGTCCCCAGAGGCAGGCACACAAGGCAGGAGAATAACTGATCAGCTGCTTTCTAGCTGGGCGACCTTGAGCAAGTCCCTTCACTTCTCTGAGCTTCACCCGCAGAGAGAGACTGATCATGTAATGCAGCTGACACTTACTAAGGGCTTTCCTGGACTGAGCACTATTATAAGTGCTTTGCGTGTAGGAAGTCAGTCCCTTCAACCACCTTCGGGGGTGCTTTTAGTGTCATCAATTCACAAAAGAAGAAACCAAGGCACAGAGAGCGATTATTGACTGGCCCAAACTCACAGCCTGGGAGTGACAGGGCTGGGGTTCCAACCAGCTAGGAGTCTTGCTTCCAAACATGGTGCTTTCCACACTCATGCAGCTGCTGGCTCTCCAACTCCAGCCCTTGCTGGGGGGATTCAAGAAAAGCATATCATCATCGCCTGACATGTAATAGGTGCTGAATACATGCTGGTTCCTTCGGCCACTTGATCTCCAAGCACGGAGTTCACACATAGCTCTAAATATAAAATCTACGTCCCAACAAGGAGACAAGTCCCACCAGATCCCAGGGTAGATTATAACAGTTAACCGGGAAAATGGATGCTTGTCTCCAGGGTTGGTATAGACATGGCCAGATGGTATTGGCCCTGCCTGATTAACCCTCAGCAGGCAAGAATTTACAGTTGAATGAATGCTACACGATCAAAACAAGGCCATAAAAGTTGGGATTCTGCCCAGGTTTCAAAAGGACACTGAAATGACTCCATTTAGGACTCATGAGTCCTGAATTCTTAAAGCAGCCAAGGGCAAGCTCCTAGTTATTTGAGTAACTTGCCCCAGGCTGAGCCCCTGCAAGCAGCTAAGCCCATCAGATCTGTTTTGGGGATTGCATTAAATGTGCCTGTTTATGATGGGCTGGGGGTGGACTACCTGGGCCTGTAACAAGGTAAGGCTCAGTTTCAATAACCAGGAGAGGAAGGACAGGGTTTCCCAGGTGGAGCTAGTGGTAAAGAACCCGCCTGCCAATGCAGGAGATGTAAGAAACTTGGGTTGGATCACTGGGCAGGGAAGATCCCCTGGAGGAGGGCATAGCAACACACTCCAGCATCCTTGCCTGGAGAATCTTCATGGACAGAGGAGCCTGGTGAGCTATGGCCCATAGGGTCACAAAGAATCAGACGCAACTGAAGCGCCTTAGCACACACGCATGCATAGTAAGGACAACAGTTCCCAGCTATGCACACTGTGAATGCCCCTGGCTGCAGCTGACCTCACCAGTCCGGAGGACCCCCTGTCTTAGCTCAGGCTGCTCAAACAGGATCCCATAGGCAGGGACTTCCCTGGTGGTCCAGTGGTTAAGACTCTGGCTTCCAATGCAGAGGCATGGGTCCCATCCCTGGTTGGGGAACTAAGATCCTAAGACCTCACATGCCACACAGCACAGCCAAAAAATATAAAGTAACATTAAGAATAACAACTTTAAAAAATAAATACTAACAAAAATAAATTAAAAAAAAGAATACCATAGATAGGGCAGCATAAACAGCCAACATTTATTTCTCACAAGTCTGGAGGCTGGAAGTTCATGGGTGGGTCCTTGGTGAGGGTCTCTTCCTACCTGTCCTCACAGGGCACTGATTCCATCATGAGGGCCCCACCCTCATGACCTCATCTAACAAGAATCACCTCCTAGAGGCCCCACCTCCAAACGCCATCACACGGAGCGGGGGCTATGGTTTCAATATATGAATTTTTAGGAGGGGACATAAACATTCAGTCCATAGCAACTACCATGTGAAAACAGACATGCTACAGGTCACCCCATCTCACCCCATAATCATTTTGTTGTTGTTAATCTGGGGCACTGGGACAGCTCCTAGGTACTGCCCTGCTGGTGCACTGCAGAGGGCCTAATCCATTTCTGTTGCCACACGGTGATCCGGGATGGTGGGGGGCTAGGGTGGGGGGCGGTGGGAAATGAAGGGGTGGAATGATGCATTTGCTCTGTGCGCCCTCTGCTGGTACTGTGTGAGCAAACCACACATCCTGGAAGTGGACTGAAGTGAAAGCTCGGTAGTGTCCAAATCTTTGCAACTATGCAGTCCATGGAATTCTCCAGGCCAGAATACTGGAGTGGGTAGCCTTTCCCTTCTCCAGGGACTGGGCCAACCCAGGGATTGAACCCAGGTCTCCCGCATTGCAGGTGGATTCTTTACCAGCTGAGCCACAAGGAAAGCCCAAAAATACTAGAGTGGGTAGAGGTGGCTCTTCCTGCCAAAACTGGTGAGAATCTGGGCTCTCATCTCCCACTGTGCTGACACTTCTGGGCTGTGACTGTCAACCTAGATGAGAATGGGAATCACCATCACCTAAGGAAGCTGGGCATGGGCCTGGGCCTGCGGGCCTGCTCAGTCATGTCCAGTTCTTTGCAACCCCATGACCTGTAACCCACCAGGCTCCCCTGTCCACAGGATTTTCCAGGCAAGAATACTCGGCAATGGTGTTTTTTTTTAAAGGTCTCCAGGTGACTCTCCACATGGAGCCTGGGCTGAGAACCTATTCTTTAGCGGGGGCGGGGCGGGGGCGGGGGGGCGGGAAATGGCCAAGGGAAACAAAATCCACAGAGGCATGTTAGTCTGGTGCTTCCCATCCTGGCCATCTATTTCAGAAATTCCCAGCCTGGCTGCATTGCAGAATTAGCCTCAAGCTTGACAAAAAGACTCTGGGGACCCAACCCTGGATATAATCAGAAACTCCAGGGCTGAAGCTTGCTCAGGGAAGTGCTTACACGTATCCCAAGAGGCCTATTTGAGTTCATTTTGGGTTTTAATAAGTCAAAGTCAAACCATTAATCCTTAAGACATTTTATAGGAACAGACTATCAAATGGCACAGCCTTGAGAAAAGAGGCTCACAGGTATTGAAGGCACTTGATGAGCAGGTGAGGGAAAGGTAGAGACAGGCACCAACTGTTCTAGATAATTATATAATCAAGTCTTCTGTATAACTGAATCCTCACTATAAACTTTTTTTAAAGACTTTTTTTGATGTGGGCCATTTTTTTTGTCTTTATTAAATTTGTTCCAATATTGCTTCTGTTTTTTGTTTGTTTTGGCTTTTTGGCTGCAAGGCTTGTGGGATCTTAGTTCCCCAACCAGGGATCAAACCCACGCCCTTGCATTGGAAGGCAAAGTCTTAACCACTGGACCACCAGGGAAGTCTCCATATGATAACTTCTTGAGGGTAAATGCAGAGCAAGAAACTGGAAAAGGAGAGACTTTTATGTAGATATCTGGGGAGAGAGGCTTCCAGGCAGAGGAACTGTGTCAATACAAAGGCCCTGAGGCTGGAGGGTGCTTGACTATTGGAGGAGGAGTAAGGGAAATACAGCCAAGTGACGTGATCAGTACAGAACTGTGGATGAGGCAAGGAAGCTGGGGGAAGGGGCCAGGCCATGCTCCAGGCGGGACCTATAGACCCCAGTAAGAATTTCAGCTTCTATAGAAGTGATGCAATCCTCTTTTTTCAAAGGATCACTTTGGCTGCTGTGAGAACAGGCTCTATCAGGGTAAGGATGGAAGCAGCAGGCTGCAATAATCCAGAGGCTACAAGGGCAGCTTGGATCAGGGTGGTGGGGCTGGTAGAGGTAAGAGCAGTCAGGTTCTGACTGCACCTTTAAAGTAGGTATAAAACCGTCTGTCAATGGAACCACATGCCATTTACCCTGAAGAGCCAGCACTTCTGAGTGGGTCTGAAGCCCTCCGGGACTCTTCAGGCCCACCACCAGGCTCTGGGTTACGCCTTCCACAGACACACTGTGGCTGACAATGGGGGTGAGGGGAGGGCTGGACAGCGTTCCCAAACATCTGAGACACACAGTCACAGCCACAACCCCCGCAGACCATGGCCTCCGACTGGCAGAAATTAACACAGAGGACGAAACTGGAAAAGGAGAGACTTCTATGTAGATACCTAGGGAGAATATTAACAGGAAACAACAAATCCATGATAAGCCTAGTCCTATCACTTGCATCATTAACTAAAGATAAATACAAATTAAAGCCACTTCCTCTTGTTCTTAAGTGTTCCCAAGCTTTCACAGTTCTCCCCTTTTTCTCTGACCATCAAAGCTTCCCCACAGTGATGTGGATCCAAATCAGGGTCCTCCCTGAGCAAGGGTACCCATCCTGCTCCTGTCCAGGGCAGAAGGCCAGTCTTGCTGCTCCTGCGGCCTGCCTCCTCACACCTGGGGTGCCCTTCAAGGTCCAGGCCCCAGGCCATCTGCACCTCAGTCCCCCACTCACCCCCTGCTGCTGTTCTGCTTTGGACCACCCCACTCTTCTCTTGCCTTGCACATTTCCCCATCTCTACCACACACACACTTAGCATCTGTCCTCCCTCCCCACCGACACTGTCAGCCCCACAAAGGCCCCAAATCCCCTCCTTTTCTGAACTACATATGATGCCTTATACCTAGCTGACTTGGAAGCCTGCGGTAACAAACTGTGGTTTTTTTTATTATTATTTTTTTTTTTCTGGCCATGCTGAGTCTTCAATGCTGTTCAGGCTTTTCTCTAGTTGCAGAGAGTGGGGGTTGCTCTCCAGCTGTGCTTCTCACTGTGGTGGTTTCCCTTATTGCAGAGCAGGTGCACCAGGACACGCGGGCTTTGGTAGTTGTGGTTCCCAGGCTCCGGAGCACAAGTTCAGCAGCTGTGGCGCATGGGCCCAGAGGCTACACAGCATGTGCAATCTTCCTGGACCAGGAATCAAATCGAGCCTGAATCTTCTGCCCTGGCAGGCGGACTCCACCACTGGGGCACCAGAGAAACCCCAAACCATCTTGAATTACATGCTTTACTTGCTTTTGTGAAATGAAGTAGATTAAGAAGATCTAACTTGGTGCAATGGTAAAGAATCTACCTGCTAATGCAGATGACCCAGGTTCTATCCCTGGGTCAGGAAGATCCCCTGGAGGAGGAAATGGCAACCCATTCCAGTATTCTTGCCTGGAAAATCCCATGGACAGAGGAGCCTAGTGGGTTACAGCCCGTGGGGTCACAAAGAGTGGGACTCGACTGAGCACGCACATGAAAAAAAACGTGTTTCATGTTATCGTCATCTTTCTCAAAATGCCATTTTTCAGTCTACACAGAGGAAGGAAACCTCTCCAAATATTTGATCTTTATCACATTCTTTACAGCAATGAAAAATGGAAATCATTTAAAGGACCAGCTACATTCACTCAGTGGAATATTTTGCAATTACTGATTTTTTTTTTTTTTGCATAAATAGTATTTAAAAGAATCAAATAATCTGGGACTTTTGTTTTTATGTATTTGTAAGGTATACTCCCCATTTTTTTCTAATTTTGAGATCTAATTGGCATATATCATTGTATTAGTTTAACATATACAATATAATTATTTATATATATATATAGTAAAATTACAGTAAGTTAACAACTAGCATCTCGCAGTTAACAAGGTTTTTCCCTTATGGCTATTTTAAATGATCAACCCCTGCGGCCGCTGGGTACAGGGAGAGCGAAATCCCTCCCCGTAGTCTGGGATCCCTTCAACGAGCCACCAGCTCTGCATTAGCAGTGACACCCAACCATCCCAGGAGACCAGGAGGATTTTTTCCACTTTATAGACGTGAAAACTAAGGTTCTGAGAGACTTCATAACCTGGCCCAGGCGCGGGCTTTGAGAACGGACAGAACCCAAGTCCCCCACACCTGTCCGATTTCACATCGGAGGACGGTTTGAGCAAACCTGTCATTGCTTCCTCCGAGAACCTACCAGAAACTTCTGGCCATTATCTCGATGCCACACGCAAGTGCAGGGAAGAATCGGCACTCGGGGCCTCTTCTAAACCCGGTTACTAATGTCTACCTTGTGAGTTTTCTCACCCGGTCCTTCAGCCCCGCCCACACCCTTTGCCTCCCCACTGGAGGCTCGGCTCCCGGCATCCACTTGGGCTCCCGGCATCCACTTGGGCGCCAGGCCATTCACTTGGGCGCCAGGCCATTCACTTGAGCGCGTCCAGCATCCCGAACACCTGCGTAAACCGGTCTTGGTCCAGGATGCGCCCGTAGCGCAGGGTGAGGTAGAAGGTCTGTTTCCCGCTGTACTGCTGGATCCGCACGAACAGCTCTTGGGGCCGATCCCGGCTCTCCGTCATGGGGATCACGTCGGCCACGGGGCAGTAGGTGTCCTGTCGCCGGCCCCAGAAGGTCAGGTGGGCCACCCGCAGCACAGTGCCCGCCTCGTTCACGTACAGGATGCCCACCAGCCTCCGGAAGAAATGGCTCATCCAGTACAACATGGCCAGGGCGAAGCCGGCGACCCCGCCCGCCAGGCACAAGGAGCTGAAGGGCATGAGGCCCTGGGAATAGCAGTAGAGGCCCGGCGGCAGGGCGGCCACCGTCAGGGCCGTCTGTGTCACCTTCAGCCGAGACAGGTACCCGAAGGCCTTGATGGCGTCGAACCGGTACACCATCTGAAACTTCTCCGCCTCTGGGCCCGGTGGCTTCTCCTTGGAGGGGGGCGTCCCGCTTCCCAACCCCCTCCTGGGATCCTGACCACCGTAGCAGCACAGCCGGTGGAGCGGCCTGCCCCACGCGGCTGGCCCTGGCGACCGCGCCACAGCTCGGAGGAGGGCAGCCTGGAAGGGAGACAGGGGAGACCATTTCTCTCAGGGAACTCAACCGTGCGGGTCACTCAAGGGACAGGTGCAAAGCCCCTCACACGGAGGCCAGTACTGTGAGATCGGCATTACTGCCAGAGACGGAAAGAAGGGTAAAGCCAGCGGCTTTGTTTGCTGTTGTTCAGTTGCTAAGTCGTGTCTGACTCTCTGCGACTCCATGGACTGCAGCCCATCAGGCTCCTCTGTTGTTCACCTCACAGATCTGCAGGAAAGCTGTGCACCACAGGAACCAATACTTCTACTTTACCATGGAGAAAACCAAACCCAGAGAAGGCAAGCAATGTACCCAAAGACCCACAGCCAGTCGGTGGGGCCGAGTCTGATTTTTAAAAGCGGTCCTCTTTCCTCCAGGCAGTTCAAGTAAATATGGGAAAGGAGGCACAACCTTCATTCATTCAACAGTTAACCTGCGAAAGGACAGCTCTACGCTGCCACTGAATAATCCATAGCCTGTGTGACATTTCCCCAGGCAGGAAACGCCATCAGTGTCCTAGTGGGGAACAAACCCGGGAGATAGTCATCACAATAACTTTCCAATTCTTGGTCAGATTAAAGCGTCTTATTGGGGCTAAATGAAACGCTATTTCTTCGCCTAGACTGAAAAGGGATTGAACGAAGGATGAGGGAAGGATGGAGGCATCAACCCGCAGCGCTAGGGTTTCATGAGGCGCAGTTTCACACCTCGAACAGTGCAGTGAAAAATACTTTGGGCGGTGGAGTCAGATCTGGGTTCCAATCCCGACTCCTACAGTCACCAGCTGTGGATCCTTGGGCAAATTACTCCGCCTCTCTGGGCCTCAGTTTCTTCATCTTTCAAAACGGGGATCCAGAATATACTGAATGTGATGATGGTTTGAAAGCCTTCAAAACGCACTTGATGCACTCCGAGTGCTCAGTGAGTTTTAGTTATCGCCAGCTGTAGGTCCACGTGACCGGAGGGCAAAGTAAGGCGGGAAGCAGCAAATTAAAACCCACGCGGGATGTCCCTCTGGCAGAGTCTCCGAATGAGAACCCCTGGCGTCTGCATACCTGCCCCAGGCCTGCCCCGGACCCCCAAAGCATGTCACCTCCCTCGCTCCCCACCACCCGCTTTCTTACCATAGTACAGCTGCCCGGTGCCGGAAGTGAATCCACCTGCTCCCGGAACCGCTAAGAGCGCGTGCTGGGCCCTAATAGGACAGCGGCGCGTTGCATTCTGGGATCTGTAGTCCAGAGCACATCCCAGTGCCGCTAGTCGCCGGCATTGTGGGAGTGGATTCTCCTCCTCCCGACGTGCCCTACGGCACGGGGGCCGGACCCGGAAGTTCCGGGCAGGGTTCCAAGTGCCAGCGAGTCCTGTTTGGTGCGCGTGGAAACTAGGGTCATGGCTGCGCCCGGCCCAGCGCTCTGCCTCTTCGACGTGGACGGGACCCTGACGGCCCCGCGGCAGGTAAGAGGCGCCCGGTGGTAGCCGGTGCAGGGCCCCCTACTGCTCCCAGACGGAGCTAACGACCGCCCAGGTAGGCTATCTGGGGCGGCTAGGGACTGCCCACCTCCCTTGGAGGGACTGAACTCTGCTGTGTTCCCTGGAGGGCTGAGATGGAAGCCCTAACCAGATCTTCAAGACCCCAGGCTGCTCGGAGAGATGGGACAGGCCGAAAAACTCTAAGAGAGCAAGGAACTTGTATTGGCTTGGAAAACGCAATTCTGGACTTTCACCGTCAGCCCTGGGTGTGAAACCCAGCTCAGCCCCTTTACCAGCTTGCGTGCTCTTCTTAGACGTATCCCTGTGGTCTGTGCCTGTAGCTTGATGTGAAAGACAGATTTCCAGGTCAGACAGGCCTAGTAGAGTCTCAGCTTTACCTCCTGACAACTATGGGACCTTGAGCAAGTCACTTAACCTCAATATCTATGGCTTTAAGTGGGGAGGTGACCTGTTCCTTGAGGTGTTTGTGGGGGTGGGTCGAATGAAATCATATAAGTTCATGAAAGCATCTTGCAAACGGTAGACTGGGTTCAATAATACTCAATTAGTGTTAGCCACCACCACCACTGCCTCCTCCAGCCCTGCGGTGGAGTGGGGTGATGGATAAGACCTAGATTGCTACAGGCTGTCTGTTGGGAGTGTCCTTGGACTCCTGGAAACTTCTCTTTTCCAGGTTTTGTTGCCATGGGCACAGATTTTGTGATGTCGCTCACTCTGACCTCCCTCTGGCACGAATCAGTCACTGAACAGCGGCCGTTCAAACTTGGCACTGGTTCCAAGTGGCCTCGCTGTCTTCGAGTTCTGTCTCTACCCTGCTTGGTTCCAGCTGGATGGTAGCAGTGGTGGGTGCGCTCTGGAATTCACACGGAATGTATGTGATCTTAGCCGCATCATTTTACCTTTCTGAGCCACAAGTGCTATGTATCTAGTGATGATACTCAATTGCAAGTTCTCCAAAGGCCCTTTTTGACTCTGAGATTCCACAGTCCACGCACACTTGTAAGTTAAAAACCCATAGCGGTTCAGAGCCAAGGTCAGTAATTCATTGTTTGTAAAGGGCCAGGTAGCAAATACTTAGGTGTTTGCCCACCATATGGTCAGTAGTAACTACTCAACGTTAATGCAAAAGCAGCCATCGATCATACGTAGACACTGTAGCTGTGTTCCAGTAAAAGTGCTGCTCAGTTTGGCTCTTTGGTTGTAGTGATCTTGGGTTTACATTCCAAGGCTTTTTACACAATATCATGAGAGCTTCTTAACCTTTCTCCCTCTTTCATCCCAAGTAGGGTAGCTATTCCCATTTTAAATTAGGAAACAGACACAGTGAAACCATGACCTTGGTTTCCGTACAAGATCTGATGCAAGTCTCTGGGCCTCAGAGTATTGTTATTTGCTAAGTTTGCCATTTTCTGCCAAGGCTTCAAGGTGGAGGCTGTTCTGGTTATTAGGTGTGCCATTCAGGAATGTGCTTCTGATTCCCTGTAGGAATCAGGAAATATAAGCACAAAGTATGAAATAGCAGCAAAACCAGGCAACCTGCACTGTATTCCCTTGAAACATTTGAAACGTTTCTTTGGTGAACATGATTTTTACACTTAAAAAAAAAAAAAATTTAAGTTTTATGCACTGGGTGCTCCAGGTAAAAAATAAAGCTAATTTAGCAACAGATCTGCATTATACAACCTTTCCCTTCCTCAATAAACAGCATTCTCAAACACTGATAAGCACAAGGCAATCCGAAAGCAGTCAAATGGATTACCTTTTCTTGCAGCTGCTGAAACAGGATATGACCTAATCAGGTAAAATCTAACCAGTGGCGTCCAGAGCTTTGCGCATTTTAGTGTGCTAGTAGAACGTTGCTGTTCTGAGAGCTTTCCTGAGAAATGCCATTGCATCTAAAAGCAGTTGAGACTTAGAAGCCTGCAAAGAGAAGCAGGGCATAAACCTGGGTGGACTGTTTTCCAGCTTTCTCTCATGAAAAGCTTCAAACGTACAGAATCGCTGGGGAAAAAAAACAGCACCCAGAAGAACCATATTCACATCACTTAGATTCAACAATGATTGGTATTTTTTTTTAATTGGTTTATTTTTGGCCACATTGGATCTTTGTTGCTGCCCTCAGGCTTTCTGTAGTTGCCGCGAGCAGGGGCTACTTTTTCTTGGCGCGCCCTGACTTTGGGGTGGCTCTTTGCGGAGCACAGGCTCTAGGCGCATGGGCTGAACAGTTGCCGTGCGTGGGCTCAATGGTTGGGGTGCATGGGCTCAGTTGCCCCATAGCATGCGGACTCTTCCCAGATCAGGGATCGAACCCGTGTCTCCTGCAGGTGGACTCTTATCCACTCTACCACCAGGGAAGTCCTCACTCTCTTTTTTTAATCTTTGCTGTATCACTTCCAAAGCTGTAGTCGTAATGGTACTTCACCCCTGAATATTTACACCTGCAGCTCTTGAGGACAGGGACCGCTGTTGTAAGCACAACCTCGTGATCACACCTCAGGAAACGATCAGCAGTGCCCTAAAGTGATTTTATACAGGGGCCAGCAAACTTTGCTCTGTAAAAAGCTGCTTGTGGCCACAGTCGAGCATCTGAACTCCCCCAGCCCGGCCGCAGGAGGTGGGAAATGGTTGAGGCTTGCACAGCTGCTCACCCCGGTAGTCATGGTTGCAGACACCACAGAGGTGAATGGATGTCACTGTTGGAGTCACTGTACAGAAACAAGCAGAGGGTTGGTTCTGGCCCGCAGGCCTGGTTTTCTGACTCTTCCTCTGCTCCTTAATTTTCCTTAATTATCCCTGAGAAGTCTTCTATAATTTTTTTTTTCACATTAATTCCAAGTTTGGGGCTCCTTGTGTTTTGTTTTGTCTGGGATGACTTATAAAGAATTCCTTGAATTTATCACAAGAGTTATTTAGAAACATTATGACCCAATCAAAAATTGGGCAGAAGACCTCAACAGATATTTCTCCAGAGAAGACAGACAGATGGCCAATAAACACATGAAAAGATGCTCAACATCACTCATTATTAGAGAAATCCAAATCCAAACTACAATGAGGTATTGCCTCACACCAGTCAGAATGGCCATCCTCAAAAAAATCTACAAACAATAAATGCTGGAGAGGGTGTGGAGAAAAGGGAACCCCCCTACTCTGTTAGGGCTTCTCTGGTAGCTCAGCTGGTAAAGACTCCGCCTGCAGTGCAGGAGACCCTGGTTCAATTCCTCAGTCAGGAAGATTCGTTGGAGAATGGAAACGCTACCTACTCTGGTATTCTTGGGCTTCCCTGGTGGCTCAGCTGGTAAAGAATCCACCTACAATGCAGGAGACCTGGGTTCGATCCCTGGCTTGAGAAGATACCCTGGAGAAGGGAGCATCTACCCACTCCAGTATTCTGGCCTGGAGAATTCCATGGACTGTATATGTATAGTCCATGTGGTCGCAAAGACTCAAACACGACTGAGCGACTTTCACTTCACTTTCACTTCCTACACTGTTAGTGGGAGTATAAACTAATACAGCCATTATGGAGACCAGTATGGAGATAAAACTAGAAATAAATCTACCATATGATCCAGCAACCCTACTCCTGGGCATATACCCTGAGAAAACCATAATAGAAAAACACATATGTGTCCCAGTGTTCATAGCAACACTGTTTACAACAGCCAGGACACGGAAGTGACCTAGATGTTCGTTGACAGATGAATGGATAAAGAAGCTGGGATACATATATACAAAGGACTATTACTCAGTCATTAAAAAAAGAACGAATTTGAGTCAGTTCTAGTGAGGTGGATGAACCTAGAACCTGTTATACATAGTGAAGAGAGGCAGAAAGAGAAAAACAGATATATTAATGGGTCTATATGGAATCTAAAAAAGTGGTATTGATGAGCCTGTTTGCAGGGAAGGAATGAAGACGCAGATATTACAGAGAATGGACTTGTGGACACTGGGGGAGGGAGAGCATGGGATGAATGGAGAAAGTAGCAACAGCATATAAACAAGATGGATAGCTGGTGAGAAGTTGGCACTCTGATGACCTGGAGGAGAGGGAGGCGGTGGATGTGTAATTATGGCTGACTTGCATTGTATGGTAGAAATCAATACAACATTGTAAAAAAAATTTTTTTAATATATTTAAATAAATGGAAAAAAGGCCTCTCCGTGCCCCCACACACGAAAAGAAACATGGCAACAGTTTTGCTGTGTGGTTACTTTCCTCCATATCTCTCTCCTGTGGTGGGGGCTAGCAGAGATGCTCGATTGTGGTCAGAAGCAGCTGGGTCTTATTTCCTGTCGAGAAATATTTGCTGCCATCTGTAAGGGAGAAGGTGCCTCTCTGACCCATGCATGTTGAGCATGTCTTCTGGCTGACCTGCCAGACCATTCAGCTCATCAGTGCTCACAAGGATCCAGATAAAAATAAATGGTACCCTTTGGCTTCTGTGTGAAGGTGGAAGTGTCATGTTTGTTGTGAGTGTTGCATTTTTAATGTTCTGCAATCACAGGAATCTTCCCCACTTCCTCCCATTCTGACCTCATGTCTGAGATCAACCCGTGGGGGGGCCTCTGGGGCCCATTTTCTGTCACTGACTCAGAGGCCCCTAGACTGTTCACTAGGTCAAGATTCCACCAGAAGATGTGGAAAAGATTGCACTCTCTTAGAAGCCCTTCTGCACAATTTTATTAACCATATGCATGTACTACTCTTAAAATAATGCCTTCTAAAGAAAAAGAGAAGATTGAACTCTAGATGTTTTTGTACTGGAGTTAAGTGGATTTTTTTGCTTTTAGTTTCTGGTAGCTTTATTTGTGAAGATAAGTGTACAGTCACAGCTTTATTTATGAAGATAAGTGTCCATGTAAGTGTACGATTAAGATTGCCAGCAGCAATGAAACAAGGGTTTAAAAGATACTTTGTGGTTTGCCCTAACACAGGGATATCTGCTTCATCTCAGTTTAAAATTTATTTTGAATTAGCACACTAGTTGGAATTAGCAACAACTTGAATCCATAAATGCAATACAGTGTAGCATTTTAAAGGAATGGATCTATGTGCATTCTGGAAAAATCAGCACAACTTAATACTGAGAAAGCAAGTCATTGTGCAAGACATAGAATGAGTCCAAAAAGAATGTTTCAAAAAGTAGAGCCTTTTTATGTATATGCCTATAGACAAGTGTATAAATGCACAGGAAAAAAAAAAGCTGGAGCAAAACATAACAGCTGTTACTGTATTATTTGTGTGTTTTAAGACAGGTAAAATTTTTAATTTAACAAGTTTTTTTTTTTCTGATAAACTTGATGTCCCAAAGTGAAAGTGAAGTCACTCAGTTGTGTCTGACTCGTTGTGACCCCATGGACTGTAGCCCACCAGGCTCCTCCATCCATGGGATTCTCCAGGCAAGAATACTGGAGTGGGTTGCCATTTCCTTCTGCAGGGGATCTTCCCAACCCAACGATCAAACTCGGGTCTCCTGCATTGCAGGCAGACTCTTTACCATCTGAGCCAGCAGGGACTCCCCCAATGTCCCAGAAGCACAGCCAAACAGTTGGTCTTACCTGTAGATGCAGAAGCAGATAGACAAGTATGAGAGTAAAGATTGTGCTACTCTTGGGGGTCTTAATCTCCCGATTCCTGCATGTCTCCTGACTGTTTATTTTCCTTTTTGAAATGCAGAAAATTACCGAAGACATGGATTGCTTTCTGCAAAAACTGAGGCAGAAGATCAAAATTGGCGTTGTCGGTGGGTCGGACTTTGAGAAAGTACAGGAGCAACTGGGAGGTGACGGTAGGCTCTGCGTTGCTCATTAGGTTTGGTCAAAGAGTAACTTCTTGTGAGGTTATCGGGACCCATCGCCACTTAGTGTTGTGGTTACAGCCCTGAACCCTCCTGCCTGTGGGGCAGCCTTCCTGCTTCCTTGTTGGGGGAACATTTTCTCTGCCCTTAGTTTTTCTCTCTTTTTTTAATCCTATACATACATCTCTGGAGCTGCTGGTGAAGCAGTTGGTACTCAGACACATGGACAGAGGGACCTAGAAACGTGGGTGTGTGTCTTGGCCTGGAATCCTTGCTGATATCCTTTAACTGCCTTCCTGGCTTCAGTTTGGGCACCATCCGGACATCGTGCTCACCTGGGTGTTGAGGGGTCCTGTGGGTCTTCACGCCCACCTCCGTTGTCCTATCGCAGTGCTTCCCGGAGTTACCCAGGCTCCTCCCCCACCTAGGGAACCAGAATCCAGAGCCCCGGACCTCAGGAAGCTGGAGACTGACTCAGTAGGTCCGTGGGGCCGGGAATCATACTTCAGCAACTGCCTTCGGGAGATTCTAGGGCTGCTTATGTTTTATGTAGTGCTGAATATTGGAGACTGTCTGCTTATGTCTGTCTTGAAGACTGGGACTACGGATTATTCATCTTCATGGCCCCGGGGCCGCTGGGGTGCCTGTGAGAAACAGTGGGTGGAGACCTAGAGAGCCTGAGCTTTCTCTTTGGCACCAATGACATGTGGGGCCAGGAACTCTCTGTTGTCCGGTGCGCAGGATGCTGCTGAGCGGCATCCTCGGCCTCTGCTCACTTGATGCCAGCGGCGCCCCCTCGCCCAGGATGACAACCACACGCGCCTCCAGACACCGGAGATGTCCCCCGGGGCAGCGTCACCCCCGGTTGAGAACCACTCCTCGAGATGTAATACCTTCCAGTGCAAATCTGTGTGGGGTGTATGTACCAGACCGGTTACTGAAAGAGTAGTCTATGCGGTCCCTTTAAAGCCCTCTGTTCTGGGCTTCCTTGATGGTCCCAGTGGTTCAGACTCCATGCTTCGGCTGCAGGGGTCGTGGGTTCGAGTCCCTAGTTGGGGAACTAAGATCCCGCATGTCTTGGGGTGCAGCCCAAAACAGAAGCTCTCTGTTCCTCTTACACTAACTGTCCTTGTAGGTGCTCTGTTTAGAAATGCTATAAAAAACATGTTGTTTGTTGTTTAATTTAGTCGCTCAGTCATGTCCGACTCTTTGTGACCCCGTGGACTGTAGCCCGCCAGGCTGCTCTGTCCATGGGATTTCTCAGGTAAGAATACCGGAGTGGGTTGCCATTTCCTTCTGTAGGGGATCTTCCCGATCCAGGGATCAACCCTGAGTCTCCTGCACTGACAGGCGGATTCTCTACCACGGAGCCCACCTGGGAAGCCCGTATAAACAACATAATGGGGTACATTAAGACCCTGTTACCTGGTCCTGATTGCCCTTTATGCCTCTGATCAGGTATTTAACCACAGGCTCAGAGAGGTTTTGTCAGTGTAGGACAGTGTGTTACCTTTCAGAGTGTGAGTGGAAACACACACACTGTGTTTCCACTGTGTGATTCAAAACAGTCACGAGCCAGAAGAAACTGAAAGACCCACCTGTATGAGAATCACCTGGGGACCTCGTTCAAATGCAGAGCTTGGCCCCCACCCAACACACCGTGCCTGGGAATCTGCACTGTAACAAGCGCCTGAAGTCTGAGACCATCCAGATTGATACGGGCTTCCCCTGTGGCTCAGCAGTAAAGAATCTGCCTCCAATGCAAGAAATGTGGGTTCAGTTCCTGGATGGGGAAGATCCGAGGGAATGGCAACCCACTCTAGTATTCTTGCCTGGAGAATCCCTGTGGACAGAGGAGCCTGGTGGGCTACAGTCCATGGGGTCACACAGAGATAACTGAAATGACTTAGGATGAACGCAGGCAAGATTGATGTGGGTGGTCTTAAGAATCACCTGAAGAGCTTTTTTAAAAAAAGTCTTCTGATTCTTAACCTGGCCCTGCAGGTTCTGATTCAGAAATGCCGGGAGCATAGCCTCAAATTCAGCAGATTTTCCTCACTGTTCAGATGACGCAGGTTCCAGCGGGGTTTGGGAGCCATCGTTGCCTTCAACTTGCCTTTACAAATAAACAGGAGGAAGGCAGAGACACGCAGTGACCCACCACCAACTCTTCAGTCTGCAGCCTAGTCGTCATCTGTTAAATTGATAACAAAGGGCCTTTTAAAAAAACTTTTAAGGAGCTTTATTCCACCCTCCCAATCTGTTAAGATAGGTCAGTACTGGAGTTTAGCAGTTTTGTTGGCCATGTGTTAATAAAGAAATAGAAACACAGGGTTCAATTCATTCCATTCTAAAGTTTCTTTTGTTTTGTTGGCAGTTATTAAAAAATATGATTACGTGTTTCCAGAAAATGGCTTGGTAGCATACAGAGATGGGAAACTCTTGTGTAAACAGGTAGGTTTGCAAGTATCCAGACTACGAAAGACTACTAGTCAGATGTTTTCTGGAAAGGTACTTGAATGCCTCCGGGGGCTGAGTGGTAGTGAATCTTCACCCTCATTTTTTACGTGTTGAACCATGTGACGATTACACATTCCAAATTGCTAACTTAATTTTTATAATTGCTTTTTAAGGGTAATTAATCTAATATTTCTGTTACGATAGCAGAGACCAGTGCAGGCTGCTTGCTACAGACATTTTTTACGCAGTCCTGTGTAGCTCTTATTACCATTAGGATCATTCTGTTCAGAAAGAAGAGGAAACCGAAGTGAAACAAATATGTTTTCTATCCATCTCTGCAGATATTTTAATGGAATAAAAGTAGCAATGATAAACTCTTTGGGGGCTTCCAGGAAGCACTTTGAGAGATAACGAACATAAAAATCTTGAGTAATGAAGTAGGAAATGGTTTTGACTGTAGCCCTTTATGGTTTGCCCGATGTTTTCAGCAAATAAAAGGAAGAGGAGAAAGGCAGTGTGGGTGTCGTCCACCCCCGCCAGGTGACCGACCTTCAGCCCACGTGGCTGAAGACCTGGCTTGGCTGGAAAGCCGTTTTGAAAACATCGCCTGCTGTGTCAAGTAACATCAGCCTTTTCTTTATCTAGAATATTCAAGGTCACCTGGGTGAAGCCCTAATCCAGGATTTAATCAACTACTGTCTGAGCTACATCTCGAAAATCAAGCTCCCGAAGAAGAGGTGGGTTTGCTCCTAGCAACGAGGCGCCACTGGAATATGGCGTCACATCCTCTGGCGGGTTAGGGCTTAGTTAACTCCGCAGCGCAGTGCTTACCAGGGGTCACCGGCAACCTTCTGCGAGGCCAGCAGTGGACGAATGACTATGTAAATGATGGCGTGTCCACATGACAGGAATTGAAAGCTCGATGCTTTCAAAGGCTGCCGGTCAAGGCACCTGCCTGTGACCCAGCAGCGTGGGAAAAGCATCAGCCCCAGCTGGGGGCTCAAAACTAGAGGCCCCTAAGCCAAATCCCCCCCAGAGCCAAGTTCGCTTGGCCCCTGCTGTTCAATACAATCTGAATTAAGTGCTATCGTTTTTTATTTTTATCCATTCATTCATTCATTTATTTTTGGCTGTGCTGGGTCTTTGCTGCAACGCATGGGTTTTTTCTAGTTGTGGCGAGCAGAGCCTACTCCAATTGCAGTGCCGTGGCGTCTTGTTGCAGAGCACTGTGCTCTAGAGTTCCCGGGCTTAGTTGCTCCAAAGCATGTGGAATCTTCCCAGACCAGGGATCGAACTGTGTCCCCCCCCCTTGGCGGGTGGATTCTTAACCACTGGACCACTGGGGAAGTCCCAGTGCTGTCATTTAAAAGTCTGATTTTAAATGTCTGGGCTTCTGGCTTCTGTTGCATCTGAAGACCCAATAGGTCAATGCCCACCCTCAGCATGGCAGCAGCTGGGTGGGCACGGGCAGTGCTGACCCCTGCCCCCACCACCATCTCCAGCCTTTCACAGGCCGTTTATCTCATTTTTCTGGCTTCTCTAGACATCGATTTATGAACCTACCTCTTGCTCTGAACACTGATCATCTCAATTCTCATTTTTAAATAATAACAGTAACATGCACACATGCCCACAATTGAAAGAGTGGCAGGAAACAGACTGGATGCTAATGGTGGCTGTCTCTGGATAATGAGGTTACAGGTGGTTTCTTTGAAATACTTTTCATTTTCTTCTGTTTTCTGCACTTGATCTGTGACACCCTAGTGATTAGGAGGTGAAACATTTCTTAAACGGCAATTAAATTTCAAGACATGCTGCACTTTCAAGACTGAATTCCTGAATCAGGTGGCCCTGCTCGGCTCCTCCTCTCAGAGGGCGGGGCTTTTGATTTTCTCGTCTTTTCTCATCTGTCCCAGGAAGCAGGGTGGATGAGACAGGCGGGCCCTCAGGTCCATTTTCGTTGGAACTGGGAGGTGACCTATGAGCGTTCGCTACCCTGCGGTGTTGACTTTTGCATAAGTTAGAAATTCTCCGTTGTAGAAGGTATCCCAGGTCAATTCAGTCTTTACTTTGGGCTAAGCGTTAAGGGAAAATAAAAAGAGGGTAACATCCACTCCCGTTCTCAGAGAAAATGTCGTCTAGTGAGAGAGACCAGCGTGCAGAGTTGCGACTCTGCATTAGTCCAAGGTTCCCGGTGGATTCAGGAGGCAGAGCCGAGACCCTCTTTGAGCAGCGTTTGCCCACGTTTCTCGTGGGCCTCACTCTGTGCCCCACTTAGAGCGGGCAGGTGCATGAAACAGCAGATAGTCCAGATCTTCAAGGGGGAAGTGCATGCTTGATCAACCGCCTGAGTCCTGGTGTTAGAAGCCGTTCAGCAATGCATCAGCCGCCCTCCCTGCCTTGGGAATGAGAGTAATAATGTGTCCTTGAGCTGGGGAAACAATGGAGCTCTTTTTCTGACAGTTTAGGACCCACAGGCCTAGGATCCCCCACGAATGATAACCGTTGCCCCTGGGCCCTCGTGTACATGTAGACGGTGCGGGGGACCGGCCGGGCTGTACAGAGTCCAGGACAGCTGGGTGGGGGGTTGGAGCAGTGTCTCCGGCGCACACATGCTTGCCTCTCTCTCTGCAAGTGGAGCACAGCAGGGGAGGGTCCCGTGAGGGAGATTTTGCTATTTTCACTTTCCTTGATTGAGTATTCATTGCTACTCAGTTAGCAAAGTACTTTTACATAAAGATTTCAGGAGCTCCTTTGGGGGCTTAGAGTGAGTGCCCTTAGCCCCCTTCTGAGGCTCAGAGCGGTGCCCAGGCTCACCTGGTAAACTGGCCTGCCTTGGCCTGGAATCTGGTCCCAGCCCCACGCCTGGCGCTCGGCCTCACAGAAGCTTTACTGAGCTCGCCTGAGATCTCGGCAGCGTTTCCTGCGTCAGTTCGCTTGGTGAAAAGCAGCATTTCACTGGCTCCTTGGCCGAGGCGCCTGGGTAGATGCTCAGGTCCCTCGGACAGCGTGAGAGCTCGTCATTGTCTCCGTAGCGCTTTGCTCACCCTAACAGTCTCTGCCCAAGAGCAGCACTGTCCAGCTGAAATGTAATATAGTTTTTGAGCTTTCTGCGGTGCTGGGTTTTTTGTTTTTTAGGAAAGAAAGGAACAAGGGAAATTAGTTTTAATATGCTTTATTTAACTGAATATATCCAAAATACAGTCAAGTCAAATATAGTCAATGTAAAGCATCATTGGGACCTCCCTGGTGGTCCAGTGGCTAAGACTACGCGCTCCCGATGCAGGGGGCCGCGTTCGATCCCTGGTCAGGGCACTAGGTCCCTCATGCTGTAACTAAGACCCAGCTCAGCCAAATAAGTAAATGTTTTAAAAGATAAGTCAAGCATTATTAGTGAGGATTACACTCTTTCACATGAAATCTCTAAATGTTCTTCTCCAATTGGATCAGCCACAGCTCAGGACTCACGGGCCACGTGGGGCTGGTGATGGGCCATGGCCCAGCACAGCTCCTCCACATGTTGATCACACCCGCCTCTGCCTATGGAATTGCCCACCTCTTAGCCCGTCTGTCCTTCTGCCGTGTTGCTCAAATGTGTCTCTGGGACCCCTCTCCCCTTCCCCTCCCGCCCAGGGGCACTTTCATAGAGTTCCGTAATGGGATGCTGAACGTGTCGCCGATCGGAAGAAGCTGCAGCCAGGAAGAACGCATTGAGTTCTACGAGCTCGATCAGGTGAGTCTTCCTGACATAGCCCGGGTGTGCGAACACGTGGTGTGCCTCTATGTGGCCAAGAATGCCGCTGTCCACTGCACTAGACTCTCGGTATCTTTTTGTCTTCCTCAGAAAGAAAAGATAAGACAAAAGTTCGTGGAGGACCTGCGAAAAGAGTTTGCGGGGAAAGGCCTCACGTTTTCCATAGGTACCATACGTCCGAGGGGTTCGTGCTGGGAGGTGGCTGTGGGGTGTGCTCTTGAACTTGGACTCAGTCTTGAACTTGGACTCAGTGCTCAGTTTGCTGATGAGCAGCAGGATTTTACGGGTGGCCCGTCCATAAGGGGGAAAGCACTCACCTGGGACTTCCCTGGCAGTCCAGTGGTTGAGACACTGCACTCCCAAAACGGGGGCATGGGTTCAATCCCTGATTGGGGAACTAATCCCACGTGTTGCACAGCACAGCCTAAAATAAATTTTTGAAAAATAAAAACCACTATCCTGCAAAATCAACTGTAGCAGCAACTTGCCAGGTTAGGAGATGATCTCCAGGCTGCTGGTTCTGAATCCTCACCCGTCAGGATTCTTCCTCCCAAAGCTTCTCCTGCTCAAAAATGAGAGCATCTTGCTTGATGAACTGTGTGTGATGAAGGGGCTTCCCAGGTAGCACTCTCTCATGGTAAAGAATCCGCCTGCCAAGGCAGGAGACGCAAGAGACTCAGGTTCAGTCCCTGGGTCGGGAAGCTCTCCTGGAGAAGGGAATGGCTGCCCACTCCAGCATTCTTGCCTGGAGAATCCCATGGACAGAGGAGCCTGGCGGGCTACAGTCCATGACTGAGCACACACACACACGCACACGCACGTGTGTGCATTTGATGAAGAGTGAGAACTTAGCCGCACACCTTTGAGCCAGAGACAGCACGTGGGTGACTCCGTAGAAGAGAGATGGGATGGGGCAGGGGTCGGAGGGAGCCTGTCAGGTCAACTAAGTCGAATGTGTCTGAAATCCTGTAATGTGTGACCAGCAGAGAACCTTAGAAGTCGCTTGGGCTGATTTTAAAATCAAGAAACAGGGCCCAGAAAGGAGAAGGCACTTGTCTAGGTGCCTGCAGCTTCTGCCGACAGTGACCAGCCAGCGTGACCGTTTCTGTGTCTGATGCAGAGCCCTCCTGCAGCGCCGGGCGTCTACGCCTTGCACTCAGGTGGAACACGCCCAGCTTTAAGCAGACGGGTTTCTACTGTCAGTGCTGTTGAGCCATTTCTTAAAGCCCTGTCTTTTCACCAGCTCTAATAAGCAAGCGTACACTTGCCAGAGAACTAGAGCTGCAGAGGGACTCTGTGTAAAAGATGAGTGGGTGGGCTGTTAAGTGTCCTGAGAAAGCCTTGAAAGGGTTTTGTGTTGCCCATGAAAGCTGTGTGGAAAATCGCCGTCCGTGGGATTTTCATTTTCCTGCACAGCAAGCTGGGTGCATCTTGCTGTTGGCAGGGTGCCCCAAGAGTGAGGTGTGGCTGGAGGTGGGCAGGGCTGCAGCAGGCTGTCGGCCGCTTGCACGCAGACCTGCCTCGGCGTCTAAGCCTGCCCTGCAGAGGCAGACGCGGTTCTCACTCTGAGTCAGCATGCTGCGTCTCTCTTTCAGACTTCAGATTTTTAGATTTTAAGTGAAATGGTATCGGGGGCGGGGGATGCATAATGCCAAAATTAATTTCTAGGGACTTCCCTGGTAGTCCAGTGGTTAGGACTTCATCTTCGAATACAGGGGTGGCAGGTTCTATCGCTGGTCAGGGACCTAAGATCCCGCATGCCTCTGGGCCAAAAAAACAAAATGTAAAACAGGAGCAACACTGTAACAAGTTCAGTAAAGACTTTAAAAATGAGCCATATCAAAAAATATATGTATATATCTATACCTTAACTAAAAATAAAACAACCATAGCAACAATTATTTTAAAAAAAATTCCTAGAAGCTACTCCTAAAGTATGGTAATTAGCAAGCCAGGGTAATAAAAATCAACCCTGGGGCTCCAGTTACAGACTAGCTTGAAGGGCACCTTTTTTTCAGGGACACATCATTAACCTCCTTTGCATCTCTGGCTCCTGTGTCTCTCTCCCCGCTCGGCAGGAGGCCAGATCAGCTTCGACGTCTTCCCCGACGGCTGGGACAAGAGGTACTGCCTGGGACACGTGGAGAAGGACGGCTATAAGACCATCTACTTCTTTGGCGACAAAACCATGCCGGTAAGTATGGAAGTGTGTTAGCAGTCGCGTTGTTCAGTTTGGGCTGGGGGAAAGGACAGACAGAGGGGCTTTCTCCCCCACCACGCACACTTCACCCGGCAGCCTGGCTGACCCTGGGCGGCAGCTTCTGTCCTACGGGGTGGGGGTGATGGAGCCCCCTCTTCTCTGCGCTCAAGACACCTGATGCCCCTGGAGGTAAGGATAGAGCCTTTCAGTGTGGTGTTGAGTGTCGCCCGCCTGAGCACCTTCCAGAACAAGACCCGGGGCTGTCATCGTATTCTCTTTGTGTTTCGAAGCCCTTGCCTTTTTTATTTTTCACCGTATTTTCCCCCAGAGGCGTTCATCTTGATTAGGCGCGGAGCCCTGAATGGTGGCAGAACGGGAATCTCATAGGTCTGATGTTCAGGAGAGGTGAGAGGTGCAGGGTCGGATGCAGGCATCACTCACAGCGGGTAGGGGGCCGTCCCGGGGGCACGGTCAGGAACCCCCAGTCCAGGACTGAACCTGAACTGGAGGCTGAGAGCAGAACCCGGTGTGGAGAGCCCAGCGCCGGCCGAAGGGATTTCCCCGGAGCCTCGGGGCTCTCCTGAGGACAGGCAGGTCTCCGCGGCTGGACCGAGAGGCGTTGCCGCCATTGAGGCTCCCAGGAGGTGCGCCCCCGATGGCCACTGCCCAGCCCGGGGCCGCCACGCTTCACCTTCTCACCTCGTGTCCCTCTGCTTCCCCGTGGGCCACCCAGGGTGGTAGCTACCCTGCTGTCAGCCTCCTGGCTCGGGCTTTGTGGCTGAGCTGCAGCAGCCAGTGAAACAGAAAGACTGCGTGGACGGAGTCTTTAATTCCTCCAGCACAAAACCCAGGATTTGTGTGGTTTTACTACAGTCTGTTCCAGGAGGAGGGCTTCCAAGGTGGTGCTAGTGCTAAAGAACCCGCCTGCCAATGCAAGAGACGTAAGAGATGGAGGTTCGATCCCTGGATTGGGAAGATCCCCTGGAGGAGGAAATGGCAATGCACTCCAGTATTCTTGCCTGGAGAAGCCTGTGGACAGAGGAGCCTGGCGGGCTACAGTCCATGGTGTTGCAGAGTCGGACTTAGCACGCACATTCCACATGGACCTGCCTTTTTCAGGAAGATCTCCACGTGCTAGTCTTCCCGCAGGAAAGGGACTTCCAGATAGTATAGTCTCAAGTCCTGCTTTCCAAATTATAACTGGGGGACTTGCCTGGCAGTCCAGCGGTTAGGACTCAGAGCTTCCACTGCTGCGGGCCTGGGTTCAATTCCTGGGTGGGGAACTAAGGTCCCACAAACTGAGTGGTGTGGCCAGAAAAAAATTATAAACCTGGGTCTCAGCGAGGTTAACCTTCCCAAGGTCACAGAGCTAATGATAGAGCTGGTGACCCGAGAGCCAGCTGCCCACTTTTTCAGTGAGTATAGTTCCCAGTCCACAGACCGTCTCTCCAGCGGGCAAGCTTCTGTCTCGTTCCCAGTGAACACCGTGCTTCTCAGGAGCTGTATCAGTGAGCCTCTCAATGATGGAGAGAAAAGGTTTATAACCACCTCCTTTTGTTGAAATGCTTTGAGGCAGAAGTGCTTTTAAATTCAGGCCTTGGGGAAGAAAGTCACTGTCTGAGGCAAAGCAAGCAAATGATACTACCCCCAGGATTTAAGGGAGGGCCAGAGACGTCCCCCGTCCCCCCAGCTTTGAGCCGGTCCTTGTAGTCTGAGAAGCAGGCTCTTAGATGGGCCAGGACAGATAATTCTGTGACGATGACCATCTTGCTCTACGTAAACAGCCCTCTGAGTCCTTAGTTGGGGCTTTGCAGAGTGGAATGCACTTCTTGAGGTAATGAGTAAACGACTTCTTTGGGGAGTTTTTCATATAGGAATTAGAGAGTTTTCTGTTTAACCACTGCATTACCACACATCAGTCTGTTTTGTTGTTTATTGTTGTTTTAACTTTTATTGGAGTATATGCTGTGTTTCGTCACTCAGTCGTGTTGGACTCTTTTCGACCCCATGGACCATAGCCTGCCAGGCTCCTCTGTCCACAGGGATCCTCCAGGCAAGAATACCAGAGTGGGTTGCCATCCCGTCCTCCAGAGGATCTTCCCGACCCAAGACTTGAACCGGGGTCTCCTGCATTGCAGGTGCATTCTTTACCGGCTGACCTACCTGGGAAGCCCTTACGGGAGTATAGTCACTTTTTAATGTTTTGTTACTTTCTGCAGTACAGCGGTGAATTAGCTATATGTATACACAATCCCCTCTTTTTTGGATTTCCTTCCCACTTAGGTCACCACAGAGCATTGAGTAGGCTCCCTGGACTCCAGAGTCCTGTCTGACTCTGTGACCCATGGGCTGTAGCCCGCCAGACCCCTCTGTCCGTGGGATTTCCCAGGCAAGAGCACTTTAGTGCATTGCCGTTTCCTCCTCCAGGGGATTTTCTTAACCTCGGATTGAGAAATCCCTGTGTCTCCTGCTTTGGCAGGAGGAGTCTTTACCACTGACCTCTTTTACACATAGTAGTGTATCAGTTACCTTCTTTTTTAATCTTACCTACCTTTAAAAAATGGGTACTGTGAAATGGAGGTACCCCCCCCCAATTCTTAATTAATAGGCATTCACTGTAGAAAACTAGAAACAGCATGAGGAAGAAAGTAGAAGGCATTGGTGAGTCACAGCTGACATGCTGCCCAGCCTTTTTGCATGTCTGTACATGACCCCAAATGTGGCACCTGGCATGTTCTTTCGTTTCTTTTCTGCTTTTGTTCTCAACATATTTCATTCCTTCCCCCGCGTTAGGGAATATTTTTTGAAGACAGACTTTTGATGGCCATATAACATTCTAGCGTTTAGGCACAGTCTATTGACCCATTTCCCTAGGAGGCCCTTTTGGGTTGTGGCTCTTTGCTCTTGTAACGAACACTGTGGTGAACCCTTCTTGCGTCATCCTTAGCCCTCTTCTCTGATCTTCTTTGTCAGTGGTTTTCCTGGAAATGGGAGTTAGCAGCCCAGCCATCTGAATCTCTTAACATCCTGACACTCGGAGCAGTTCAGATACTAGCTTTAAGCATCTTTTCTTATTCAGTGATAGACATTTTGAAAACTGTTTTCTTTCTTTGTGCTGGGCAAATGTTTTTGCTGGCTTCCCGGGAGATGGCACCTGAGCTGAGTACTGGGTGAAAAACCATTTCCCTGCCAAGCTCAGCAGACTCAGTTTCCCTCTGATGGGATCTGACATTGTATGGGGTCCCCCGTGTCTTCCCCAACCCCCATCCCACCCTGAGGACCTCCAGAGAGCAGAGGGGAGAAGTAGGAGGCTGGCCTTTGCTTTTCTAAACCCTTGTCAGTGCTGGAAACCCTCTTATCCTCGCCAGCAATCACAACAACCAGTGTCCTTCTAAACCCAGCTCCGAGTTCAGGTTAAAGGCCCTGGCTCCAGCCTTGGGGGGCCTCAGTTTGCTGTGGGAGGGAGACAGCCAGGGCTTGGGAAGATGACCCAGGCTCTGCCTGGCTCTCTGGGGGGCTGTCACATCACCCCTAGCCTTCCTGAATTACCAGCCAACAGTGCTACTTGTTTAATGCTTTTTGTAAAAAACATCTTGACTTTAAGTCGCTGCAGCATGAAAACACATCTGAAGCCTTTGTGAGCATTACCCACTGATGGACTTTGCCTCCATAGTTCCTCTCTGGTTAATTCAGCTCACAGTTCTCTCCTCCGTGTGTTGAAACGGCTGCGGAGAGGGGCCGGCCCAGCTGGGACCCCCGCCCTTCGCAGGAGGAGATGGAGTAAACACAGCTCAATGCCAGGTAGCCTGAGACAGCTAGAGCAGTGTAACAGGCCGTCTTACTGTCTAAAGACAGAGAAGTCCTCTCTCCTCGAGTTTGTGTGTCTGTGCCCACGGGGAGTCTGAAAAGATACCCCAGAAACAAATTCCCGAGTTAACTGTGGAGGTGGGGGCGAGGATGGGAGAGGGACTTCCCACTGTGACCAGATCCTATTCTTTACATTTCTGAACTGCCTGAAGGTGCTATCTATTGAAAAATAAAACTTTAAACTGTCTCATTGAAAAAGGGAAGAAGACGAAACTTTTCAAGTACTTCCTCAGCGCCAGACCCTGAGCTAGACACTTCCACGGGTCTCCCCTGTCCCCACCGCAGCCGGGAAAGGCAGGGGCCCCACAGAGGGTCAGCCCCTGAGTGGGCTCTGGAAGCCCCTCCCTTGTCATTCTCTCCCCTCACTTCCAAAGCACTGAGATCACTCTGCCTTTAAAACCCGTGTGGTGGAGACGGGCAGTGGGCTTGAGAGCACGCAAACCTGCGCCCCCAGAAGCCTGGCGCAGTGACCACAAGTGAGTCTCTGTCTCTTCCTGGGCCTCGGTGCCCTGGGCCGTCCACTGGGGCACGGGTCCCCTTCTGAAGGCTCGAGAACAAAGTGAGGTCTTAACAGGGCAGGCAGTGGGGCAAGCCTGGCCTGCATCCAGAAGCCAGCGCCTTTAAGGAAGTTAGGATAAGGCTCCCTGGGGCTGAGGGTGCTGTGTGAGGCTGGGGCCCCCGGGGCGGATGACGCGTCACCGTTGGGAGTGGTACCCAGCCACCCTCGAGATGCTCGTAGGTCTTCAGCGGCAGTCAGGACCTCCTCGCTGTGCCCAGCACCTCGAGGCATCTCCTGGACCCCCAGCGAAAGCACCGTGTCCTGGGGTCAGACCCGCCTCACTCACGGCTCCTTTCTCTGGTGAAGTCTAAGGGCCAGGTCTCAGGAGGCTGGTGGCAGGCTTTGTTAGCGGGGTGACCGGAGCCCCCCGGAGGCTGGGCTTGGGAAGATTAGAGGGTCTCAGCCCGGCCGAGAAGACCCCTGTGCCCGCCCTGAGAGGAGCAGAAGCTAGGGGTTCGGAGGAGCCACAGGTTCCGGGTGTCCACCGGGGACCCGCCTTCCTTCCAGACACAAGAATCCACGGCCTCCCGGGTCCAGAGGACCAGACGGTGGCTGACTGGACCAGGCCCGAGGCAGCAGTGGCCCCCGCCGGCCCCAGCGTTCCTGCTCAGGGGGAGCGGGCCCCCAGGGGGCGCTGGTGTTCACAGCATCAGCTTCCTGAGCCAGGACCCCTCACAGCTCTGAACCCCATTTTATGGATCAGGGGTGGGGTATGCCAGAGCCATCAGCAGATCAGAAGGTCAGTCACCCAGGGACTTCAGCCCAACAGCCAGCTCGCTTTCCACCACCCCTGGCCTGGTCATCTTATGTGTGCATGTTCTGTTGCTCAGTCATGTCCGACTCTGTGACCCCATGGACTGTAGGCCACCAGGCTCCTCTGTCCATGGGGCTTTCCAGGCAGGAATACTGGAGTGGGTTGCCATTTCCTCCTCCAGAGGGCCTTCCTGATGCAGGGATCGAACCCACATCTCCTGCATCTTCTGTGTTGGCAGGTGGGTTCTTTACCACTGAGCCACCTGGTCATCACTAGATCTGAACCCATTGGTTCTCGGCCCTGGAGGCACATTGGAGTCACCTGATTCCTTTCAAAACCTCATGTCCCTGGTGCCAGGCTCTTATTACTTTTTACCCTGTTTACTTTTTTCTAGAAAAAAAAAATTAGTACTATTCTCTAAGGGCATTCATTTTCAAACATTAAAGTTGTTTGAGATTGTGGTCACGTCAGTCACTCAGTCTTGTCCAACTCTTTGCGACCCATGGACTGCAGCACACCAGGCTTCCCTGTCCATCACCAACTCCTGGAGCTTACTCAAATTCATGTCCATCGAGTCAGTGATGCCATCCAGCCAGCTCACCCTCTGTCATCCCCTTCTCCTCCCGCCTTCAATCTTTCCCAGCATCAGGGTCTTTTCCAGTAAGTCAGTTCTTCGCATCAGGTGGCCATAGTGTTGGAGTTTCAGCTTCAGCCCCAGTCCTTCCAATGAATATTCAGGACTGATTTCCTTTAGGACGGACTGGTTTGATCTTGCTGTCCAAGGGACTCTCAAGAGTCTTCTCCAACACCACAGTTCAAAAGCATCAATTCTTCGGCACTCAGCTTTCTTTATAGTCCAACTCTCACATCCATAAATGACTACTGGAAAAACCATAGACTAGACAGACCTTTGTTGGCAAAGTGAGATTGCTCTCACCCGCAGCTAGTCCTCACACCAGGACAACAGCACATGTGGCAGTTAGATGGGGAGCCCCCAGACCCACGGCCTGCTGCCCGAGCCCCGGGCGCCTGGCCCTCAGGTGGCTGGAGATACCTGAGGTGGGAGCTCTCAGTTACCCGGGCCTCTGGCCCACCATCGTTTGTTCTTTCCCAGTTTTACTGACGAATTTTTAAAGCTCCTGCGGTGGTTGTCACCTGCCGCCAGGGGGCGAGTCCCTGCTCTGGGCCGAGCCCTGGTCTCGGAGGCCTTTGTACCCCTAACAAGTAGAGACTTGCCAAGCGCCTGTTGCACTCCCCGGGGTAAACATCCACGTGCAGCCGCAGAGCCCGGCTATGCAGTGGCGGGTGTCCACGCAGCCCAGACCCCCTGGGAGTCACATCGAGTCTGTCGCTCGCAGGAACCCGGGTCCGGGACGCTGAGTCCTGCTCCCCCTCTTCTTCTCCAGCGTCAGGATAATCAGGTTTCACTGGAACCCTCTCACCTGCAGCCCAGACCTTGGCCTCTCGGGGATTAAATATTAATGGGCGACCTGGGCTGAGCCGGGGCCTCTCCTTCGGGCCAGCCAGGTTCACCCCTACGGAAACATGACTGCTTATTCATCCTTCCGCCCCCTCCCTCCCTCCCTCTTCTCCCGGGAAACCAGAGCTTTGTTCTGGCGCTTGGGGGAGGCTGAGTCTGGTAACAGCGGTGCATATGTAAATCCAGTTTTGAAATTTCCACCATTTCCTGTCCTCCGAAGTGTTACTACCGAAGTCGTATTTTTCTCGAGGGCGGTGCCCTCACTAACTCGGTGTTGGGGTTCTGCTTCTCCCGACCTCCTTCTGAGTCTGGCTGGCGAGGTCTGTGCCGCCCAGGAGGAGCCCGCTGCGCTCTGAGGCCAGGTCCCCGGTGGGAGAGGCCTGCAGGCGGTTCCGCTTTCACAGATGATCTGAATCTCTGGACCTTGGCTTCGTTACAAGCCAGTGGCTTATACCGCAGTGGGGCTGACTCAGGTCCAGAGACAGCTCCCCTACCTGCCCGCCCCCCCTCCCCCCGCCATCAGGGCGGAGGATGGCTGTGCCAAGTGAGGCTCTGGGGGGCACCCAGCTGTCCCCACATGGGACGCCTTCCCCAGGGGACCGGGCGTGGCGGCCCTGAGCCTGGTTACCCCAGAGGTCCTGCTGCCCAGGTAGTGTCTTACGTCCGCCTTGCACCCTGGCTGGTGGCAGGCGCCTCCTGACTCCTGCTCCCCCGTTGGAGTCCTCATCCCCCGCCCCCAACCGTTCTCCAGAAGGACCCTCGCGACATGAACCTGACCATGTGAAGCCTGGCTCCCCGGAGACTTGGCGTGGACCCCGTCCTCCCGTCCTGGCCCCTCCCAGTGGGTTCTCAGCGGCAGTCTTTCCCGGATGGGCGGTCACTGTCTTCTCCGTCGCCTCCCTTCCTTCGGCCCGGCCCTCGGCGCGGAGGCCCCTCCCCACATTCTTCACAGCCTCCCGCGGAGCCGTCTGGGTCGGTCTCAGAGACCAGCCTGGAAGGCAGCCCGTCGGTGGACGTTGCCACTGTCCCTCCAGCTTCCGAGCCCGGGCCTGGCGGGTAGTGGGTGCTGCCCGCGGTTTGATGGTCTGCCCGTGAAAGCTCAGCCCTCCCTCGAGGGTGCCTGAGTGACACCGCGGTGAGCGTGTCCCCGGGGAGGCTGGGTGTCTGACGGGGCCGGGCTGGGTCTCCCTCTGGCGTCAGCTGTTGCTGGGCGCCGTGTTGGTTTCCCCACGCCCGGGCGGGCCTGAGAGGAGTCTTGCGTTTCCTCGCAAGAGTTGGTTTCCCACGTAATTGTTTTATTGTTTTGTTTTTTAAATATTTATTCGTCTATTTATTTGGCTGCGCCAGGTCTTAGTTGCAACACTCGGCATCCTTAGTTGAGGCCTGTGGGATCTAGTTCCCTGACCGGGGATCGAACCCCGGGCCTCCTGCTTTGGGAGCGCGGGATCTTAGCCTCTGGACCACCAGGGAAGTCCCACACATGTGTTTGTTTAGGAGACGTTGGCCATGAAGTGGGAGCTGGCTGGATGACCAGAGTCCTCTTATGGGACATAAATTGATGAGGCCCACGTAAGGCCCGGCCAGCTTCTGGGAATGCACCTGCCCCAGCGCGGCTCCACCCGGGCCCAGTAGCCGACCCACGTGGGTCTGTGAGCCTCACCACCTCCGCCTTCTGCTTGGGGGTGGCTGGTTCTTACAAAGATGAGAGCAGCTGTAATTTCAGGTGTCAGTCGTTTAAAAGGTTGTCAGATTTTTTTTTTTTTTTTAAGATTTTTTAGTTAGGCTGCTTATCCACCATTACAAGGAAAGTGTA
This sequence comes from Cervus elaphus, assembly GCF_910594005.1. Taxonomy (NCBI): domain Eukaryota; kingdom Metazoa; phylum Chordata; class Mammalia; order Artiodactyla; family Cervidae; genus Cervus; species Cervus elaphus. The sequence goes on from NC_057824.1 coordinate 22,366,886, forward strand.
GGAATTTCCATGAGATGGAAAGCAGGGGCAGGGCCGGGGGTTGTGGAAGCAGCATTTCCCTGAGACAGGTGTGACTGCAGAGGGGGTTTCGGTGCTGGCTCTGGGGGGGTATCACAGTCATGGACCCCCTCTGCCCGGCATGCCCGGGTCCTCCAGACACATGCCCTCAACTCCTGGGGGCATAGTGGGCGAGGGAAGCAAGAAAACCTAGGGCCCCGTGCTCGCTGAGCCCGGGGGCTGCCCCAGGACTGCTCATCCACCGGGGGCCTCCCCACCTCAGGCAGGGTTCCGCCACGATCCCCCCTTCACAGACGGGGAGCCACCTGCAGCACCCCCGTCGCTGGTGCTAGAACCAGGATCTGAGCCCAGGTCAGCAGGCTCAGGCTCCAGCCACGTGGGCCTGTTGAAGCTTAATAAACCACACTCAGCCCCTCTGTCAGGCCAGCCACACCCGTGGCCAGCGTCAGCTCAGAAATGGACCGTGTCCATCATCCCAGGACGTTCAAGGGCAGCGCAGCTCTGGCCCGTCTGCCTTCCCCTGTGACCTGTTAGGAACATATGGGTGCGGTTACAGCAAATCGACAGCGGCGAGACTCCTGTCACCCACTCTGCCTGCTTTCTTGATAGAAAAATAAGCCTTAGACAGGTCTTCGGGAACATCGTGATTGCTTGCACAGGCGTAATTACATGTTCCTAAGCTGAAGGCAGTTCAAGGGAAGGTGAAAAACCTTCTCGGTAGCAACTGTGCCGGGTTGTTCCTCTCCTGGAATGGTAGCTGCAGAGATGCTCCCAGTGAAACGCAGGGTCCTCATTTCTCTGGTGGTCCCAGGCCCTGGGGTGGCAGGGGCCGAGGCCCAGGACAAACCAGGTGGTGCCTGCATCCACCTCATGTCTTTACAGGGCGGGAATGACCACGAGATCTTCACAGACCCCAGGACGGTGGGCTACACGGTGACGGCGCCCGAGGACACACGCAGGATCTGTGAGGAGCTCTTCTGCTGACCGGCCCGCTCCCCGTGGGAGGCGGTCCCCCCCAGCCCACCCCGCAGTCCTCACTACGGTACCCGCTCGGCAGGGGAATGGCCCTCCGTTTCCAGGACCAGAGGAAAAGGCTTGTCAACAACGGTTCCAAGGACCACCTCCAGCAGAGTTACATCCCCACCCGAGTCTCCAGCCACCCCCACTCCAACCCATACGTGCAGTCACGGTGCCCCCAGGGGTTTTGTTTTTAAACTTCCCCCATCGTTCTAGAATGATCCAGAGAGAATGAAAGGAGTGAGCCTGGACCCTCCCTCTTCATGGGCCTCATGGAAAATGTAACATGTTCATGCCGGGACCCCCTGCATCAGCACCGGAAGGGGGGCTCTTGTGATGAGAAAGGACGTTTATGATGAACCGAGCCCAGCACAGACGGTTAAGACATTTCCAGAAACAAAGCCCATGAGTGTCTGCGCCGGCTCAGTGACCACTGACCCCTAGGACTTCTCACATCACTGGCGGAGGACTCGGGGTAGCTCCGTATCCACTACACGCTGAAGTGCCCACTGGCTCCAGGGACATGGGCGGTGGAACCAACAGCCCTGCCAAGAACTGGCACACAGGCCGCCCCGAGATGCTGCTCTGAGCCCCGGCCCCGTGAGTGCCGGGGCCATCACACTTCACCTGAAGGGCCTCCTCCTGAGGGATCAGGGAAGGGCCTAAGCTGCTAAGGGTCTGGAGCCCGGTCTTTGGTCTTTGAATAATAAGCCCGCCCCACCTCCACACCCCCCCACACGCCTGCCAGCCCTCCCTCACCCAGACTTTGACCCCGGGGCTGGAACAGCTAGCTCTCAGGCCTGTAACCCTCACTCCCCTCCTCCCTCCCGCCTCCTGCAAGTTCCTGTGTGGCTGGAAGGACGGCAGCTCTGGCCCTCATCCAGAGCACGGACGCAAGCTTTCCAAGAAAACGGTTCACGCATCACTTTTCAGCTTTGGTCCCTCCAGACCAGGGTGGGGTCAGTCCAGGCGGGACCTCTGCTGGGGACTCACAGACCTGAACCTGAATCTGGGGGTGGGGGAACTGGAGAGGGGTGTTCTGGCACCCCACGTTGGTCCCTACCAGGTGCCTTCATCACAGGGGAACCTGGTTCCCCCCGAGCCTCTCCCCAGCCCGGCTTGTCTTAGCTCGGAATTGGCGAGTGCAAGCAAGAAGCAGCACCAGGCTGGAGCTCGGCCCCCACCCGCCCGCCCACGGTCACGTGCTAGGGCGACCGTCTCAGTGGTCCCCAGGACTCAGCAGTCCTGGGGCATCTTTCCTGGCTGGATTTTACAAATGATACTGTAATGATCTTTCAAAATGAAAAGCAGAAATTAAAGTGATTTTATTGGTTCCTGTTTCTCATTGCGATTACTGTTTTGTCCTCGGGTGGTTCAGTGAGCTAGTGCCTACTCAGATTCTGGGGGAAGAGCTCAGCCCTTTGGGACCCGAGAGTCACTTTTCGACGCAGCGCTTTCCACGATGTTGCGGGATGGTACCTGCAACTGGCAGAGACCTTTCCTCCACGCTTCTCTGTCCTCTGGGTTAGTATCCAGTGGTCCGTACAAGTCCCATAACTTCTTATGTCAAAACATAAAACAGTTGAGTCTTACCTTACTCAGACTGTCCCAACCCTTATAAGAGGTGGAGGGTGTGCTGTTTCTCCACCCTGCTTGGAGCTCCCCTGGGCAGGTCCCAAAGGCCAGCCCCACCCCCACCCCACAGTCAGAATTCCAAACGACTTCGGACTTCCCGCCATCCTTCTCCGGCTTCTGTAGTCTTATCCCAGGTCAAGCCCAGCCCAAGCTCCCCTGGTCATGTCGTCCATCTCGTCTTTCTTTAGACCTTCTCCCAGGTGGCTCAGACGGTAAAGAATCTGCCTGCAATGCAGGAGACCCGGGTTCGATCCCTGGGCCTGGAAGATCCCCTGGACAAGGGAATGGCTACTCATTCTAGTATTCTTGCTGGGAGAATCCCATGGACAGAGGAGCCTGGCGGGCTACAGTCCAAAGGATAGCAAAGAGTCAGACACAGCTGAGCATGGATGCTCAGATGGGATTACAGTCCCCACCACACACATAACAAGCAAACTGACTTCAGGGTAGCGCTTGGAAGAGTGGGAGCCATCACTCACTTCATCATCCCCAGAATGATGATGAGAAAACCCTGTGAGGCAGGACTGTGAACCCTGACAGGTGAGGGTAAGTCCCTCCCTGCCTTCGAGGTTCCAGGACGGTAGACACTGTCACAAGAAATGTAAACACAGTAGCTCAGTGTTGAGCAAGAGGGAAGCAGGGAGGTCACCCCAGGTCAGCCTGGGGCTGTTAAGAAAGCTTCCCGCCTCCCTCTTCCCCTTCCCCAGCACCCCCCCTCACCGCCTCCTTCCCCAGCAACCCCCCCCCCGCCCCCTCCCCCAGCACTCTGGAAGCTGACCTGGGCTCAAGGGCATAGGAAACCTCAGGGGGAGACCACGCCAGCAGCTACTGGCCGCCAGGAAGGCCCTTATGAACCTTGGTGAGGAGCTTGAACTTGACCCCTAGGGAGGGATCTGCATGACTCTGGCAGGTCTGTCCAGCTCCCGGGCAAGGAGTGACTGGAGGCCCAGCCGAAGAACCAGTCGGGCAGACGTCTGGATTCTGGGTGCGACTGGGTGAGGCAAGGTGGCCTCGGTGGCCCAGAATCACTTCCTCTCCCGGGGCTTCTTTCCTCCCCAGGCAGGGCCCACTCAGCCTCATCTGCCCGCCCTCCGCAGACGCCAACACCCCTTTCTGCAGCTCTTCCTGCCCCCTACGCACTGGCTCCCACCGAACCCTCCCTCATGCTAAATGCTGGCTCCAGCCTCCCCCTGAATGGGTTCGATGGGCTGGTTGTAATTTTTCCTAATGTGCTCTGACCATCAATATGCTCTTATGTTAAAGATGTTCACCTGTGCATCACCCCAAAGTCATCACAAAGCCTCTCCTGCCCCTCTGCATCCCCCCCCACACCCCCCATGCCCTTGGAAACCCCAAACCTGGGCCGCCTCCCCTGTCTGCATCAACAGCGAAATGCATCAACAGGGCACTTCATAGCAGGCCAACCAAGTGGCATTTCCTGTCGTCACGAAGCCGCATCCCTTTGCTCAGCTCAGCTCATCTACATGTGAGGGTGCTGAGTAAGGAAAGGGGCATGGATGATCCCATTTTCTTACTCATCCCCCCAGAAAAAGACTGAATGACTGTATCAGCCTCCTTTGGGGAGATGTGCCCCCCATCCCCCCCACCTGCTGGCTTCAAGGAAGAACTCCCTGCAGCCAGATTCCACCTTAACTCAGAACGCCAGACTCTCCTCCGGCAAAACAGTTTATTGAGAAAGGTGCTGGTGAGAGGGAAGACCTGGAGTCAGGAGTCCGCTTCTGTCCCCAGCTCAGTCACCAACACCATCCATCCTCCCAGAGCCTCTGGGATAACTCAAAGATTGTGCTTTGAGTGGGGAGAGGTCCCTTCCAGCCCTCACGACACAAAGATGTAATCACCCAGGAAGAATGGAGCATTTACAAAGGAGTCTCCCCCAGCGAGAGGACCCACAGGTCATCTGGAGGAGCAGATCTGACTTCCCGCCCACTAGCAGGTTGGTGGGGTCACGTGGAGCCCCAACCATGTACCAGGGTGAGGACAAGGCAATGGGGTCACCTGGGGAAGCAGGTGGCAAAGACGCAGACTCTCAACCTCAAGGATGGGTCTTGGGGGACGTGACTCCACTCAAAGTGTGGTCCATACCCAACAGACAGGGATCTCCGGGGGCCACCTGGGGACCGTCCAAGGCTTCAGGGGAGACGGCCACTGCAGACCAGCAGAAGGCAGAGTGGGAAGGACCCTTCAACAGGGCACGACAGGCTGGGAAAAAAGATCAACTTCCTTAACTGTGATGTTTCACCGCACACTTGTAACCAATACTTATTAGCCTACTTAAAAACAACTCCAGTGGCCATTTCATGATGTATGGAAATACCAAATCGCTGTGTTGTGCACAGGGAACTAACATTGTGTTGTAGATTAGTTACACCTGGAAAAAAACACACACAACCCCATTGGTTCTCAGCAAAATAGCTCTGGCCTCTGACCCCCTTGCAGAAATTCAGATTTTAAGACACTGGATGAGGCCCCACCATCTTTCAAGGGCTCACCTCCCTGCGTTGCCAAATAGACCCTTGACTACAAATTTCATGGGTGTGGCCACATATCTCAAGACCTGTGAAATATGTTTTCCCCATATTTACCAGCTATTTCTATTTTTAAATCACAACTAAAGCCGAACCAAGCCACACCAAAAGAAAGCCTTAAGGATCTGTTTACTGGAAATATCCACAAAGGTCTGCAATGTCAACAGCAAAGTGCAAACATAACTGGCTTCAGTGAGAGATTAAGTTCTTAAAAAAAAAGAACAATCCTAAGCGGTTCACACCAGTTTTCCAGAAAACTCCACCAAAAGCATATTTCTCCTTCAACCTGTGACTTCGCCAGGCTCCCAGGAAGCAAACCACCTCCTCTTTTCTAGATGGATCCCGAGACAGGTCTGTTTGGAAACAAAGACCCTCCCCCTCTCCACACTCCCCACCACCTCCCGGATGGGTGGCTGAGCCAAAATCCTCAACCAAAGACAGACAGACAGGACCAGGCTTCAGAGAGAACGAGGACTCGCCTCTGAACACACGACTGCCACATGGAGGACTCAGGCCTGCCAGACGCCCAGTTGTTTCACCTCCTGCTGCAGAGGCCCCAAGACCCCCGCCCTCCCCGCCCCCAGCCCCTTGGATCAACCAGCTGAGAACCGGAAAAGTCTGCTCTGCCCAGGGCCAAGGAGAGACTCACGAATAGGGGCGGGGGTGGTGCGCGCGCTTGGGTGGGAATTCCTCCTGGGAAATCACGCAGGGTCCATGTCGCTACCCAGAGGACCAATCTGGGGATTCTCAGCCTTCAATTCCGGGGCGGGGGTGGGGTTGTGGGAGGGACTGCGGGCCAGGGAAGCCGCCCGACCCAGCCCCTGGGTGGGGCTCAGACTCTCCACTCAGCCACCAGGGAGCGCCTCTCCTTTTTCAATGCTTTTAATGTTTTTCAGATGGTGAGATGTTGGTTGCGGTGGTCGGAGGCTGTGCTGGTGGCCGAGGGCACCCCCGTGCCTGCCCCCATCTCCAACCCCTTCCTCCAGGAGACTCTTAACAGGGACCACGCTCCCCCCCCTTTCGGATGCCCCATCTCAAGCGGCACAGTTGTCCTCTCCCGTCTGGTCCTGCCTCCTCCTGCCCTGGGGGCTCTCCCCAGAGCCCGGGGGGGCCAGGGTGCCTCCGGCCGCTCCTAGGAACTGACGACGTGGCCGGACCAGGTCTCGTGTTTGGTGCCCGGCGCCAGGTGGGTGATGACCACCTCCACGGCCTGCAGCTTCTCGTTCTTGGGCGGGATGGAGCACATCTTATAGGTGACCTCGTCGCCTTCCATGGGGACGTACTCCCCCTCCACGCTGCGGGGCGAGGAGAGACATTCAGGGCTGACGCTGGGAGAAGGAGCTGGGGCAGGAGCTGCCCCACCCCCACCCCCCACCAGGCGGAGCCACCAGAGCCCTCGGTCGTGACTGAGGGTCCCCTGACCCAATCAGCTCTTTTCCCGGGGCCTCGGCTGCGGAGACAGAGATGGAGCCCCGCCCCCAGGGATGCTCTCAGGGTAGTTACACGTGGGCACCTTGGGGCTTATGGATGGAAGAGCCGGGAGAGAAAGTCTTGAGCCTGAGCATCAGAGTTGGAGGATGACCCCCCGGGGGTTTCCTGAGCAGCAGCCCAACCCCCCGCCCGGTCCAGGAGTCCCGGAAACCGGGCTGCACCTGGTTTCTGGTTTCGGTTGTTCAGCTCCTTAGAATCCCACGGAGCTTTCCAGAAAGTCCTTTTCCCTCTCTTTCTACAGGACATGAGTCACCATCTCACCCGGAATGAGGAGGTCCCCATCTTGATGCCGCCTTGGCTTTACCCAACACCCCCACCCCAGGGGAAGTATCCCCTTTGGATCCTTCAGGCCAAGTCCGGCCAGCTCTCCCCTGGGACTATATGGCCTTGACTGAAGAATCACATTGCAAATCGCACTGCCCTCTTTGCTGTGGCCACCAGGAAGCTCAGGAGTAAAGGTGAGGCGTTGCTTTAGCGCCGTCCTCATGTCTACACTGTACAGCGGGTCTGTGAAGCCCAGGCGTGTAGGGACGTTGGAGGAGAGTAAGGAAGCATAACTCTCCCATCTCAACAGACGTTTACAAAAAGAGCCTAATTTCAAAACATGGTTTCTACATATTGTCAGGCCTGCTGTGTGGGGTACCTTACCTGCCACCAACAAAAAGACTGGGGGTTGCTGAGGTCAAAGATGGGGATGGGGTGGGGGGGCCGATCAGGTCCCCACAAATCTGCAAGCTGCTTCGAAGACCAGAGGTGGTGCCCAGCCTGCAGGGCACCCTCCAGCCCGAAGGCCGAGGATGTGTGGGCCCCACCCTGGGCGCCCCCTCCCTCCTCTCCCCGCCAGGGTTTCCAGACACTCAGGAAGGAAGGACGTCAGTGAGCAAGTGGCAGGAGAGAGGGTCCAGCCCCACACTTCCTTCCTGGAGCAGAGTTCGGTCAGCCCCCAGCCTCACCAGGGCAGGGTCCCCAGGGGAGTGCAGGCACCCACCCCCAGGCCAAACACAGGCTCACAGGACTCACAGGGACACCCGTGCCTGCCCACCAGACACACAGAGGCACTCAGACCCACCCCAAAGTGAAAGTGAAAGTCGCTCAGTCGTGTCCGACTCTTTGCGACCCCATGGACTGTACAGTCCATGGAACTCTCCAGGCCAGAATACTGGAGTGGGTAGCCTTTCCCTTCTCCAGAGGATCTTCCCAACCCAGGGATCGAACCCAGGTTTCCCGCATTGCAGGCAGATTCTTTACCAGCTGAGCCACCAGGGAAGCCTAAAGAAGGTTCTCAACTCACATGCACATACACACAGAGATGCACACACACAGAGAAACACACACAGAGACACATGCACACAGACATATGCACACGGAGACACACACAAGCGCATACACACACAGAGACACGTGTGCAGACATATGCACACACATGTGTGCATGCACACACACACACACAGTCGCCTGCAGTGTCTCACACGCTGCCACCACCACGTACAGGCTCACACCCCCAGCCCTGAACACTGTCACACAAGCCTGGCCCACACAACCTCATCACACTTGGCACCCACCCAGCAGAGTTCACACACTCCCCCTGCCTCCTCCAGGCCACAGCGCCCACCCCAGCCCCAGAGCACCCCGATCAGCCACTGACTCACTCGGAGATATGCAGGAAGATGTCAGGGCCGCCGTCAGCCGGGGTGATGAAGCCGTGGCCCTTGGACCGACAGAAGCATTTGCAGACTCCTTTGTAGACTGGGCCCTGGGAAGCCCGCACCGTCCTGACAGAAGGCAGGGAGAGCATGAGGGACCCCCACCAGCCCTCTAGGACAGCCCCCTACTCTCAGGGGCACACCCAGCTCTTCCCAGTTCCCACCCACAGCTGTGCCTTAGGGCATTCTGGGCAGGGCCACCATGTACAGTTGTGCAGGTTGCACACTGCACAACTCTGGGAGCCATTCGCCGAGAACCTGGTGACAGTGACTCTCTGCATGATGCTGGCAAACTTTTTCAGGCCTCAGTTTCCCCGTGTGAGTAAAATCCCCCTGAGCATCCCTCCCTCTGAAGGCTAACTTAGCAGCAGCCTCCACATGTTGGCCTGAGCTCTACCCCTGCCAGGCACCGTGTGGGTCCCCTGCAGTATAGTGACCACCCTGCTACTGTCCCCGTTTTGCAGCTGATGAGGTCAAGGGCTCCCAGGGAAAAGGGACTTATGTGTGGTTAAAGCCCGATGATCTAAGACCCCAGCGATTTCCCATCCCTGGCCACCCTCATCCCTCACCTGCAGCTCACGACAGGCTCAAGAGGGGCCTGGGGGTGGCGCGGTGCAGGGTTTATGAGGCGCCTGCCCAGCTTCCCACCATCAGCCCTTTCCCAATCCCCAAGTTTCCCATGTGATAGACAGGGATGTGGAGGTGACCTGTCTGGAGAAGCCCGAGACTCACGCTGAGAAGGTCCTGGTGCGGCGAGTGGGCAGTGGGCTTGGCACCACGTTGCCCCGTAGCGGGGACGGTGAGCGATCCCGGGCCTGTTGGGTGTCCAGCAGCCCGGCCGAGGACTGATGGGTGGGGGGCTGGGATGGAGGAGGTGGCTCAGATGACATGGCTGACCTGGAGAGAGACGGGGGCCTCTCAGGGACTCACGCCTCCTAGGGGGGCTCTCCAGATGCCTCCCCATGCTCACACCGGACAGTCTGCCATCTGAGACTCGAATACTCCTCTGGCTGTGGAATGCAGGCTCCAGGCTCACTCAGCGTGGACGTCACCTGCTCCAGAAACGCGCCTGCTCGTCCCAGTTGGGGCAGGTGCCTGGTCTGCGCTCCTGTTGCAGCCATGCGCCTCCCTCTGTGACAGCTCCGCACGGGAACACCGCGAGGACACCACTGGCCCCCTCTTTGTTCCCAGGACCCACACCACAGGCTCTGGCACACTCGGCGTGCATGCGAGCTAAGCTGCTTCAGTTGTGTCCGACTCTTTGCAACCCTATGGACTGTAGCCCACCAGGCTCCTCTGTCCATGGGATTCCCCAGCAAGAATACTGGAGTGGGGAGCTATTCCCTTCTCCAGGGGATCTTCCCGACCCAGGGAATGAACCCAAGACTCTTACATCTCCTGCATCGGCAGGCGGGTTCTTTACCACTAGCGCCAGCCAGGAAGCCCTGGCACACTCAGGCACTTGGTAAATTCTTGTGAAAGGGAGGGAGGGAGAGAGAGAAAAAGGAAGGAGAGAGGGAAGGAGGCAGACAGGACAGGCAGGAATGCTTCAATACCAACTGCCTGGATGAGGACTCCAGCCATTCATCAAACCTTTCCCGACCCCTGTTAAGTGCCGGGCACTATGGGGAAAGGGAAGCAAAAAAGGGACCCACACTCGGTGCTCCTTCAGGAAACTCCGGGACACAAATCAAAAAGGGCTCAGACCCCAAGTCAAGTCTGCATCCAGGAGGAAACCCGGGGCGCAGGGGGAGTGGGCAGGAGCACTTCAAAGGCAGCATCTCTGGCCACCAGGCCCCTGACTCAGATCCAGGCCTTGAAGTTCATTTCCACCCAGCCCAAGTCTCTGATCGCTGCTGAGAAATGGAATTCCCTCTGTGACCCCTAACACACATCAGAGGCCAGGGGCAGACCCAGCTGGAGAGAGAGGACTCTAGAGCAGCACGTGGCCGCTGTACCCAACTCGCTGGTGGCCCTGGCTCAAGGCCATGAAGAAAGAGCCCAAGACCAGGAGCCAAAGGACCTTGGCTGAGTCCTTTCCGCTGTCTGGGATCAGCTGTGCATTGGTGCAGCTGGGTGGGCATCACGCAGCACCTGCTCAGGGTTGGTGTGGGGGTTCAGGTGGGGCAGGTGCGGGCCCCCCGGCCCCAGGAAGGAGAGGAGCCTGACTCAGATGTCAGCCCCCCTTCATTCCCAGGATGTCACCCCCCCGCCCATTCACAGGGCATGGTAGGGCAGGAGCAGCTCCACTGGGTTCTGCGAGGTTCACACGAGGTTTTCACATTTAAAACACGAGCTCTTTTAAACATCCCAGAGCTTTGCCCCCGCAAGCAAGGTTTCCAGCTAGGTTTGGAAAACTAGCAGCTCCGGCAACCAGAGCCTCCAGTCCACCTCCCCACCACCACCCCCAACCCCCGCCACCACCCTGGCTTTCCTGATCTGCAGGCATTTATGTGGCCCAGGGCACCAGCTTTCAACCTGCATTGCCCAGCAGCACCCCTCTGCCCCCAACCCAAACCACCTGAGAGCCAGGCCTGATTCCTCGGGGGTCAGGCCCACCTCTGCCCCCCAAGAGGACCAACCGGATCCCTCCACGTGGCCCCGCAGCCCCCTACACACTCCCCTTTCAGGACTCAGCTCCGTCTGGCTGGGAGGGGAGGCAGCCAGCTGGCTCCCTGGAGGAAGTGACATAGTACCTCCTGACCCTTCTCTCAGCTGCGGCCTCGGCCAGGGAGGACCGCGAGTCCCGGGAGCCCCCACCTCAGACAGGCCCCGGCGGCTTGGGGTCAAGGCTCCGGCATGACCCACCAGCACAGGTCATAGAGTCCTAGAATGTTCCAATGCCTGGGGTTCTGGGAAGGGGGGCCGGTCCAGAAAAAGGGAGGGCCCCACACCCAGGACAGCAGGTGGGAACCACTGGGGCCTGAGGACACCAGAGTGAGGCGGAGAACAGCCCTCCCCATCCCCACCCAAAATCTCCCTCTTTCCCCTGCTGTCAGGCACCTCTGACTTTAAATCCCACCCTTCCAGCTGTGTGATCTTGGGCAAGTTACTTGACCTCTCTGGACCTTGGTTTCTGTATCTGGAACCTGGAGATTTTTTTTTAAAAGTCCTGACTTCACACCAGCATCAGTAAGTGAAATGACATAATACATGTTTTAAGCATTCTGCACACCCTCCGCCCAGAACAAGTGAGCATTTAAGGATCAGCTACAATTGTTATAACCGTCATCATAAAGTCATTCAACAAACACGCACCTGATGGCAGGACCTGTTTATGGCAGTAGAGACACAAGACAGCAGGACTTCCCTGGTGGACCAGTGGTTAAGAATTCACCTGCCAGAGCAGGGGACACGGGTTTGATCCCTGGTCCGGGGAGACTCCACATGCTGTGGGGCAACTAAGCCCATGAGCCACAGCTACTGAGTCCAGGCTCTGCAACAAGAAGCCCATGCACTATAAAACTCATAAACAAACAAACAAACAAGAGTGGGCCATTTCTAAAACAGAGGGCGGCTCTTCCAGTGTGATAAACAGCCTGTGCAAAGGCCCTGAGGTTGGCAGAGGCAGGTGTGACTAAAGGCCAGCAAGGAGACTGGGGGTTGGGGGGGTCACTGGGGAAGGAGGGGTGAGAGGCAGGAGATAGGTGGGTGGAAGGGCAGGCCAGCTCAGGAACTAGGGCATTATCATCATCCCCACAGGTCTCCACTCTTCTTGCCCATGTCCATCCATCTGACTGTCCCCCCGGCCCCTGCCATGCCCACCTCTCCCGAAAGCAGGTCTCAACTGGGGTCCCCTTCTCTCTCCTCCCCAGCCCCTTTGACTCTCCCAGGACACCCAGTCCCGCAGAGATGCCAATAGAAGCCCCTGGCTTGGGGACAGAGCAACCTGAGGGCAACACGGGGTCTCTTCCAAGTCCTGGGCCCCAGCACTGGGGCTGGGGCAGAGCAGGGTCCCCCTGACCAGCCTCAGGACCGGCAGCCCCCACTGGCGTTCACGCGGTGGGGCTGTGCGCATGCGCACTTGGCAGTGGGAGAAACTGAGGCATGGAGGGCCGCAGAGCCTCCAGGAGGGAGTCGGGGAAGGGAGCTGCCAGCCTGGGAGACGCAGGGGCTTCAACCACCACCCTGCCCGCCTCCAGAGGGCCATCCATGCAGAGCACAGCTGAGGCGGGGGTAGACCTGGATGGGAGCCAGCCACCCCCCCCACCCCCCCACCCCCGGCCTGCGGGGGTGGGGGGCGGGGACAGGGAGGAGTGAAGGGCCTCTGTGTGGGGAGGCATGGGTTAAAGTCCAGCGATAAGGAAACCAGCTGGCGGAGGGAGGAGCCAGTCACCTAGGAGCCGGCTCTGGGGTCGGCTGCTGCCCCCAACCCCCCCACAAACACAGATGGGGGTGTTGAGTGTGCAGCAACGCCAGGGGGAAGCTGGCCCTGGAGGAGGCAGGGCCCACCCTACTAGCCCCTGCTCTGGGGCCTCTCACCTCCCTACAGCTTCATCCACTCCCTACAACGGCCAGCAGTCTGCAAAGGGTCGCCTCAGGCTGAGGCTCTAGGCCAGACCAGAGATGGGCCTCAGGCCTGCAGCAAATTCAGACCAGGTGTCATGCCCAAGGCCTGTCACAGCTGCCGAGCATGTCTGCATGAGTGCATGCACGTGTGTATATGTGTGTGGCTGTGAATGTAGTGTGTATGTGTGCACATCCATGAGAGTGAAGCCAGGCACACAAGCGCGTGCATACATATGAGCACCAATGGACTGGGCAGGGAGGGGTGGAGGAAGCCACCCCGCCCCCGGCACCAGCAAGGCCTTTACCCTGGGAAAGGGCAAGAAGGGGGCCTCAGCCCAAAATAGCCTGGGAATTTCCCACAGGCCCTGTGGGTCCTCCAGGAAGGTTCACAGAGCTCAGCTGGGCACAAGGCTCTGGTCTTCCCAGCCCCTCTTCCACCAACCCACACATCCAGGGACTGGAGACCCACCCAGTCCTGCGGAGCCCCTGCCTTCCTGCCCTCAAGCCCCACCAGTCACATCGAGGGCAAGTCTGAAGCGTCCCTGGTGGCCCAGTGGATAAGAGTCTGCCTGCCAATGCAGGAGACACAGGTTCAATCCCTGGTCCAGAGGAGCAACTAAGCCCGTGCACCAAAACTATATTGAGCCTGTGCTCTAAAGCCCGGGAGCCACAGCCGCTGAAGCCCCAGTCCCCTAAAGCCTGTGCTCCACAACAAGAGAAGCTAAGCGACAATGAGAATTCCTTGCGCCACAACCAGAGTAGCCCCCTCTCACCTCAATGAGAGAAAAGCCCGCACAGCCACAGACACAGCACAGCCAAAATAAAATAAATAAGGACAAGGCTGTCTGAAGCCACGTAACCAGTTGCTGACTCCAGGAAGGGATCCTTGGCAGTGCTTTCGGTCATTTACACTTTAGTGAGACGTTTGCAGTTCATTTCACAAGGCTCCTCCATTCTTGGTAGCTTTCAGGCCCTTGAGGGCAGGAAGATAGGGGTGGGAGAAAAGAACTGAGCTTCTTTCTCAGCCTGGCAGCAAAGCCAGATCTCATCAAGCCTACTCTGAAAAATGGGGTGTGGAGCCTTCCCTGGGTTTCTGGATGGGGGAGGCCAGGGCAGGGTACCATGTTCTGATACCTCCTAGCCAGGGGGCCAGGCCCCTGCTGGCAGGTGAGAATGAGTTCCAGGCCACACGATGGGAACAGGACAGAACACTTTCCTAAGACAGGTATCGGGTCCCACATTCTGCATTTCTAAGGAGCTCCCCCCAGCAAGGCAAGACTGATACCGAGTAGTACTGGTTATAGGGTTACTGGCCCGGCCCACCTCTCAGCCAGCATAAGGGGGCCACCAGATGAGTCACAAAGTCACCCTAGCCCACCCAGGTGCCTCAGCTGTAAACTGAGGCAGAGACGCCGCCCTTCCCCTCTCCACCTCCAGCCCAACTGAGCCCCAACCCCGCAGATTGGGGGCACTTGGGCCGAACGGGTCAGTGGAACAGCGGGGTCCCAGGAAGCAGGAAGAGGTTCACGAAAAGAGCCCCGAGGCGAGCTTGGGCCGCATTCCTCTCCGCTGCGCCGGGGAGAGCGGGGCTCAGATCGGGGAGAGAGGGGTCGGGGGGAGGGGGAAAGAGAGAAGGGGAGGGGAGGGGAGGGGCCCATGGGCGGGGCCGGGCTCGGGGCCAGGAGGGCGCGGCTAGGGAGAGGGGCAGGGCTCGGGGGCCAGGAAGGGCGTGACCAGGGGAGGGCGGGGCTCGGGGGCAGGAAGGGCGTGGTCATGGAGAGGGGCGGGGCCCGGGCCAGGGGGCGGTGCCAGGGAGGTGGGCGGGGCTCGGGGCCAGGGAGAGGGGCAGTGCCAGGGAGAGGGGAGGGGAGTTGGGATGGGGGAGCGGAGCCTGGCAACGGGAGGTGGGAGGGGTCGAGGTGAGGAGGGGGCGTCGAGGGGAGTTGCGGGGGCGGAATCAGGGGAGGGGGCGCGAGGGAGAGGCGGCCTGGCTGGAGCTGGCCGCGCCCGCAGCAGAGAGAAATACGAACAAGACACCGAAGTGCATCTGAGATGCCCATGCCCGGGGTGGGGGTGGGGGGCGAGCCCAGCCGGGAACTGCTCGGCCGCCCCGGAGTGCTGGGAAGAGGCCGGAAACCCGAGGACCAGCGACCGGGAAGCCGAGGCGCCCTCCGTCACAGCCCTGCCGTTAGCGTGCCCGGCCCGCCCCGCCCGGCTCCGGGCCTGGGAAGCGCCCAAGCCCCTGTGGGTAACTCGAGGCCGATTCTGTATCCCCATCCCATCGCCCCCACTTCCAGCCTTCCTGTATACCATCTTCGCCTCCATCCAGGGCTTCGATCAGACCTGAGTCTCAGGCCTAATTGTGCTCTCCGCTCCCTCTGTGACCCCCCCCCCCGACAAGCGACCTCCCCGTTCCCTGCCTCAGTCTCCCCATCTGTCAAATGGGACGGTCCTGGTGTAGCCTTCCAGCCCGGCGGACGGAGGGTGTTGTACAGGAGGGTGCCAGATACAACGGCTTCAGGCAACAATAGTCGAGCCGCTAATGGTAGCACTGCCAGGCTCCGGCCGTCTAGAATAATCCCTCCCACGTCCGTCTCTGCTGATGGGACACAAACCGAATGCCCTGACTTTGCCACTCGGTGAGACAAAGACCGTTCCTCTCCCGAGGGGGCCTCCCTCTTCCCCGCCCAGGCCTCAGAGCCCGGCGATGGGCCTGGCCCAGCTCTTCCCGAGCATCTACTCGGGGCCGGGCTTCGCGATGCTACAGGCCCTGTTTCTGCTCTGTTGGGGCTCCGGGGAGGGTGATAAAGACCGCAGCATTGAGAACCCGCGGCCATCAAGGCCGCCCGGGAAAGGCGAGCATTAGAGGGGGTTTGGAGAAGGTCCCTGGCCCCGAGGAAGGGGCGCCTGCTTCAAGCCCTACAGGGGCCGTGAGGAAGTCATTCCTGGCAGAGGGGTCTGCAGGGGCACAGGCTCAGGGGCAGGGAGGGAGGGCGGGTGCCAGACAGGGGCTGGGACGGTCTGTCTGGGGGAGGGCGATAACAGAAAACTCTGGTGAAGAGTTTGGGACTGAAACGACATCGAGGACATCAATAGGCGATTTTAAGCCCGGGGTTGATTTGAATCTGTTTTTACAAGTTCCCCCTGCGTTCAGGGTAGAGAAGAATATTGGAGGGGCAAGACTGGGAATGAAGAGACCAAGAAATACACATATATTTTAAAAAAACAAATAAAAAATGAAACAGTAGCGAAAGCTCCCGCACCCCAGTCCTGGGTCAACTATCTCCTTTTATTCTCGCACACCCCATTATGGTAGGGAAACTTACATCCCCAGTCTACGGATGAGGAAACGGAGGCTCAGAGAAGCCTTCTGTGTTGCAGTGAGACCCTCCCGCCTGTGGGAACGGAGATCGTGCCTGGAAGGGGCTGAAATCCGGCCCCCGACCCCACTCCCAATACATACATTCACTCCAACCCCAGATAAGCTGTTGGGGGCTTCCTTTTTAGAAATCAAAACAAAAAACCGTTGCATTTCCGGCCTGAAAACTTGGTCTGCCAGTGAGGCCGGCAGGGAGGGAGCCCGTGGGCGCGGGTGAAGTTTCTCTGCACGGCCTCCGGGGGCCCCCCCATCCAGACACAAACACCCCGGGTGAGCGCCCGGCGGCTCCTCCTCCCTAGGGGCGGCCAATCGCACGGCGCCAGGATGTCCCCGCTCCCTCCCCAACCTCCTCGCCAGGCCTGGCAGCGGTCCCGCCGCCGAGCCCGCAGCTGGCGCGGCCAGGCCTGGCTGGGGGCTGGCTCCACCTCCCCGAGCGGCGCCCCCGCCCCGCGCGCCTCGCCCCAGCGCCTCGCGAGTCACCCCATCCAGCTCCATCCAGCGAAAGCAAGGGGAGGGGTGGGGGTGGGGGCCCGGGAGGAGGAGAAGAGGGTTTTTTTTCTGCACCAAGAAAACAGGTGGCCAGGCGGGACATGCAACCAGACGTCCGCGCCAAATCCCTCGGGCTGCTGCCACACCCACCATCCTCCAGGCGGGGATGAGTAACCCGCGCTGCCCAAGCAGGCCACTGCCGCCCGGCCATTTCCGAGGGGCCCAGAGACGCAGCCGGGGAGCTGGAAGACCCTTCAGAGTGGGAATGAATGGGGGGCAGCGGGGGCAGAAGAGGCCGAGGTCCCATGCCAGAGGTTCTTGGGCCTCCCTCGGGGCGAGGGCACCCCCACCACGCCCTTTCTGGGGTCCCCGGAGAAGCTGCCTACCTGGCTATCCGCTTCGCTCCACCAGGCGCTCAGCTCCAACTGCGGGGAACCGAGCTGGGTAGGGGGCGTGGTTGGCAGGGCGGGCTCGCCGCGCCCGCCCCTGACCCCGCCCCCTGGAGCTCTCGGCCAATGAGGCCGCGGCCTCGAGGAGGGGCGGGGCGGGCGGGACCAGTCCCTACGGGACCTTTGTGTCCGCGCGCGGGACTGGCGGGAGCGCGGGGCGCATGGCCTTGGGTGGGTGGGTGGGGGTGGCCCCGGCTCTCGTCTGTACTGCACACCCCCGGCCGGAAGTCTCCCGTGAAAAAAGGAGAGCATCTATCTGGTCGTCGCGCCCGAGCGAGTCCCCATGCCGACGGCGTCGGATTTGGTCCCCGACTCGACCTTCGCTCCAGAATCCGGATGGGCCCCGGGCACCTCCTCCGTTTTAGCAGAAAGAAAAAGATACAAGAATGACGAGAAGGGATGAAGCGAGTGGCCGAAGGGAGAAAAAGCAAACCAAAAAAAAATGCAAAGAAAGAAAGAACAACAGCGAAACTGGGAGAACTGATTTCGTTGCTTTTGTTTTGTTTTTAGTCTCTGCTCCTTGAGTCCTCCGTGTCTGCAGGTAAATGAACTTACTCCCATCTTACAGGAGGGAAAACCGAGGCAAGACAGATGACCCACCTCCTCACACCCAGCAAGTCAGAGCAGACCCTGAAAGGAAGCTCAACCCTGGATGGAGGCTAAGGCTGGTAGTTGAGGGGCGGCATGCGGGGAGGGATACTCTTAAATGTCTGGGACAACAGGGCCTAGGGACTGGGGTGGCACAGGGGTCCTTCCTGGAACCCACTAACTCTCCCTGCCTCTCTTGTATGGTCAGGTTAGGGGTTCCCTGGAGAAGAACACAAGCATGCTTCCTTGACATAAGAGAAGCTAGTTTTGGCCTAAACTGTTTTGTGATCTGAAGCCTAGACAGTGTTTGTTCTTTTTTTTTTTTTTTTAATTTTTTATTATTTATTTTTTATTTTTTATTAGTTGGAGGCTAAGTGTTTGTTCTTTAACTGGGCTCAGTATTAATGATTTTAAGGGAAGTGAGGGAACGCAGGAACAAGGGAAAAAACAGTCAAGAAACAATTCAGCCATAAAACAGACACCTCCTCAAAGGTATGAAGATGTTGACCTTCCCGATATCTATCAACTAAAACTTGGCCTCTGTTGACCTTTGCCCGAATTTGATGCAGTACTCTCCTCTGCTCAAGCCCCTTCATGAATAGGCATGTACCCTTAGCTTAAAACTTCCCCAGGACTTCCCAGGTTGTCCAGTGATTACAATTCCGATCTTCCAGAAAGTCAGGAATTAAACAGACAAAAGGACATTCCTGAGAGTGATGAGAGCATGTGCAAAGGCCCTGAGGTGGGAAGGAGTGTGGTGGGGCTAAGAGAGAGAGAAAAGGGAGCGTGGGGTCAGAATGCGCTAAATTCAAGGGTCTCGATTAGGGACCGAGGGCAGCCAGGAAAGAGCTTAAGGTAGGTGTGAGTGGAGACTCCTCCCTCCAAAGTGTCTCATGTCCGCCCACTTGTACCTATTTCTTCCCCCCATGACTTGAGCCTCTCCCATCTCACCAGGAGGAGCAGCCTCCACCCAATTGCTCTACCTTCCCCCTAACATCCAATGCCCACGCTCCAATTTTCTTTGCAGCAGGCAGAATGAGCTTTCTAAAGCATTTATAAAGTCAACCATTGTTAAAGAAAAGATCACTCATGACACTTGTTAAAACAGTAAGGCAGACTTTGTTCAGGACTATCAGGATAAGTTAGGGACCACCAAAAAGCGAGGATGGTTTTGGCACAGATTGGGCTCAACTCCAAATGCAACAGGGAAAAGTGGAAAGTTATAGCCAAAGTGGGTTGGAAGCACGATGGATGGAAAATTACTAAGGAGAGAAAAACATCACGGGTCAAGGACGGTTCTAGATAAACTAGCTAGCTAGGATTCTTGCTGAAGGCAGGTCAAGGTGATCAGAAATCACCTCCCCCTACACAGCCACATCTCCCCCACTAGCAACATCCGCACTAGTAACATTTACTGGTTACAACTGACAACTGACCGTATCATTATCACCTGCAGCCACAGGAGGGCCCACCAGCTCCACATGGTCAAATTCAGTGAAACTTTTTTTTTTTTTTTTTTTTGCTGCTTCTGGGGATTTTGCCCAGCTGATAAGGTTAGACAAATATGCTGGGGCATTTCCTGTTTCCTTCTAGTTCTTCCATCATTTTGAAGAGTCACTATATCTTTGGGATGTTTTCCTGAGCGGGGCACGTGACCCCAGCCAGCTGTGCTGGGCTAGGATTGCAAGCTCTGGGGCCAGATTGTGGGTGAACTTAGCTCTACCAGCATCTGGATCTGGGGACATTCTTCCCCTGCATCTTCTCAGGCTGCTTCATTCTGGTCATTACAGCTCACCGAGAGGACCGTCCACCCACCCTCAACTAAGTGCGTGCCCACGACCAGTCTGTCCCATCATCCGTGGTTACCATTCACCCTTCACCCCATGTGAATGTTGTCAACTACAAATTGGCAGCGGCCATCTAGCTGTCTCATGTCCGACTCAATGGACTTGAGTTTGAGCAAGCTCCGGGAGTTGGTGATAGGGAAGCCTGGAGTGCTGCAGCCCATGGGGTCACAAAGAGTCAGACACAGCTGAGCGAGTGAACTGAACTGATCTACCTATCTACCTCTACAACGAGTTAAATCACATGCTGCCACAGCTGCTGACCTTCAACACCCCCTAAAAGGAGTTCAGGGTGGAAAGCAGGAAGGAGGCGCTCTATGCTCTGGGAAAAACTGGCAGAACAGGTCTTCAGATAGTTAAATATTTTCAGGAGCTGATTTTAGGAGCCCAATTCTTGCATCTCCTTGTATCTAGAAAACCACTAAAATCCTTTATGGTGACGACTGATCCTTTTGACTACTAAAAGCCTCACGAGACCAGTAGAAACCTTTTGGAAACATATGTGTTTGATTGCATGTATTCCCCCTTCACCAAAATCCCATATATACTGAACTACCCCCCTGTCTCTTTGGAGCAGTTTCTCAGAGCTCTCTCCCAGGCTCCAGTCCTCATTTTGCCCCAAATAAAACTTAACTTACAACTCTCACGTTCTGCATTTTTTTAAAGTTGACAATGAGGTACTGATGCACACGCAGACGAGACACATACCACACACACACCCATATCCCACCCGCCACACACACACACATCACCCATGCAAACACACACAGATAAAAACGAAAAACCTCATACTCTCCCACCATACAGCTTTCTGGGTTCTCCCCCAAACTCCAGACCCCAAAGGTTTTCTGGATCTAGAGACAGTCCCCCTGCCTCCTCCTCCAGGCAGACCTCAGGGTTCAGTCTCAGAGTTCTGAGGGCAGAGAATGGGAAGTAGGCGTTAGGAAAGAAGTTACCCCTATCTGGGATGCCCTCTCTTCAGAGAGTGGGCCTTTCGTGGTCCCCAGGGGACAAGAATTCCTCCCTCTCGACCCCCTGCCCAGGAAGCGATGGAACTTGGAGTGGAGGCACCTACAGTGGGCTTCCCATGTGGCGCCTGTGGTAAACAGCTGGCCAGGCAATGCAGGAGACAGAAGATGTGGGTTTGATCCCTGGGTTGGGAAGATCCCCTGGAAGAGGGACTGACAAGACACTCCAGTATTCTTGCCTGGAGAATCCCATAGACAGAGGAGCCTGGCAAGCGTGGGGTCACAAAGAGTCAGACACAACTAAAGCGACTTGGCAAGCACGCACCTATAGCAGCCTGTCTACCTCCCATGCCTCTTGCCCCCAGCTCACCATAAACTGGGAGGAAGAGAAAGCAGACAGGGGCTGGAAGTGCAGCCCAGAGACGTTAGGTGACATCCCAGTATAACCCAGGGCTCCAGGCTCTCCTTGCTGACCGATGACCCCTCTGATGGGCAAGAGGAGACGGACAGGAGGACTGGGCGAAGCACAACCCCTCCCTAGACTAGAGCTTCTCCAGCTGCCCCCCGGCGCCGCCCACAACCCCCAGCCCCTGGGGAACCCAGCCTGGCTTCCATCACTTGCACAATAATTACAGTCACCACTCCTTCCTCCAGATTCCTTCTTCCTTATCTCATCACTTCCCTGCAAGAGCTGGGCCCTTCTGGGAAGACAATGAGCAGGAAGGAAAAAAACGTCCCATCTCCCTTTCCCCTTGAGCAACCCCGGCTGTCAGAGTCTTTCTTTCTGCAGGGCGTAGAGAGGGTGAGGGAGGTGTCGAGGGTCACCAGCAGGAGAGGACCAGGGCCCCCCAGGAGTTCCAGCTGCCAGAACTCCAGGCCCGCTCCATTCCCAGGGTGGCCTGTCCACCGCTCCGCCCCTGCCTTGGCTTTGGGGACTCTGCTTATTTCACGTATTATTGTCCCGATTGTCGTGCAGCCGCTCAGTCGTATCTGACTCTCTGTGACCCCATGAACTGCAGCACGCCAGGCTTCCCTGTCCTTCACCATCTCCCTGAGTTTGCTCAAGCTCATGTCCATTGAGTCGGTGATGCCATCCAACCATCTTATCCTCTGTTGTCTCCTCCTTCTGCCCTCAATCTTTCCCAGCATCGGGGTCTTTTCCAATGAATCAACTCTTCACATCAGGTGGCCAAAGTAATGGAATAGAAGGTAGGCATGGATCTTCATCCATGCTGACCCTTGCTGGGTCAGCCAGCAAGATAAAACTGTCTCCTTGAATCTTCTTAAGACCCTTGTGTGCATGCTAAGTCACTTCAGTCGTGTCCGACTCTATGTAATCCTATGTATGGACTGTAGCCTGCCAGGCTCCTCTGGCCATGGAATTCTCCAGCAAGAATACTGGAGTGGGTTGCTATGCCCTCCTCTAGAGGATCTTTCCAACCCAGGGATTGAACCCACATCTCCTATGTCTCCTGAATTGGCAGGCGGGCTCTTTACCACCTGTGCTACATGGGAAGCCCTCCTAAGACTCTTAGCAATAAGTAATTATTATTATTACTTTTGATGCTTTTGAACTGTGGTGTTGGAGAAGACTCTTGAACTGAGTGCCTTGGACTGCAAGGAGCTCAAACCCATCAATCCTAAGGGAAATCAGTCCTGAATATTCATTGGAAGGACTGATGCTGAAGCTGAAACTCCAGTCCTTTGGCCACCTGATGGGAAGAATCGAGTTCTTGGAAAAGACCCTGATGCTGGGAAAGATTGAAGGCAGGAGGAGAAGGGGATGACAGAGGATGAGCTGGTTGGATAGCATCACTGACTCGATGGACATGAGTTTGAGCAAGCTCCAGGAATTGGTGATGGACAGGGAAGTCTGGCGTGCTGCAGTCCATGGGGTTGCAAAGAGTCAGACACAACTGAGCGACTGAAGGGAACTGAACTGATACCCGTTTTACAGAGGAGGAATCGGAGGCTCAGAGAGGTGAAGACTCCTGCCCTGGGTCACACGGCTGGGAAAGGCAGAGCCTATGCTTTAACCATCTTCTTCCTCCCTGCCAGATCTTATATAGGGGATGCAACGGTGAAAAACAAACAAATAAACAACAACAAAAGGGCTCCTCCAGGAGCCCTGAGCTTGCCCTCATGGAGCTGAAGTTTTAGGGTCAACAATGACCAAGCCAACTAAACAGGAATGGGACAAGCCCAGGAGGAGGTACGTGCTGTCAAAACTAAACCAGGTAGGCTGATGCAGAGTGGCTGGCTGATCACAGAGAACTCAGCCTCCGGAAAAAGGCCCAGGAGGCGCCCAGCCAGGCCTCAGGCCAGCCTCATACGGCCTGGGTGCGGAGGGACTGGGGTCTAAGGGCCGTGTGGCCTGGGGCTGGCCTCAAGCCCTCCTGCAGCTTGTCCTGAGGGGGGACGAGGTGGGACGGGAGTCTTCAGCCCCAGGGCAATATGAAGGCACCCGGCCAGCCCTAAAGGGACGGTGGCAGGGGCGGCTTGGCATCCTCGGCCTCCCTGCGCGGGACGGGGTACCTCTCCGCCCGTGGAGCCCCGAAAGAGGAAGCGAGGCTGGCTCGCGCAGCCTGGTGCTGTCCCCTGGTGGCGATGACTGGGATGACCGGAGACCGAGAGCAAGGCGCATCTTCATTTCCCACTCGAGTGTCTGAGCTCAGATGCACCAGCGTCCCAATCTTGCGTTATGGGGACCATCGTCCCCAAAATCCCCAGAGAAGGAGGCAGTCCCCAACTCCATCCCAAGATGTATAACCTCAAGCCTATGCAAAGCCCCCTGCCCTCTGGGCCGTAAAATCGGAAGGATTTTAAGCCAAATGCAGTGGGCAGATCACTCACTCATTCATTCATTCACACAGTCTATCTGTATTTGTGCAGCTCCTCCTCTATATGCGAGCTGGGGCATGCAGAGGGCAGAAAGCAGGCATCAAACCGCAGACCATAATGCACACAGAGATATAACGTGGTCCGAAGGCGGGGGGGCGGTGGGGGGCGGCAGGGGGGGGGGCAGGGGACGGAGTGAGAGAGGAATGGGCAAACGCATCAGCCCGTGGCAGCGGGAAGGACTCAGCAGGAACGCCTTACTGGCTGTTTCAAGACTCCCGGGTGTGAAAACCATGGAATCGGTAAAAGAGCTGCAGAGAGAGGGGTTCAGAGGGCCCCCCGCGGGGGAGGTGGAGCTGGTAGAGGCTCTCCAGACCCCAGAGGAGATACCTTTTTTCCAGGAAGACAAAATCTCTGTGGGAATCAGGAAGGGGCTTCCTTAAGGCGCTTTTTCTCCATCAGCTGAATAACGTGTGTAACAATTCATAAATCTAATGTGTCTGTGATGTAAGCGGCTCTGATACGCCAGGCACAGCTACCTTCATGCCCATATTCTCTGCCTTCGCAGGCGGCACCTACACGTTTACTGCGTCTCACAGCTTGACCTGTTTCAGAACTTCAAATATATAGGCTCACAGGAGACATACTCTTCTGAGTCGGGCTTCTTGTGCTCAAAATCATTTTTTGAGACACATTCATCTTGCTGAGTATACCAATAGTTCATTCTGCTGTGCAGAATTCCTTGGAATAAATATACATGACGTGATGATCCACCCACCTGTTGACAAATACTTGGTTGTTTCTAGATTTTTGGCTATTAGGAATCAAGTTACTATGAATTTTCTCATACAGGCCTTTTTTCTTTTTTTTTTTGAACATGTGTTTTTATTTCTCCTGGGTAAAAACCTGGGAGTGGAAGGAATTCCCTGGAGGCGGTCCAGTAGTTCGGACTCTGTACTTTCACTGCTGAGGACCAGGGTTCAGTTCCTGGTCAGGGAACTAAGATCACACAAGCCATGCAGCGTGGCCAAAAAATAAAAACATAAATAAATAAAGACCTCAGAGAGGAATTCCTGGTCCCAGGTGTGAGGAGGTTTGCCTTCAGGAGAAACTGCTGTTTTTTTCAAAATGATAAATGAAGCATTTTACACTCACACCAGCAGCGTAGGAGGGTTCTAGTTATCTTGAATGCGTGTCGACACTCGGGATTGTCTGTTTTTAAATAACCAGTGGAGGGACTTCCTTGGTGGTCCAGTGGTTAAGACTCCGTGCTTCCACTGCAAGGGGAGCAGGTTCAATCCCTGATAGGAAACTAAGATCCCATATGATGCACGGCCAAAAATCAATCGATCAATCAATAACTAAGTGAAAAGGCTCCACTTCCCTCCAACGTATTTATAAGTAAAAAATAAATTTTAACCACTGGTAACTCTGCCTTTTAATTTGCATCTCCTAGATGAATAGGGATGCTGAGGATCTTTTAATGTGTATGTTGGTCATTTCTGTATCTTCTTTTGTGAAGTCTGTTCAGGTCTTTTGCCCACTTTTAATATTGTGAGTTTTTTTAGTTATTGAGTTGAAGGAGTTCTTTTATACTCTGTATACTTGTCCTTTGGCCTGTAAATATTTTCTCCTGACCTGTAGCTTGCCTTTTTATTGTATCTATAGATGGTATCTTTTAAGAGGCAGGTGCTTTGATGAACTAGTCTTTCAAGTTTTTCTTTTATAGCTTGTGCTTCTTGCCTCCTGGTGTGTAAGAAATCTTGATACATGATCACATTTGTTAGCTTCCAGTTGCTTTCCGTTTTTTGGTGTTGCTTTTTTCTTTTTGATATCCTTCCTTTTTAATTAGTAAAAATAATGGCATGGTTCCGAAGTCAGACTATGAACAAGAGAGAGAGAACCGGCTTCCATGTTCAACATTAACCGTTTCAGTTCTTAATTGATCTTTCTTTTATTTCCTCTTGGAAACTATTTATCTCCCTCTCCGTTTGCTTACACTGAAAGGAGCGCTATATATAGGGAATTCCCTGGTGGTCCAGTGGTTAGGACTCAACACCTTCACTGCTGCTGTCTTGGCTTAATCCCTGGTGGGCAAACCAAGATCCCACAAGCCACATGGGAATGACCAAAAAAAAAAAAAGGAGTACTATATATACATAAAAACACATATCTTCTTGTTTGTTTTTGGACAAGATATCCTGGAGAGGTTGCTCCATAGTAATATATAAAGATTTTCCTCTTTTTTCTCTTTTCCCCTTTCTCTCTTCCCTCTCACCCTTTATTTTGGGTGGCTGAAGAGTCCCTATATGGATGGACATTTACGTTATTTCTAGCTTTTTGTTGCTACCCTGAATAGCCTGGTGCCTACCTCACCTGATATTTTCGCTAGTCTATCTTTAGCAGTCCATTGGGGTCACAGAGTCAGACATGACTGAACAACAACAACACATCTTTAGGATGGATTTCTAGAAATAGTATTGCATGGTCAGAGGGTCACCCATCTGTAATGCTATTGTGTACATGCGCTCAGTCGCTCAGTAGCACCCAAAATAATTGCCACCCCATGGACTGTAGCCGGCCAGGCCCCTCTGCCCATGCAGTTCTCCAGGCAAGAAGACTGGAATGAGTAGCCATTCTCTTCTCCAGGGGATCTTCCCAACCCAGAGATCAAACCTGAGTCTCTTATGTCTCTCCTGCTTTGGCAGATGGATTCTTTACCACTGTGCCGCCTGGGCATTCTGTTGGATATCACCAACACCCGCTTCTAGTTCTTGTATGGGAAAACTTGTTCCCCGCCCCTTCCCATTCACCATGACTTTTGCTTTCTGCCAATCAGATGGAAGCAGGGCTATCTTAGACTATCTTGGACATTCTGGGGGCGTAATGAGAAGCCGTGGAGTTTACAGGTCAAGCAAACAGACGTCCATTCGTGACCTAACCCCGGCTGTGCGCTTCCTGGCTGTGACCCTAGGTGGAGCTGGGAGCCAGCCCCAGCGTGGAAGTTGCCCTCTACCATCGGGACCATCTCTTCCAGCTGTTTCCTCTCACCAGTGATCTCCCAACAAAAATGCTGGCTTTACTCCCTGCACCGAATCCGTTACCTGGGTTACAGCATTTGATCCCATAACAATCCTATGGAGTAGCTATCTTACCCCCATTTTACAGATGGGGAAGCTGCAGGATGGAGGGTTAGAGAGAGTTAGGGTTTTGCCCAAACTCACAGCTAAACAAGCTGGAGAGGTAGCTAGACTATGAGGTAACATATAGACTGACATGTTTGTGTGCGCATATATACCTACGTGCTTATCCACACAACTGTGTGCCTGTGTTCATACACATGTGTATGTGTGTACTTGGGTCTGTGTGTGTGTGTGTGTGTGTGTGTGTATTCCCAGGTGGCACTAGTGGTAAAGAACCCGCCTGCCAAGGCAGGAGACTCAAGAGACGCAGGTTCCATCCCTGGGTCGGGCATTTTCCCTGGAGAAGGAAATGGCAACCCACTCCAGTGTTCTTGCCTGGAGAATTCCATGGAGAGAGGAGCCTGGCGGGCTACAGTCCATGGGGTTGCAAAGAGTCGGACACAACTGAAGTGACTCAGCACATATATATATACACGTGTGTACCTGTGTACATACACCTACCTGCATTTCTAAAGAAGACGTGAACATCCTCACAGCTACATCTCTGTGTCCATGGGGTGAATGAATGAATTGCTCACGACAAAATAACTAGCTCTTTCTTCTTTGACCGTGCCATGCACCACCAAACCAGAGATCGAACCTGGCACCCAGCAGTAGAAGCACAACTCTTAACCACTGGACCACCAGGGAAGTCCCCGGATTCATATTTTTTAAAAAATATTTATTTATTTGGCTGCACTGGGTCTTAGTTGTGGCCCACGGGCTCAGAAGTCCCACGACAAGTGGGATCTTAGTTCCCTGACCGGGGATTGAACCCACATCCCCTGCATTAGAAGGCAGATTCTAAACTGCTGGACCACTGGGGGAGTCCCCTGGATTCATATTTTTAAGGCTCCCACCCTGCCCTCTGACCCCGGCCAGTTTCCGATGGGCCGGCAGCGTGGGAAGGGGGCATCATCTGATCTCTGAAGATTTCTCAGGCTGGGCCCGTGGAGACCCCACCCCCTCCTGCAGGGAATGGGGACAAAGTCCCCCAGCCCCACCCCGGCCACTGTGAGGACACACATCACAATTGCTGTTCCACCTGAGCCAGGCCCAGCAAGAGGCACTGGGGTGACCTGCACTCCCGCCCCCTGCCGCAGCCAGGCTGCAGGATGGGGGCCTCCTGAGGCCAGCACCAGGCCGCTCCAAGCTTGGAACCCAAAGCTGCCCAGACACCACCGCTGGAACAGACCTCCTGGGCCCCAGGAGGGTACTACGCCCAGGGTGAGGGTCTCCTCATTCAGGTGACATGCTGACTGCAGGGGGCCCCAGGCAGGGGCAGGGAGGCTATGGGTCACCTTGCTGAACTGGGTCTGATTCCCGTCCTCACCCCACAAGTCACGTTGCCCCCCACCCACCCGGGGACCACGAGACCTGATAGGGGCAAGGTGGGGCCCCGACGGCCTGTACCCTCAAACTATCCATAGACTGATGACGCCCGCATATCAGGTATGATGTGCCCCTCCACCCACAGCCCACCCAGGGGCCAGAGGCAACCTGGAATGCCCTGGGGGTGGGGGAGCAGGGAGGAGAGTCCTGGCCATGCTGCCATGGCCTCAGGTAAGTCCCCAAACCTCTTTTCTCATCTGAGAAAGGGTTGGGAGGGTTCAAAGAGATGATGGATGTAGGGCTGGGCAGTCAGTAACCGGGTTTGAGCACAGAAGGACTTTCCAGCTGGTGGTCCCAGGCCAGGTGGTTTAATTCCTGACCTTTAGTTTCTGCATCTGTAAAATGGGTACAAATTCCAGCCCAGGCAGGGCTGCAGGGACCAGATGGGCAGGAAACCACCACTGCTCCCACAGAGCCTATACTGAGTGGTGAGAAGTGGGGAGGGGCTTCCTGGTCTCTGGTTCCCCCACTCTGGGAGGAGGCATGGGTGGGGGACGGCCCAGGTGCCCCCCTCAGCCTTGAGACTCCATTGTGGAGAGGACCAGTTCCCCATGCAAAGCCCTGGAGAGGTTTCCAGTAAAAACACACAGGGTCCCCACCCATTGCCCACACTGGTTAAGATTCGGGGGCTCCCCACCTCCCCTCCAGATCACCTTCTGGATATCTGGGATCCCAGAATTTCCTCACCCAAACAGCCTCACGCCTGCATCCAGGGCCTGGGCGACGAGGCTTCCCAGGGCCCTGGGGGCAGGCTGAGGGCTGACTCCTGGGAGGCGAGGGGCTGAGCCCCTGGTGGTCAGGTGGGAGACAAGGCTGAAGAAGGAGGCCGGCCTGGAGCCCAGACAGTTCTTCTCGGAAGCAGCAGATGGGATGCTGCATCTTCTGGAGCTGTCCTGACCAGAGGCAAGGGACATGGCACTTAGGATCCTGTGCTCAGGAAGCAGGCCAACTTCAGTTCCATCCTTGACTCTGACGTTTGTGCTGGGTGACCTCAGGCAAGCTGCTTAACCTATCTGAGCCTAGCTTCCGAATCTGCAAAATTGAAATAATGCCACAATCTACCGTATTGGTGTTTCAGTGAGAGTAAACAAAGACAGACATGTGAAGTGTTCAGCACAGAGTCTGGCACATAATAAAGGCTGATTATGAAAGTGTTAGTCACTCAGACGTGTCTGACTCTTTGCAGCCCCCATGGACTGTAGCCCGCCAAGCTCCTCTGTCCATGGGATTCTCCAGGCAAGAATGCTGGAGTGGGTTGCCATTTCCTTCTCCGGGGATTACAAAAAGAAGGAAAGAAAGAGAAGGATAGATTATGGGGTCTGCATAATTTCTGCAGCCTCAAGTCCCTGGCAGTGCCTCCAAGAAGAGCTTTGCATTCTAGGACACCCAGAGCACAGTGGGGTCAGAAATGCCTGGGTTCAAATCCAAGCTCTTCCATCTGCTGGCTGAAATACCTCTGGCAACTTGATCCATCCCTCCAGGCCTCAGTTTTCTCTCCTGTAAAATGGGTCCCTGCCTCAGACCAGCCAAGTTTTCAGCTCAGCAGCTGGCACTCAGCCAGCCTTCCAAGGGTCTAAGGGTATTTTTCCTTCTCTTCTCCTCCAAGGGCCTCCTTATTCTCCTTCGCCTCCAGGACTTGGAGGGCCTCTGCCTCCTCCCCCGATGTCTGTTTACCAAGGTGAGTGCTCCTGCTGTCCCCTCATCGCCCCCTCCACGCCTCCTTCCGCAGGCTTTCCCTGTCTCACACTCCGCACTGCCCTGACCACTCGCCAAGACTGTCCGAACAGCACCTGCTCTGGGAAGCCCGGCGTCCTGCTCCCAGAGCGGTGTGACCCCCCCCCCCACAGCTGTGACCCCCAGGCTGCCCACAGCCTGGAGCCCTTCTCTCTAACGTGCAGTCATTGGTGGAGGGGGCTGGGACACAGTAGGTGCTCAGGAAAGGTCTATGAAAAGAAGCCCTGTTCTCGACTCTGTGAATCCGTTGCTCTTGAAACCAAAGAGGGGAGGAATTCAGACCCCAGGCACCCACCCACTCAACCCTGTAGGGTCTGGGCTTTGGGGAGGTTTTTTTTTTTTTTTGGCTGCACTGGATGGCAATTTGTGGGATCTTAGTTCCCTGACCAAGGATCGAACTTGTGCCCCTGGCAATGGGGGCGTGGAGTCCCAACCACTGGACCACCAGGGAAATCTGGAGGTGGGGGAGGGATTTTTAAGTAAAGAAAAACTTTGAGAGGTGCCGGACTGGGCCATCAAGTCCAGTGGGGGAAAGTGAGCTTTAAACCATGGGTCACCCCCGTCTAGCCAAACGTAGTTCTTTCCCTTGGTTTCCTGCCAAACTAGGGGTGGGGGTGGCACCCCCACATTAGAGCCCAGCTCTCCAAACCCCAGCACCCCCTCCCCTCAGCCCCTCGGGAACCTAAAGTCTGTAAGGGTCACAGGCCCCTCCTAACAGCTCAACAGTCCACCCAGACCAGACGTGAAGCCTTCCGTCTACAGCGTGAAAACTCCCTGGAATCTTATTTTCTTAACAAAATATTCAGCCACTACCAAAGACTTCACCTCTACACACCCAAGATTGTAAAAATGGTTGTTGTGTTTAAAAAAGCTAAAAACAGATCAACTTTTTTTCTGGAACCCCCACCACAAAAAAATGCTGTGCCCGGGTAAGAAGAGACAAAAATACCAAAAGGAAGAGTTTGGGGGGGTTGTTGTTGTTTTCAAGCTACTGCTTCCCCAAGGGTGTCACTTAGAGTTGTTGCTTTTTAAAAAAAAAAAAACTGGATATAGTTGCTTTTTGAGGCAGCTTCCCAGGTAGCCTTCATGGTAAAGAACCTGCCTGCCAAGTAACAGATGCAGGTTCGATCCTTGGGTCGGGAAGATCCCCTGGAGGAGGGCATGGCAACCCACTCCAGTATTCTTGCCAAGTCTTGCATGGACAGAGGAGCCTGGCGGGCTACAGTCCGTGGGGTCCCAAAGAGTCGGACGTGACTGAGCGACTGAGCATGCATGCATGCTTTATCGTGATCATTGTTTTCCGCCCACGCGCAGAGTTGCTTCACAATGCTTTAGTTTCAGGAGTACAGCGAAGTGAACCAGTTAGTTATACGTACAGCCTTTTTTTAGATTCTCTTCCCATATAAACCATCACAGAGTATTTGAATTGAGTGCCTGTGCTGTACCGTAGGTCCCTATTAATTATCTATTTTATACAGAGTAGAGTGTATATGTCAAGCCCCATCTCCCAGTTTATCCCTCCCCCCACTTAGAGCTTGCAGAATCAGAAGCACAATTGAACTTAGAACAATTTACAACAAACTAAGAACAACTGCAGAGTCAGAAGCAGATACTGGCTAACTGAACTGAATGCACCCAAAGGGGAATATATGGGTGAGAACTCACAGGGCTGAAGGAACTCGGTTCAAACCCAGAGACGCCCCTAAATTCCCTAGTGCTTGGGGGTGGGAGGCCTGGAAGTCTTAACTGAGCGAAGCCCCCAAGCCCTGGAGGCTGGTGGGTAGGGGGTGGTGCAAGGGGGAAGCTGGGCCCATCGGGATGGCCTGGAGAAATTGCAGGTGGGGGCGGGCCCCCCGTGGTGGACACAGGAGGGGGGGAACGGGGGTGGGGCGTGGGGTCTGACGGGTCCCTCCCCTCCCCCTTCCCCAAGAACTGTTCAGGGTGGCGAGGCTGCTGTCCCCAAATCCGGTACAGTTCACGTGTCCATACTGCATGAATCGGATCATCACCGTGACCACGCCGGTCCCAGGCGTGCTCACCTGGCTCATGTGCACCGGCATCTTCATGGCCGGGTGAGTGGTCCCCCCTCGCCTCCATCGGGGCCCTGGGCATCCGTGCTGGGGGCCTGCTGGGTTGGGGCGGGGGGCTGGCATGGGGCGCGGAGGGAGGGGTGGTTTCCTAGCCCACCTTGCCGGCCGGGCAGCCCCAGGGACGGGGTGGGGGGCTCGCAGGCTTGGCTTGGCCTCCGGTGAGTCCCCGCTGCTTCCGAGGCTGCAGGTGTCTCTTGGGCTGCTGCCTCATCCCCTTCTGCGTGGACAGCTTGATGGACGTGAGGCACACGTGCCCCGTGTGTCTGCAGGAGCTCTTCCTCTACAAACGCCTGTGAAATAAATGCTGATTAGGTGACGGCTGTCTGCCCGCGTCTGTCTGCAGGGGGAGGCCGGGAGAGCGCTGGCACACAGGAGGTGCCCGGGCTGACTGAGCACTGAGGGGCTGACCGATGGCGTGCCTACTGGCCCTCCCTTCTCAGGCTCCACCCTCTTCTTTCCTTCCCGACTCTTGCCCATCAGACTTCTCTGCTGGCTCAGATGGTTAAGAATCTGCCTGCAAATGTGGGAGACCTGGGCTCGATCCCTGGGTTGGGAAGATTCCCCTGGAGAAGGGAATGGCGATCCACTCCACGATTCTTGCCTGGAGCATTCCATGGACAGAGAAGCCTGGTTCGGGCTCCACTCCATAGGGTCGTGAAGAGTCGGGCACGTCTGAGCGACTAACACTTCTTCCATCAGTCAAGCTTCATCTTTGTGACAACGTCTCTGCAACTCCAGCCAGAGAATCCGCAGGGCCGCACCTGCCCTTCATGCTGGCAGAGAGCCTGTGAGCTCCCACAGCTAAATCCTGCATCCTCCGGGCACTTTGCCCTCTTCCCTACCTGCCTGGGTACCCTTGGGGGTCAGGGCTTCCCTTGTGGCTCAGCGGTAAACTATCCGCTTACAATGTGGGAGACCTGGGTTCGATAACTGGCTTGGGAAGCTCCACTAAAGAAGGGGACGGCTACTCACTCCAGTATTCTTGGGCTTCCCTTGTGGCTCAGCTGGTAAACAATCGCCTGCAATGTGGGAGACCTGGGTTGGATCCCTGGGTTGGGAAGATCCCCTGGAGAAGGGAAAGGCTACCCACTCCAGTATTCTGGCCTGGAGAGTTCCATGGACTGTATAGTCCATGGGGTCGCAAAGAGCCGGACACGACTGAGCGACTTTGACTTCCCGACCTGCCTGGCCCCTCGGCAGCCCGGGCCCTCCCTGCCGCCTCCCCTGCCCGGCAGTGATGCTCTGGCCATGTCTTGCGCATCCTCTCAGCACACCCTGTTGGCCTGCTGCCCCGCGGGGTCCTGTCTTGAGCCCGTTCCCTACTCAAGCCGCTCCTGAGGTTTCCAGTTCTCACCTCCTGTTCCCCACAGCCCTCCCTGGATGCCCAAAGGCCCCCCAAACCCATCAGATCTCCAAGTCACTCCTCTTCCCACCTCCTCAGGTGCCCCTGGTGGCTGCGGCTGGCACGGCCACCTCTCTGCATCACCTCCTCTCATCCCAGAGCCCTCAGCCCCTCCCCTCTGCACCTCCCCGCTCCCCTACCCCTCTCTTCCTTAAAGGAGGAGAGAGCCCCTGATGGCGTCTCCCAGCTCCCAAGCCTTGACCACTCTTCCCGGTCCTCCCCTGTGGCCGGTGGCTGGCAGAGTAAGCGCGATGATCACGGGCAAGAATTAGGACCTTTGGCTCTGACACCGCCCAGTTAGTACTCACCACCCTCAAGACCAGGCTTCTTTTTTGCATTTTCGTTTGTTTATTTATGTTTGGCTGGGTCCGGTCTTGGTTCCTGTGTGCCGGCTGTCTCCAGTCGGGCTGAGCGGGGGCTGCTCCTCCTTGCGGTTCACGGGTTTTTCCCTGTGGTGGCTTCTCTTGCGGTGGAGCTTCAGTAGTCGTGGCCCCGGGCCTGGTGGCTCTGCAGCAGGTGGGATCTTTCTGCACCAGGGATTGAACCCGTGACCCCTGCGCTGGCAGGCGGAGTCTTAACACTGGACCACCAGGGAGGTCCATCCTGGGACCAGACTTTTAACACGGGGCCCCCTTGAGGCCATTTGTGGCTCCTGCTCCCCTGTGCCCCAGCCAGCCAGAACCAAGAGGGCCCATTCACCCGAGCGTCCAGACTCAGTCCTTGGCTTCTTCTGCAGCTCTCTGCCTGCCCCCTTCTCTCTCTGCCAATTCCTTCCAGCCCCATCACTGGCTCCTGGGTCTGTCACTTCCCCAGACCCCGGTGACCCCAGGTCCTGGCGGGGACAGGTGGGTTTTTGGGAGCTGGGATGAGGGAACCAGACTTTCCAAATCTCTGGGCCCGCTTCCCAACAAGAGGTTTAATCCTTTAAATTCCTTAAATTCCCTCG
This sequence comes from Cervus elaphus, assembly GCF_910594005.1. Classification (NCBI taxonomy): domain Eukaryota; kingdom Metazoa; phylum Chordata; class Mammalia; order Artiodactyla; family Cervidae; genus Cervus; species Cervus elaphus. The sequence continues at coordinate 22,401,106 of NC_057824.1, forward strand.
AGGCGACAGTCGAGCAGCTTTTCTGTCCTGGAAGCTATGCAGGAATCTCACAAATGCTTAGGATGTAAAAAGGTCCCAAGTTGGTTTCTGAGCGGGACCCCTCTCGGTACCGTGTTGCTGGCCTAGGGGGCAAGGCCAAGTGGGGGATGGGCTGAACGGCACAATGAAGGGACTTTTTTTCAAGAAGAATTTCTATCCTAGCATGGAAACATATACATTGTGCATGCGTGCGTGCTCAGTCGATTCAGTCGTGTCTGGCTCTGCAATCCCATGGACTGTAGCCCACCAGGCTCCTCTGTCCATGGGATTCTCCAGGCAAGAATACTGCAGTGTGGGGTTGCCATCCCCTCCTCTAGGGAATCTTCCCGACCCAGGAACAGATAGCCAGTGGGAAATCACTATATGACTCATGGAGCTCAAACCGGGGCCTGAGACAATGAAGAGGGGTGGGATGGGGTGGGAGGTGGGGGGGAGGTTCAAGAAGGAGGGGACATATATATACCCAGGGCTGATTCACGTTGATGTATGGCAGAAGCCAACACAGTATTGTAAAGCAATTATCCTTCAATTAAAAATAAATTAAAAAAATAATTTGTATCATAGGGCATCTCCCCTCTGTCTTTATTATTATTATTATTCTAATTTTTGGCCACACAGCACAGCTTATGAGATTTTTAAATTTCCTAACCAGGGATCGAACCAGGATCTCCAGTACTGAGAGCTCAGAATTCTAAACACTGGGTTGCCAGGGAATCCCACGAAGGGATGTTTTCAGTTTTGCAAAATATAACAAATATTACTCCTCTTTTCAATTAAAAGGAATTTGCTAGAGAAGGGGCAGAAGTGGGAGAATTGAGAGGCAGAGGAGGACGAGTAGTCGGTGGGATGGTCACTGAGCTATGGTTTATTCACCAAAATGCAGCAGCTGCTTCCGCCCCTGCTCAGCACCGTCTGGGAAGGCAGACACAGAAGCTGAGGCCGAGAGACGGCCAGTCTGGATCCAGTGACCAGACGGGCAGCCGGAACCTCAGCTCTGCCAGCCCAAGGCTCCTGCACGGCAGAAAAGGTGCGAGGGTAGGACGGCGTGTGTGGAGAGCAGAGACGTGGCGGGGGAGCTGGCGCGGAAGCACCACGCGGCCTTTAGGTGGTTGGCCCTGCTGGGATGGCGCTGGCGGAGCGTGTCACACCAGCAGAAGGAAAGGGCCAGTAGGGGGATGGATTTCCCTGGATCTGGGTGTCACCCTCCCCAGAGACACTGGCGGCCGCCCCTCTGCTCCCTCCCCCCAAGATGCCCCGGAAAACCCGCGAGAGCGTGGCACCAGCAGCCGGATGGGAAACCGGCTTTCACATCCAAATGGGGGACCCATCTGCTTATGAGCGCACCTCAAGGCATGTGGAACTTCCCCGACCAGGGATGGAACCCGTGCCTCCGCCCCGCCCTGCAGAGGGAGCGCAGAGTCTTAACCAGCGGACCACCAGGGAAGCCCCTGGGACTTCAGATTTTCAGGGTTTGAAGATGAAGCATCTGGGCTTCCCTGGTGGCTCAGTGGCGAAGAATCCGCCTGCCAATGCAGGAGACACAGGGGATCCCTGATCCGGGAAGACCCCGCATGCCGAGAAGCAGCTAAGCCCACACGCCTGCCTCCACTACTGAGCTTGTGCTCTTAAGTCTGGGGGCCACAACTACCGAGCTCACGTGCTGCAAATACAGAAGCTTGCTCACCCTAGAGCCCACGCTCTGCAACAAGAGAAGCCGTTGCAACTAGAAGCCCACACATCCCAGCTGGAGAGTAGCCCCCCGCTCACTACAACTAGAGAAAAGCCTGTACAGCAACGAAGACACAGTGCAGCCAAAAATAAACAAGGAATAAAAGTGTGTATTTATGAAAAGATGAAGATGAGGCATCTGACCCAAACCAGGCATCCAGCCCTGAGAAGCAACTTCTCATTCGTAATACATCAGGACGGGGGGCGCCAAGGGGACCACCTGTGTGTACCGACCACCAGCGAGGCCAGGCGGGCTCACCAGCCACCACGACCCCGAGGAAGGGGTGTGGACCTGGGACTTGCTCAGTCTCCGACTTGGAGGCCCACAGCCCCGCAGAGGCACCCAGGCCAGGCGGGCCAGAGTCACCGGGCCTGCCTGGCTCTGCGAGAACCAGGCCAGGACCTGGACACGTCTGCAGAGCTCCAGCTGGCGGTCTGATCCTGTGCCCATCAGGCAACATGCCGGGTTTTGCTTGGATCTCCAGAGAGGTCCACGGGCAGAAGCGTTTGGTCCCACGGCTATGGGTGGTGTCCTGGACCCTCCTTGATCAGCCTGCTTCAGTCACCACGGTCCAGCCATGACGCCCTGCCCAGCTCCCCAGCAGTGCTCCGTGAGCCCAGGGAGCCACTCCAGGCCTCTCTGACTCAGTCTGCCCAGTGTCAACTTAAAATAAAAAGTCCAGATTTTTCGGCTTCAAAATCTCTGCACAGGACGTGGGTTCAGCAGGTTTCGGGCTGTCCCCTTGGCCCAGCCCCTGAAGTCCCCGTCATCCTCACTTGCTGCCTGGACGACTTGACCTAGACCACCATTCCCACTTCTCAGTCTGTTTATATTTTGTTGTTGCTTTTTAAAAAATATTTATTCGGCTGCATTGGGTCTTAATTGGTGTGTGGGCTTAGCTGCTCCAAGGCATGTGAGATCTCAGTCCCCGAACCAGGGATTGAACCCGCATCCTCAGCATGGCCAGGTGGATTCCTAACCACTGGACCACCAGGCAAGTCCCACCCTTGATGTCCGAGGCCTCGGTTCTGGGTTCCCAGACCTCACTGTAGACCCAGGCTGGGGCACGTGGGGGACGGCCATTCTCCCCCTGAGGCTTCCCCAGGCTCCTTCTTCATCTGAACTGACCTCCGGGGCTGGCCAGGAGGGGCCAGGGCTCGGGCTGGGGGAGGCGGAGGAGGTTGGTCCAGCCCCTCTTTCTCCCAAAACTCTCATCTTAAAGTGGGGTTCCTCTCCTTCCAGCAGGGAGGCCAGCACTCAGAAAGGGGTGGCAGTGAGTGTGGGTCTCAAGGTCGGTTCTGCACTCAGCAGGCCCTGCGTGCCCAGCCCGGGGGCTTCATTTACTCCCTGTCCCGGTCACTCGGGCGGCCAGATGTCTCCTTGCTGGCCCATGCTGTGCTCAGGGCTGACAGCCGTTATCAGGACCCTTGCTCTGGTTTTCCCCCCACAGACACCCCCACCCCAACACAGGGGCAGACTGAGGGGCCCAGGGTGGGAGGCACTGGGGACGCCTCCCACGGCTTCCTGCCAGAGGTGCCGCAGGGTCAGGAGAGCCAAGCGTGGCCGCGCTGCCATCCTGTGTATCCACTGCCTGCCCAGCGCGGGGTGGAACGAACCAGCCCGACAGCAGCCCCAACCTGCGTGGCGCTGGGTCTGAACGGATGAGGGGCCGCCTCTCTGCCGTGGTGCGAGGCTCCACCGGGCTATGAGTGCGGGTTCCCTCCCACAGCATCTCATGAACTCTGCATGCGAGCTGACTCGCTTCAGTCGTGTCTGACTCTCTGTGACCCTATGGAGCCCGCCAGGCTCCTCTGTCCACAGGATTCTCCAGGTAAGGATACTGCAGTGGGCACATGTATCATATTGGCTCCATCTTGCTGTGAACGGGGCTTCCCAGGTGGCACTAGTGGTAAAGAATCCATCTGCCAATGCAGGAGACCTGAGATGCGGGTTCAATCCCTGGGTGGGGAAGATCCCCTGGAGGAGGGCATGGCAACCCACTCCTGTTCTTGCCTGGAGAACCCCACGGACAGAGGCGCCTGGAGGGCTACAGTCCATAGTGTCAGAGTTGGACACAAATGAGAAACTTGGCACACACACACCATCCGGGATCCCTCCACTGATGGTGCCCGCCCGCCCCCCTCCAACCCCGGCGGGTCAGCGGCCTCTCAGAGCTCGGCTGAGAAGGGACCCTGCCTCCGAACATGCAGACACCACTCTGATCAGCCCGCTCCCCAACGTGCCTGGGACCTGGCTTCCCAGAGGGCACGAGGCGCTGGAGGACCTTGGGGAATCGGGCCTTTATTTCACTTGGTTCCTGCCCTGCCCATGGATGCCCCCATGGCTTCCTCTAATGAGGTCAAGAAAACTCACGCACTAATGAGGGCTTTATGTACTAACTCAAGACGGCTCGAGGGAACTCATCACTTTACCACCACACAAAGCGAGGACAATCTGGTCGGGACGCCTCAAGTCACATGTGGCCATTTACAACTAAACCAGGGACTTCCCTGGTGGTCCAGCGGTCAAGAAACCGCCTTGCAGTACCAGGGACTCCGGCTTGATCGTTCCCTGGTGGCTCAGTGGGTAAAATATCTGCCTGCAATGCAGAAAACCAAGGCTCGATCCCTGGGTCGGGAAGATTCCCTGGAGAATGAAATGTCAACCCACTCCAGCATTCTTGCCTGGAGAATCCCATGCACAGAGGAGCCTGGTGGGCTACCGTCCATGGGGTTGGAAGAGTTGGACACGACTTACTGACTAAACCACCACCACCACCGGGGAAATAAGCCTGCGCCACATTGAAAGATCCTGCGTGTCACAGCTAATACCTGACTCAGCCAAATAAATTTAAAAAAATCAGTGATGAAAACTCACTCTCTGCTACTTCAGCCACATGTCAGATACTCAGTGGACACCTGGGGTGCATGGCTTTCTTCCTGGGCAGGGACACGGAGCATCCCTCCCCCCGCCCCCCGCCATCACTTAGGTCGTTCTATTGAGCAGTGAGTGAGTGGTCAGAACACCAAGGCCTAACCTGGCAGAAATGCCAGCACATGCTCAGTTGCTCAAGTCCTGTCTCTTTGCGACCTCATGGACTGTAGCCCACCACGTTCCTCTGTCCATAGAATTTTGCAGGCAAGCATCCTGGAGTAGGTTGCCGTTTCCTACTCCAAGAAATGCCAGTATCACCCACCCCACAACAGGGATCTATAGTTCAACCTTGACATTTGAAATGGATGTTTGCAAACAGTCTGCTCCTCTAACCAAGGAGACCCTTTCTCCCATGGTACAGCTTCTGGTAGCAACAGGAACCTCCAGCCTCTCGAGAACGTTACACTGTGGTTCTGGGGTCCCCAGGCGAGGGGTTATTTTCGGGTTCAGCCCCATCCCGGCAGCCCCCATTGGTTTTATGAACTTGGACTCAAGGCTGTGACGGGGAGGGAATGGAAGAGAATCGCATGAAGTATGTGCTGACTGCCCAAACTGTGAAATGGCCTTTGATATAAGCCTTTTAAGAACTTGGGAGTTTCAGTGACCCAAGCCTATAATCTATCGTTGGCCAAAACCTAAAAAAACAAAAAAACCCCAATACTTTAATAAACGTTCAAAGTCGGGCACCCGGGGAGTGACTTTCTGCAGGAAGACAGCGCTGTCTATGGTCACTATGGGGACCCAGGCAGGATGGCCCTGCTCTCCAGGTGGAGAGCAGCCTGCGGACACGCTGCGTCAGAGGGGGACGCAAGGCCACCTCCCCCAGACCACGCCTTCGGCCATTCCCGTATTATGGTCATCTTAATGTACTCGACTCCAGCCTGGAAAACCTTCATCTCTGAAGCTTCAACAGGAGAAGGCAAGAACCTCCAAAACCTTGCCATGGAGTGATAAAAGGTTCCCCGGGCCTACCTGCAGGGAGAGCTGATGGCTCCCTCAACTTCCACGTCAACTCACTGAATTATCATTTTTATAGAAAATTTTATTCAACATACAACATTTTCCAGCAAAAAGGCAATATACAGGAAGAGTTGGTGTACACTGCTGCTACAGAAACAAACAAAAAAAATACTGGAAAAGGATGAAAACTAAGTGTGATCTGCTGACTCTATTTTACTGCACTCAAAACTAGACACGCGGCTGGCGTCAGCTCCAAAGGAAACGGCCGGACTGAAAGAAAACCACACACGATGAACGTCGACATCAGCGGGGGCCACTCAGTCACCCGACAAAAGCCACCACCTCCTCCCCGTGGTCAATTGTACATGTCCATTCATTAAATATACAATCTCATTTTTCCTTTTTTTTTTTTTTTTGCTCTTTTTTTTATTTAACTTTTTTTTTTTTTTTTACTTTTTTTTATACAAAGTCAACAGCTTGCAAACACCAGTGGGCATACCCTCTTAGCTAAAAGGCCCTCCTTTCTTGGTTCCGTCTGTCCCATTTGAAGGAGACGAGTCTATTTATAATTTTTTCACCTGCTCGAATGAACTCTTGAGATCATTAGGTTTGCCCAGAGGCAGCATAGTACACCTTAATTGGATTTGAACAGTGTTGTTTTTTTTTTTTTTTTCAATTGAATAAAAAGACCCCAAAGTGTCTGGTCAAGCCTGTATTCGGTGCATCCGCTCTGCAAACGGGCTGTGGGACGCGGGGGCTGACGGAAGGGAGGCGAGTTTATTGGAAAGACCCAGGCAGCTGGGGAGACCCAGGAAGGGGCGACAGGACACCAGTGAAGGAAAGAGCGCTATTTATTAGGTTGTGAGTTTCTGTTTCGCCTTTACAGATGCACAAAAGGTCATTGAAAGTATAACTGAGGGAAAGACGTCAGACGAGCCTAACAGAAGACTTCCTAGCTGCGGGCTGGCGGCTGGGCCCCGGGGAGGGGGTCAGCCGCGCCCGCCCAGCGCCGCGCCCGCCGGCCGCTCCCCGACACGCTGACAGCGCCTGGCATCGTGGTCACCGTAAAATAACTCTCATTGGCATCCAAGCTTTATAAAAACACCTTCATTTTTCTCAAAAAGGGCAATCAATAGATACAGAGAAGCCAAACTGAACAGCCTCAACAAAATAAAATTAACACCAGCAGCAAATCCTCTTGCTGAAGACGTGGGGTGGTGCTCGTGCACCAGAGTTCTCGGCTGTTGGTGAGGGGCACACCCACCGCGGTCCGCCTCGCCCGCCCGCCGGGGAGGAAGTCAGTTATGGATTTTGATGGCCTTTTCAAGGTATGTGTAGCGACTCCTCTTCGGGGCTTTGTTGAAGTGGTCGAGCCCGAGCCACGGCCGAGGGTGAGACATGTTACCTGGTGGGGAGAGCAGATGGTCAGACCACGGAGCCAGCGCTCGGGCCCTGTGGTCAGGAGAGGCCGAGGGGCCTCCTGGGCAGCCGGGACCCCACACCCCACCAAGGTCACGGACCCCGCGTGGCACCGTCAAGAGCCCCCGCCACCCCTCTCGCCATCGTGTGATGCCCGCCAAGGTCACCGGAGGCAGGCTGCTCCCCCTCCCTGCTCCGCAGAGGACGAGAACGAGACTCACTCCGCAGCCAGGAATGGGAGGCCTGGTCCTCGAACCCGGGGCCACCTGCCTCCTGGACCCTGACGACCTGCGTCTCTGCGGGAGGGCTCTTACCAGGCTGAGGTTCAAAGTCTTTCAAGTTTACTTCATACTCATCTTCGTTTATGTACTGATGTCGGCCCATCATCACAATTGCAAATTTAAACTGACAGACAAAAACCGAAAACTCCGTTATTGCAAACAGTGGGGAAACTCACACCTCAGGCAAAAAAGCAGTCAGGACTTTAGCCTTCCACCCGACAAATGACTCGCCGACATCCAAGAAGCATGTACCTTTTCAAACTCCTTTTCCTGGATGTCCAGCAGACTCTGAATCCGCTTCATCACTTCTCTGAAATGCTCGCCCTGCGGATGACAAAGGGTGCGCGTGCTCACACGGCTCATGCCCGCCTGCGCGGCCGCCCGGGCTGAAGTCCCTGGCTGAGTGGGGCTGACCCGGAGCACCCGGCTGGCCAGCAGAAGGACGCCTCACCTGGTGTATCCTCAGCAAGAACGGGATCCCGAACGTCCCAAACACCTCCTTGTGGAAATGAGCCACCGTGATGAGCATCTCGTTCTCCTTGTCGATGTCTACCTGGTCCAAAGGTATTTCCTGGGGACGTACGGAGTGGACAGATGTTCAGTTAAGGCCAACACAGCACTGCACGTTTTAATTACGAACCCTTGACTTGCTCTTCCAGCAAGGAAGTGAGGGCAGATTTTATGCCACAAGGTCACGTTAGGGGCTTGTGAGAATGAGGAGGATTTAAAGTCAGAAGAAAGACCTCAACCTCAAAGAAAATGCCAGGTTTTAAGAGACCAAACGATGAACTCCAGCTACTGCGGCAATCTAAGCCGCTTTACAATTAACAGGGCCCAGGTTTCTGACTAGACGCGCTTGGTGATCCCCCTCTGAAATCAATTTCTAAGGGTGAACAAGAGAGGCATTGGGAGTCGGGGAGGCGGGCCCCTGGGGGCAGATGGCCAGCAGTGACCACTGTCCAACAACATGAATGCACTCCTGTCACCAAATGAAGGGGACACTTCAAACAGTAGCTTTTGGGGCAAGTCTACTGTGCCAACATTTACATTTTCAAAACCTGGAAGAATTAACCCCAGGGATGGCAGCACGTTCTGGGAGTCACTGTGCTACCTGAACAAGCTGCGGCCCCCACCTCCCATCAGGTCACAGCAACCCCGACTCCCCAACCCCCGCCCCAGTCAGAGGACACGCACCTCTATTCGAAACGTTCGACTCGTTGCAGGAGATAAACATTCTAATAGTTCATCTTCTTGATGCACACCAATAATTTTGTAGCTTACAATTTCTAGCAGCCTGTGCAAAGCAAGGAAGAAAATAAACTATACAAACTCACGGGGAAAAAACCAACAAATGGTTTTCTACAAAGGTTTTATTACAAATTATGCAGATCTCCTTGTCCTTATGAAGATCTGAAGTGGCAAAAGCAGGTATCCGTGGGGAGCAGACAGAACACTGGCCGGGGGGTCCCTCGGAAAGCGTGCTAAGGACAGTCTGAAGCGGGCCCTTGGGTCAGGGCCAGGGCCAGGGCCGGGAGGGGCCTGTGCAGACCTTTCCCGCAATGGTTCCAGACTAAGCAGGGTTTGTGACATTCTTCTCACTCATTAGATAATAAAGGCCTCATTCTTCCATTAATTTTGCAAAGAAAACATTGTGGGGACCAACAGCCTGAAGGACTATTTCATCCTCCATGCTGCCCGGAAGACAAGGTGGTAAGAACAGCACCCAACTCTCGGAAATAAAAACTGATCATCAAATCTGGTCTTCTTCCCTCGGCCCAAACACAAGACAAACGGAGGAGGAGCGACCCGATTTCTCAGACACAAGCGAAGCCCGAGTTTTCCCGTTTCAGCTGATCTTTCTGCTTGAGGTCACTCTTCCTCTGCTTGGCTTTTTCTGCCTGAATCTCCCTTTGCATTGCTGCTAATTAGTGTCAAGAGTCGGGGAGGGAAGACGGGCGAAAAGCTGTGAAATATTTTAAAAAACTGCTGCCAAGGACAGACAGCAAAGCTGAGGGAGGGGAGTGGTGGGGTGGCGGGTGGGTAGCGACAGTGGGATTGGGCTGGGGCCGCCCCACCTCCACCTTCGGGAAATACTCGCCTAAGTTTCCCTGATGCCTTCTCGCCGAGCTCGACAGCCTTTTTACATTCCTCTAACAGGTCCCGGACACACCCGTGCTTGTCTGGATATAGTGTTATTTCCTAAGAAATGACAAGATCACGGCTTTAGGGGAACCATAACACAAGCGGGGCCTGTGCACTCAGCGCCGGCACCTCCCCACCGACCTTCCCGCAGACCGTCTGCCCAGCCTGGACCCGCCCCGCACTGCCGTGCGTCCATCAGAGGCCATGCTGAGGCAAAAAGCTCGTGGTTCCCAGAACAGCTCCTCAGGAATCTCTCCCCTGGAACGGTCACTAAGAGCCTGTCCAGTTCTCAACACTGAGACAGAGGACAAGGCCCAGGGAGGACGTTGTCTCCTCCACCCGGCCGCAGCGCACGGGTGACAACTCTGATGGAGTGTGGTCCAGGCTCCTCTCCACCCAGTGGGGACAGAGAAGTGGATGGCTAGGGGTCTGACCTTCCAGAAGGGCCACCTAACACGGGGCGGGGCGCCGGCGAGGTGCCAGAGGAGAGGCCGCCGGCCCCAAGGCCGAGCATCCGGGCCCCCGACGGTGACCACAGTGCCCAACACCGGCACACCGTCACTCTGCTGCAGCCCCGGGGCGGGGAGGGCAGAGCTCACCCCAGCTCCCATCCAGTTCTCAGACTCTGGGGCAGGGGCTCTAACACACGCTGCGGCTTATGATCTTTCTTTAGCTGTTTTAGTTGTCAAGGGCTTGTTCAGCCGCTTCAGTCCTGTCCAACTCTCTGTGACCCCACGGACTGTAACCCACCAGGCTTCTCTGTCCATGGGATCTCCAGGCAAGAAGACTGGAGTGGGTTGCCATTCCCTTCTCCAGGGGATCTTCCCAACCCAGGGATCGAAACCCACGTCTCCTGCTCTGCAGGCAGATTCTTTTCCTGCTGAGCCACCAGGGAAGCCCTTTGACCCTGTTACCAGGAGTTTTTCAAGAAACAATAAGCCACAATAAAAATAAAATCTCATACCATGAAAATACCTACCTCTTCCCTAAACTGGCTGTTTAACCATATACACTTAAAACTTCGCCTGTTCTCAAAGTCTGTGATTTTCATCTTAAGCTGTTAAAAAAAGAGAAAGGCATTTTAGACCTGTCCCAACAGAAACTCAAGTCTTCTCTTTATGACCCACGGTACGTTAACTTGGGCTCATACCTGCTGATAGTACAGTTTCTTAGGTTGTCTAGGCTTGAAGAACTGTAGCAGATCTCTTAAAGTACCTTCATAATTATGTCTAAGAGGATTACCTGGGCCATCCCTGTAACTACACAAGAAAGCAGTACATCAATACAAGGCTTGTTTATTTGCCTAAACCAAACACCCGTGAGTGAGCACCAAAGCAAACCTCTGCCCTGCCCCCTCGCCCTGACATGTGACCCCCAGCCCCGAGTCCTGTCCCTGAGCCTGTCACTCATGAATGTCTCTGCACGGTACATGGAGGCCCGGCTGGGACGGACCCAGCCGGACACACGGGAGGGGAGGCGTGTGGTCTCTAGAGTAAGGCAGGCTTTAGACGAGGCTGCCAGCTATTCTGAGCTTGCAGCAGCATGGTCTGAAACCAGGCAAGGCGAGGCGGCCGGCGGTGGGCCACGTCAGTCGGGGGCTCTGACTAACAGACGCGCCACGGAGAGCACGTGGCCAAGACCCGGCGGCGGCGTCTGCGCGTGCGGCTCACCCTTGAGACTTGAAGAACTGCAGCAGCATCGGGTCGGTGTTGAGCCTCTGAGCGACCGTCTTGGCTACCTGGGGGGAGCAGAGAGTGGGGCTTCCATCCGCGGAGCAGACTGAGCCCGGCCCATGCACTTGGCGCTGACTAACTGTTCAACGTCCTTAAGCAACAGGGCACAAGCTGCCGGAAGTTAAATGCCCCAGAAACTCACTATTAACAGGAGTAAACTAGACTTCTTAGTATGTCTCCATGGGAACAGCATATCTGAAGAAGAAAGCCTTTAAAAGCACTTTTCACTTTTAATGGGGAGGTCTATAGATTTGTTTTCTTTAAACTATTATTTTAATAGCTCACACTTGGCGTATTATAACTGAAGCAAAGTTGTTGTTAAAATTGTGATCTCTGAAAACACCTTATGCCGGGGGTACAGAGGATCTGGAGGAGGCCGTGGCCGTGGCTGGGGGCGGGGGAGTCAGGGGGAAACTGCTCCCGGTCCCCGGCACCTTCAGCACCAGCCAGCTGGGAGCAGGAGCTTCCTCAGACGGCGGACGGTAGCCCCTCCCCCAGAACCACATCCACCACACAGCCTCACTGGCAAGAGAGTTTTAACTTAAGAACCTGGTCTTCCTGGTGTGGAATCTGAAGGGAAGAGTGTTTGATCCAATACCTGGAAATAATTCATCCTATTTGACAGTGTCACCACGAATCCAGGATCGTTGGGGATCGTTTTATCACAGAAAATCACATCGACACGGTGGTAGAGGTCCCGGAAGTATTCCTTTGCAGTGGGCAATTCACTATTATCATTTTCGGGGTCATCCCTGGGGAAGGGGAGAAACACAGACGATCGAAGTCCAGCCCGAGGTTCACTGCTCATTTGTTTTAAAAAGGCATCGTCTCCCACACCACAGCGGCACCGAGCGCTGCGGATCTGAACTCAGGCCAGCGTTTCCCGAAGCTGGGAGCCTGCCTGGCCACCAGGAAAAAGGGACCGCGGACAGAAGGTGTGCCCTGAGCAGCACAGGGCAGCCGCTTTCCGCTCCTGATCTCACTCCCAAGACAGAACGGTGCCCTCTGGACAAGGGAGAGGACTCAGGGCGCACGCTGGGGCCCACCCTGCCAGGTGTGTAGGGTCTCCTCCCTGACCAGGGCTTGGTGGGCTGGCACTTTCCTTCAAAGGGAGCGGGTCACCACTAAACCTACAATCCTCACTGCCTGGCCCTTAAGGAGAAGTCTGCTGCCCCACTCTTCCCCCGTGTTTGGCGGCCTCCCCGTGGCCAGGGTCCAGGACTGTCCCACCCCACCAGAAGGCCTCAGGAGCCCGGCCGTGTCACCAGGCTGCCTTCAGACCGCACACCTGCTGGGTCTCATGCAGACAGACCCAAGTGATTACCCGAGTAGGTGCAGGCTACGGAATTTGATGTTTTCAGGAAAAGACAACACTTTTGCTATTCCATAAAGGCCTCTGTCCCCCTGCAAATAGTTATCATGCTCACTGTCACCATCTTTAGAAACTAAAAGCATCCAGTGAGGAAAAAGCTCACCACCCCTGACTCCCAAACTCAAGAAGAGGCCAGCTGTGGTCAACACGCTGCCAACATCAAGCAAAACGTGACTCGGGGTCTAGAGGTGATCTGTTTTCTGGTTCCAGGACTTCGGATCTTTGTGCAAGGAGAGAAAAACCCTTCAAGGGGTACGTACTTCTGAAACACTATAATGTCACCATCCATTAGCTCATCGAGGGCTTTGTCAAGAGACACATCATAGTCCTGAATTCTCTCTGTTAAATTCGGTTTAACTTCCTGCAGTGAAAGAAACGGTACGGTTATAACGCAACACCTGTCCAATGTTTAATATGGCCACACACTGTATGTCCTTTCTCTACACCCAATTCCATTAGCTCTACATTTTTAATAATAATCATCATGGACCCCACAGAAGGGAAAGTCAGATGAGGACAGAGAATCCTGACTTGACACCACCCCACTTGGCTGTGGTCTTCACAATGCAAATTCAGGGGGAGCCACACAGACAGGAGCCGTCCTTCCCAAACCAACACCGACGTGAGGATTACAGAAAAATAAGGATCCAAACCTCATAGAGGATAAGGCTAGTATCCTGGATAAATCCTGCTCTGTCACACATAACCGGGAGCAAGTCACCTGGGTTCAAGAAAAATGAAGAATCCAAGGCTGCGACATGTGGCGACTTGAGCAAAACCCGCTCAGAAGGCGACCGCAGCCGGACTTACGTATTTTACAGGATATTGGTGTGTAGATATGCCCACAGTAATTCAAGCTCCGTGTTTTGGGATCGTACATCTTCAAAAATAACATCACATCATCTGCAAGGTTAACAAACAGGCTTTGCTGGGATCTTCCAGTCAGTGCAATGCTAACAAACATCCGCAGTCAGCTTTAGTGACAACCAAAGCGACAGCGTGTAGCACTGACAGTTACTGTGCGCCAGGAGGGTTCTTAGGGCTGAGCCCAGGACTGTAGCGTCATTTCAAACATCAAACCCGCGGAAGCGCTGCATCTGAAGCAGCGAAGACGAGAGTAAGTGCAGAGAACGTAGGAAACCTAGTTTCGAGACCAGATACTCACTAGCTACCAGGGGATACCTGCTCAGGGCTGTGTCTGCGTTTTTGCCAGACAAGTGACCACCTGAAGCAATACAGAAGAGCATGCTCAGACCCACCTGTCTGCAAATAAAGCTGTGCTGCAGCGGGGTTCCCGTGCCCAACCTCTGAGGCCACCTGGCCGCTTCAGTGGCAGGCAGAGGGTCACGGCCCACAAAGAGCCAAGTATTCACTGCTGGCCCTTGACAGCGACCCTGCTCCATCCCGTCTGTCACGTGCATAGCAGGGAACACGACCCACAGCACACGGCTGCCACCTTCTCCTCACCCGCCAGCTACAGCCCAGGCTCACCTGACCTGACCACAGAGATGTTAGCCAGCATTCTGGGGACCAGTGAGATTTCTCTGCGAGAAAACGCTTAGCCCTGTGTTTTGAACAATGGTCCAGAACTCCTAATTCCACCCCTGGAGGTGCCAGGCTGGGCGAGGGGGGCACTTACGATCTTTATCAAACTTGGGTAGCGTGGCTCCACTAGCAGCTAGCTCCGGATCAACTGTTTCCAGGAATATCGTCCAGGGGTTTTCATTATCACTGAGTTCAATCATCTATTAACAAGAGAGAGGCCGGGTTTAGGAGACTTAAATGGCTGAGGGTGAGAGACTCGAGTAACTGACAAGTCCAACCCCATGCCACTGGACCACAGGCGACACGGCAGGGCACGCGGCGGGCACTGCGCACGCCCAGCCCGGCCCGGCCGCGCTCACCGTCTTGCTGCCGTCGGCCTCGTTGTCCAGCATGGCCGGCCGCTTGGTGCCGTTGCTCCTCGCCTGCATGGGCCACAACCGAATCTGATCTTGCGGGAAGCCCTGGAAGTATTCACAGTTCAATTAATCGAAGCACAATCACTTTGTGGTTCAATTTGGGATCAAGGTGACGGTTCTGTGATTAGAAGGGGGAGTGATGCTGACCCCTCTCCCCGCGGGTGTGGGCGGCGGTGCGCAGGCGGCAGGGAGCCGCTGAGGGCAGGAGCGGAAGGGAAGGGGCCCGGCAGCACCCGGCGCACGCCGGGGGTGGAGGAGGGAGAGGACCGCGCTCACCATGGTCTGAGACAGGTTCTGGACAAACTCCGAAAGCGAGGAGTTTTTCAGCACTTTGAACACAGTGTATCTCACTTTTTCTTCGTCATACATATCATTCCCTTGGTGGCCACAAAACTGGTCCTCTGCGACGATCTGCCAAGAGGTGTGGGAACACAGGGCAGGGTTTACACCCAAAAGGCAGAACAGAACCAGGCCACGCAGACAGAAGCCAAGGTTCCAACGCTAAGAGCAAGAGTGACTCGTCCTTTGCCTTCTTCAGACGACCCACGCAGAGAAACCCCCAGTGACCAAGCATGAAATCAGATATTCATTTATTTAGGAAAGACCA